>NC_083281.1:40951020-41254051 GCF_963506605.1 Zootoca vivipara | reverse complement strand
TCACGGTTGACTGCAAGCCATTTTGTGAAGTTCTTTCTCTGCATTGTCAGTAGAAAGAGGCTTTTATTTCAGAAGAATTTTCTCATAAGGAGCAATTTGGGGGAAGCCACTTGAGTGAGTGGCCATTATAGCTCTCTGATTAATAACGACCCCAAACTTCAGCGAGGGGGTGTTTGCAAAGCAGTCCAGATTTGTGCTAAGACAGGTCAGGAGGGCTCTAACTGGTTCTAATTAGGGCTCTAAAGACTCCACAGTCTCTGCTTTGCAGCCAAATCCAGTGCCCGGAGATACGTTTCCTCCCCCCTCCCTTTGAAGACATCAAAGGAGTCGCTAGAGGCTTGCTCTGGGGCCAGAGAGCTTTACAGCATAAAACAGGGCGACAAATCCTGGGATGGTTGAACTGTCAGAGGTATATGATTGGCAAAGGTGGACAGCTGCCATTCAAACAGAATCCAATGGCCGTTTCAGCAAATTGTTCACCACATTTATGCACTGCCTTTCTGCCCAAGGGCTCAAAGGCATTTACATTTTGTAATTATGGCTGACCATCAAAGAGGTACGATACAAAAGGAGAAAGGAACCAGTAGGGAAGAAGAAAACCAGGCTGTTCGGTGGAACAGCTGCTGCAGAAGGCTGTTCTGGGAGGGGAAGAGCCCAATAACAGTTTGGTCTACCAACTGAGCCAGTGGAAAGGGCCTTGCTGCTTCACCTCATCTTCCCCCTCATCTTTGTGTCATGATGAGCCCAAGATTTGGAAGGCCACAAATCCACCAAATTTAGCCCACTTCATAATGGGCTGGGCTTGTGGTCATACCTCTGCACCAGGGGTACCAACCTGAATAAAATATGGTGGAGACCCAGGTAAGCCCCCAGGAGTTGGCTCCTATGCTCCACACCAGTTCCTTATACTTCTTGAATGATTGCACCCTTCCAAAAGGCTGGAACCAGGGCAGGAAGGCAAGCAGGTGTCAGCCAGCCACACATTTAATCCCTGCTCAGGAGTGTTCATTGCTGCTGGGAACTGCAGTTTCCATTATCTCTTGGCTTGCTAAATTGGGCTGGGGGAAAGCATGGGAGCGAAATTCGATTCAGATCACATTTAAAAATGAACTTACGCAATTTGCACTTTCTGAAACAATATGCAAACTGAAACACAAACCCTTGAAATTTGCACTTCCCCGAATTTTGCAGTGCAGCTCTCCAGCCAAGTAATGCATGTACAAGGACCCATAAAACACAAAGTGTCCATACAGATGGATATATTGGTGAAGACAGCATGCAAACATGCATTATTTTAGGGGACACTGCTTTGCAAAATGTGTATATCAGGCAATATTGCATATGAACATGTGCAGATTAGGAGAAATGGGCACGGTAATGCTGATTAATTTGATGAGGACTTATTTTTTTAAAAAATCACAAAGTGATGTGGAAATGTTGAAAACTGAATTTAGGATTGGAAAATTGAGAAACTAATAGAAACCAAATTTGAGGGATTCGCCTCTCCCTACCTGGAAGGAACTGTAGACTGAAATTCCACTCTGCTGCTGAAGGGTATCCAGTCTTAACAATGACCCTTAAAAAGGCCATACTGTTGCCAGAGTCAGACAATGCTTCCCATTTCCACTCTCTCCCCCTTTTAAATGATGGACTAGCAGGGAGGGTTAATAGGACGCTCCCCGTCCAACGTGCCAATATTTCAGAGCTTTTACAGAATAACTCTTTGTAAACAAGCAAACACTTCTCAGGAAGCCCTGGGGAAACTAAGGTAAGGATGAGGTGAGCTGGGAAAAGTTGCCCCTTACTACTAGGGGTTCAAGATGGATGAGAGGCAAGCAGATATTGAAATCTCCCTTATAAATTAATAAACGTGGGATTTTGATCCAAGACTTGAAGCCACTTTGGATCTGAGCCCTGCCCATAGGTCCAGACTTAATGAAGACCCCTTTTCCATTGAGTTGTGTCCATCAGTGCCTTATTCCCTCTCTCACACGCACTGAGTCAGTAGCTGTAAAATGTCTCATGATAATCCCTCCTGGCAGCACTGAACAGGCTACACCTCTAATCACAGCAAGCAAGCTTGTGTTAACTTGCCCATGTCAGATTTCTTCCAAGTGGCTGGGCTTACAGTGGTAAGAGTGGAAGGCTTTATGCACCTTGTAAATTTTTATTCTCGCCAGTGTTAACAGTAGACAGTTCTCTCATTTGTCGTGTTGATGTCTAATCCTTTTATTTCTGGGTGCCATGCTAAATGGTGGTGATATTTTGGGGTGGGGGTGGGGGGTGGGGTGGAGAGCTGCACAGGATTTCCACACTTTGTCTGTAACTGGGGTCTTGGTAGGGTGAAGGTGAGCGGTTAGTTTATTCGTTCATTTCTAAGATTTTCTATCCTGCTGATTAACTCCAGGGGTTCTTGCAGGACAAAAACTCATCAAGAACAATATAAAAATGGAGTCACATCATTAACCAATTAAGAGATAGCATGTAATACACTGCTCACCATCCTAGTGCCCCCCCCAAGATGTTAAAGATTACAACTCCCATCAGCCCCAGCAATCATGGTTAATGGTCAGGGCTGATGAGAGTTTTCTTCCAAAAATATGGAGGGCACAAAGTTGGGGGTGGCCCATACAGACAATATTGAGCTAGATCAGGCATCCCCAAACTGTGGCCCTCCAGATGTTTTGGCCTACAACTCCCATGATCCCTAGCTAACAGGACCAGTGGTCGGGGAAGATGGGAATTGTAGTCCAAAACATCTGGAGGGCCGAAGTTTGGGGATGCCTGAGCTAGATGGATCAGTGGTCTGAGCCAGTATATGACAATCTCCTCTGTACATGGTAATAGTTCTTTATTTATTATCTGCTGAGGTTTTTTTTTTTAAGAAAGGTTTAATTGCTTGTATTTCTATTGACAGTGTACAATTTGAGGAGATATAAACAGAGAGGTTATGTATTTCTTATTTCAGGCCTTGTACGTCACAGGAAAACATTCACCCAAACACACAGAGAAACAACTCCAAAAGTATGCAGCCAAGCAGAGCATGTGCCACTCAGCCTTGTTGCTAAGCAATACCCCCTTCCCACTTGGTTATCTGACTTACTGACAACAGAATTAACTCTAAAGTCACACACTGAATGATCTCCACTTTTGCACTTCCAACCAAAGCTCTTTTCAGAACCTAAATGGAGCTGAAATGGTCCCTCTAATTTCGCTCCTTTATTTGCAGGTGAAAAGAAGAGAGGCCATATCAATGGTTTTGGTGTTACATGGACCAACATGCTATTGAGCCAGGTTGAAGGTTCTTTTACTGATTCACAAGGCGCTAAACAACTTTGTGGCAGATTTTCTCAGGCAACTGCTTCTCCCATCTCATCCTGTCCCAGTTCCCGAGGCCAGTGGGTGAGGCTCTCCTGGCTGTGCCATTGCCTGGAGGGGTCCATCTTGCAGTAACAGAGCCTAGAGGGCCTTCTCTGTCTTGCTGGGTGCTCTGGGAAACCAGCTCCCCTCTGAGCTGTGACATGCCCCGATATTAATAGCATTTTGGTGCTTGCTGAAAATCCATTTATCTTCCCAAGCCTTTGCGTGCAGATCAGGTCAGATGTATTTATATGGTCATGGAGCCATTGTAAAATACAGCTGGCAGTTAATACCAGCTTCCTCTTTATTTGTTGTGTTGATTTGCTGCTTTTATGAGGATTATTGTATGCGAGCTGCTTTTATTGTAATTTTGTTTTATGCCACACACTACTGATGTTAATGAATATAGTGGTATAAAAACAGGGTGCTTCCTGGTTGGCATTGGCCCATGACGGGGTCTTCTCAGCAGCAGTTTCCCCACTTATGGAATGAATCTGTCTCCCTCAATATTAATATCTAGGAGGAACTATTAAATATTCATGTTGAGCCAAGGATTCAATGGTTGAATGATGCTGTTCCTGGCAACCTTGTTATGAGCTGTGAGGACATATGATTGTATTCAACTATTTCTAAATGTTTTTAAAGTTTTCTAATGTTCTTTTAAAAAATGGCAGTAGTGGAAGAGGTAAGACAGCAAAGCCCTCTCTATCAGCTCAGCTGGAGAGGACCAACTCTATCCACTTTCACCATGCTATGCATAATTTTATAAATTTCTACCATGTCCCTTCTTACTTGCCTTTTTCACATGCTACAAACAGTGTTTTTTTTCCTAGAAAAAAAGGTACCGGTACTCACTGGTGGCTGTCAGGGACCGTGGGGAGGGCTGCAATGAGGAGGAATGGTGGGAGCCACCCCCCCCCACTCCTGAATCTTTCCAGGAGCAGGAGGACAGTATAGATTTGGAACAGTGGTTTGCAGAGGGGCAAAGTTCAGAAGGCAGAAGCTGGGAAATACTCAAGACGAAACACTAGAAGAGAGAGGGTTAATAGATTCACAGTCTCTGGATAGCATTCCTCCGCTCAGCCCAAGGTCGAGAAGAGCTCAGAAACAGTGGCGGAGGAAGGGGGTGTGGTGGGGGCAGCCTGCCCCAGGTGTCATCCATGAGGGCGGGTGACATTGCTGCCCCGCCCCCCTGGGATGCTCGCCACTCATCGCCACTCATTTCAAATCAGAACCAGTGAAGGCAGTGAAGGTCCTGTGTGAGTGCCTGGAGGCGGTTGGAGGGTGGATGGTGGCTAACAGATTGAGGTTGAATCCTGACAAGACAGAAGTACTGTTCGTGGGGGACAGGAGGCAGGCAGGTGTGGAGGATTCCCTGGTTCTGAATGGGGTAACTGTGCCCCTGAAGGACCAGGTGCGCAGCCTGGGAGTCATTTTGGACTCACAGCTGTCCATGGAGGCGCAGGTCAATTCTGTGTCCAGGGCAGCTGTCTATCAGCTCCATCTGGTACGCAGGCTGAGACCCTACCTGCCTGCAGACTGTCTAGCCAGAGTGGTGCATGCTCTAGTTATCTCCCGCTTGGACTACTGCAATGCACTCTATGTGCGGCTACCTTTGAAGGTGACTCGGAAACTACAACTAATCCAGAATGCGGCAGCTAGACTGGTGACTGGGAGCGGCCACCGAGACCACATAACACCGGTCTTGAAAGATCTACATTGGCTCCCAGTACGTTTCCGAGCACAATTCAAAGTGTTCGTGCTGACCTTTAAAGCCCTAAATGGCCTCGGTCCAGTATACCTGAAGGAGCGTCTCCACCTCCATCAGACACTGAGGTCCAGCACCGAGGGCCCAGACACTGAGGTCCAGCACCAAGGGCCTTCTGGCGGTTCCCTTGTTGCGAGAAGCCAAGTTGCAGGGAACTAGGCAGAGGGCCTTCTCGGTGGTGGTGCCTGCCCTGTGGAACGCCCTCCCAACAGATGTCAAAGAGGAAAACAACTACCAGACTTTTAGAAGACATCTGAAGGCAACCCTGTTCAGAGAGGCTTTTAATGTTTAATAGATTACTGTGTTTTAATTTACTGTTGGAAGCCGCCCAGAGTGGCTGGGGAAACCCAGCCAGATGGGCGGGGTATAAATAATAAATTATTTATTATTATTATTATTATTATTATTATTATTATTATTATTATTATTATCGCGGGCAGCTAGCCCCACTCCCGGGTGCACAACATGTGTGCCGCTCCGGGTGCCAGAGCAGCTAGCTCTGCCTCTGCTCAGAAAGTCTCAGAACAGAAAGCACAAACTCAGATTACAAGATGTAGGAGTGACATAAATTAATAGGGATGGGGGGTGATCCTTAGCTGGGAGCACCGCCATTTCTAGGTGTGTTCTTTGTTCTCTCACTGTGATTAATAAAGTTTCTAACTGGTAAGACGTTCCTTTCTTTGATCTTCTTATCTACTGCCATGGGGGGGGGAGGAAGTTGATTCCCCGAAGCCTGACAGCAGCTCCTGCACCTGCCCCACATTGCAAGTGCCACCAGTGAGGCAACTAGGGTGCCCACAGCCAGCAGCAGAGTGCAGGGCATGGAAGTGGAAGCACATCATTTGTTGTGCTGCCCACTCTCCCACTATGCGGGGAGCGGGACTCATGTGCTATGGCCAGCCCTGGGGGCTTCAGAAGACAGTCCCTGCTCAGGATTTCCCCTCATCCTGTGAGTAGACCCACCACCCTGATCTGTGCCGCATGCAGCGGGCAGGCTCCTCTGGATGTGGGCAATTCTTACTCTTTCACATTCTAAAAGCAAAATTTTGGGGTTGTACCAGTAACCCCCGACTTTAATTCAGACAATACATTTCCATAGAGTGCCAGAACTTTGAAAAAACGCACACAGAGAGAACGAGCATCTCATTGTTTGGATTTTCAGCTCTCTGGAACTCCTAATGCCACTTCATTTCAATCGCGCCTTATGTAAATACCACTTCTAAAGTCTATTTCCAAGGCCATTCGAGAAAATGAGGCTGCGCTATCGAATATTGTCTTCTGTCCACGATGGTATAAAGCTTGGAGCTTCTGACATCGCACCCACGGCTTGGATCCTGTTGGATTTTGAAAAGGAACAATCTGCATTTGAGGGAATCATGTTCCAGGGCATGAGGGATGGAGAGCCCAGTGGATGCAGCACTTGCAAGGGTTATCAGTGGCTATGAGCCATCGTGTCTATGTTGCAAATCCACTGTCAGAGGCAATGTACCTTTGTGTACACCTATGTACACAAAAGAGTAGGGAAATTGGTGTTGCACCCAGGTCCTGCTTGCTGGCTTTCAATGGGCATCTGGTTGGCCGCTGTGAGATTAACCTGCAAGACTAGATGAGATTTTGGCCTGATCCACCAGGGCTCTTCTGATCTTCAGGTAATGTCTCCTGCACTATTTGCCGCATAACCTTTGCCAAGCTGGTGCCCTCTGGATGTTTCAGAATTCACCTCCTAGCACAGCCATACGGACTGATAGAAGCGGTAGTCTGAAATATCTGCCGAGCACCAAGTAGGACAAGGCATGGCCTCTCCAACAACTCGTTGCCAACCCCAGTGGTGGTCCCTTTCTTCTCCCCACCCCCATCTTATTCAGGGCCAGGAGATGCTTCCAGAAGCAGGACCCTTGTTCAGCTTGGTCTGCAATATTCGCCCCTGCAATATCTCGTGGATTTTGAATGCAGATTCTGTTCCAGTGATAATAGGAGAGAGCAAGTGAGCCAGGGAACCTGATTAAAGGACAAATAGACAGAGCCCTTTGCTGTATTTGTTCTGCACTCATTTAGCTGTAATTCAGCGACTTCAGTTCAAGTGTTAACTCGCCTGCTCTGTCATTCATGCAGCTGCTCCGCTGTTGTTAGGAATCCATTTTGTTATTGGCTGGAGGTCTCTTGCCAAGAAGCCCTTAGAGCCAATAAAATGTTGGGTTTCCCCCCCTTCCTTCTCCCCCCTTCCTTCACAGCCCCAATTGAATGCCCCCCTCCCAGTCCTTCTCCTCATGTCAGGAGAATTCGGCAAAATTTATATGAAGAGGGGGGACGGGGAGATGTATTTCAATGGTAGAAAAATAACACTATTTATTTCAGCAAGCATGTGATGGTATAAATATTTATAGGTTGCATTATAGTAGAGCCATTCAGGTGCAATTGGCGAGATGGCATATGTATCACAGCACTTCCAGGGGGCTTATTTTGTGCTATTTTATAGCTTATGTTGGCTTCTCATTTTTGTTTTTGTTTTTAAAGACATAGCAAAAGTACCACTTAAGAGGCTTTTGTTTGATTTTGTATTCTCTAAAGACTGCTACTGATCCTGACTGGAAATGTGGTTATGAGGGGAAACAATCTGTTCCAGCCCACTTGAATGTTTATTCTTTTTTATTTTGAAATTACGACCGCCATGATATATCTCTGCCCCTCAGGCTACTCTGTGGCAGCCATTTTAAACGGTCTCTACCCCACTCCAACTGAGAGGACGTAGGAAATGCAATGGGAATTATCCAGCTAAAGTTCAGTGCTTGGCCCTGTGCTTAATTTCAATGGGAGAGATGTGCCGTGCAATCCTGACCGTGTTTATTAAAAAGTGAACCCCTCAGTGGGGCTGCTCTATGAGAAAGGGGCTTAGACATGTGGTCTCAGACATGTGGTTTCTCAGAAGCATGGATTCCCCCCCCCCCTTTTAAGGCTGCCTCTGTGGTTTCTTCCAGTCCTGCTCTCTGGTCCAACAGTGTTGGCTTTCCACCCTGCCCCCCCCCATCCCTCTTCTGTAGCCAGAGGGAAACTGGCTCTCTGTTCCCTTGCTCAGTTTACAAGTGTAAATGTCAGAACAGGGGACCTTTTTCAGCCCGAGGGCCGCATTCCCTTCGAAGTGACCTTCTGGGGGCCACATGGCGGTAGCAGAGGCAAAGGTAGGTGGAGCAATAAATGAAAAAATCCCCCTGCCCCAGTGGCTCATTTCCACATACACAACCTCACCCTACTCTCTCCTCCATACAGGGAAGCAAGAGGCATTATCATAGTTTTTGGGCTAATTTCTGACAGCCAAAAACACTGGAGGAGGGGAAGGAAGAGAATGTGAGAAAGGGCTGGTGAAGGACATGGCCTGGGGAGAAGGGGGGTGGTGCAGGGAGACCATGGAAGCCATCTCCCTAATTTGAGCCCCAGGGCATTTGTTTTTGGGAGACAACTTAGAAGCTCCTGAAAACAGCAGCTAAGGCAGCTTTCAGACAGGCGAGAGCTCCAGCTCCCCATCAATTGAGTGCTGTGTTTCCCTTCTCACCTCCAGGATTGAGCGGGAAGCTGCTGCTTCTATGCCAAACCACAAAGGAATAAACTGTTCGATATAAGCATCCTTGCATGTCTCCAGTCAGCAGAGGGCAGGGTTGAGACTAACAGACAATTGTAGTTTCCTACCAAACTCCCAAGCTCCTTAGTCTCTCTCCCTTCCCCCCAGCTCTTCTGCACGATGAAGCCACTTAAACTAGTTCCCACCATGTGTGCTTGGAATCCAAAGCCACCCTTGTAAATATGGAGAAACTGTGAGTAAAGAATCTGTTTTGTTTTTTAAAATTTATGAACGGGACCTGTGTGTTTGTGTTTACTCTCTGTGTGAATGAGACAGAACAAGTGGTAGTGGGACTGGGCAGATTCAGCTTCCAAGTTTTAAACCAATTTAAACCAGCTTCCAAGTTTTAAACCAAGACAAAGAAGGAGAGGTGTAGGATCCCCATTCATCACCATTCCCTGCAGCACACTTAAATAATCCCAAAGAGAGACTCACTTGAAACTGGTAGCCTGATTTCTGCATCTTGAGAAGGATATGGGAAAGTAGCAGGATTCTTCTTAGAATTTAAAACTCAAAAAATGCCTGTATCCCCCTAGTCAGAGGGCAAGCAGAGTCGCTTCCAAATTTCCACCAAACCAAATTTCAAGTCAGAAGCTGATACTCCTGCAGAAGGTTTGCAGGAATGTCAAGGGAAGTTTAACCAATTTGGGGCAGGATTGGTGCTACTCCCATCTCAGGTGTAATATCCTCATGTCTACAAAACAACACTCCCCAACCAGGTGTCCTCAAGGCATTTTGCATTACAACTCTGAGATGAAGAGAGTTGTGGTCCAAAACATCTGGGGGACACCAAATTGAAAAAAGCTGCCACAGAATGTATACATTGACAGGTGTTATTTGGAACAAAAACCTAACGGAGTACAGAATGGATGCTGGCAAAATGATTGGGCATGGCTGCGAAAATCTCTTGCCAGACCCTTGCTCTATGTGCAGCTAGGTTGGAAAAACAAACAGGATATTCAGATGCATCAAGAATGTAATTGAAAAAGAAATGTATTTTAACACCACCATGGGTATCGTTGGTTGACTGAAAGGATGCCTTGTTCTCCAAGAGACAATCTTTAATGCTGTTGGACACAGCACTTGGCCTCAATTTATGCAAGCAGGAGGAGGTGGCAGAATAATGAGGTGGCAGAGTATTTTTCAAAACTGTGAACAAAATTGCCATTTTTGAGTTATTTTTATGGAAAATTGGCAAAAATTGCACTGCCGACATGGGCTGCAATATGTCTGGATTTTCCCAGAGATTTTTACCAATTTCTACCTGGACACTGCTGCCGACTGCTGTATTCAGGATATGTCTAGGAAATTCCATTGGCAGCTCTACACTGGCCTCCAAAGTGCTCTGTCTTCTTGCCTCCCTCCCTGCCCTGCCAAGAGCTCCCACCCTCTGCAGCTCTTGGCTCTTAGCACTGTGAATTATTAAGGCCTGAGATGTGCGGAGCGATTTGCACATTGCCTTCCTGCTCCTGATGCTTAATATGGGCATGGATCCCCAGGGCAACAGAACTGAAAATGCATCCCAAACTCCTGCCCCACATCTGGGATTCACAAGAGAAAGAGATCTTGTTGTTTGCTAACTGTTCACAACTAGACGGCCCAACATAGCAAGGCAGAGAATGTGGCTGGGGCAGGGAGAGGTGTAGATTATCTGCTATGGCTGTAGTTCTACACACAATACTTGGGAGTAAACTGCACTAAACTCTCGGAGACTTCCTTCTGTGGCTACATAGGAGATTTGCAAGGGCAATCTTCAGGAGGTGGAGGGGAAACTGCTAAAGGGAGGTGATTTGGAGCAAAGAAACAAGCATGCGGTGAAAGGGTGAAGCCCCCCCCACTTCTCCTCCCCTAAAAACAGACCCCTTCCAAACCAGCTTCATGTTCAGTTGTCTGCAGCTGCATGAGATCTATCACCAGAGCCCTTGCTCCTCCTTACTATGCAGCATTCATCAAACGAAGAGGAGAGTATTCTTTAACCTGGTGGGTGAGGTGGGCTCCTACTGTGAGGTAGCAGGAGAGCAATGTATAAAGGTAGCTTGCGAAGGAAGGGAGCCCTTCAGGTTGATTAAGTGGGCAATTTTACTGAACGAAGAGCTCTTCAACAGTTTTCCTTGATGGGTGGTTGTGCTAGAGCAGGGGCTCTTAATCTGGGATCCACAGATTTTTCCGGTGTAATAAAACAAATTGCATTCACAAAAATAGCTGCAAATGATTAAACAAAAAGAAGATTGTATAGAAAGAAGCATTTGGACAATGTACGAGTAAACATTTGCATAGGGCTACAATGGATTGCCTAGTCTGGAGAGAATACATGGCTTGAAACAGATACCGCTTGCCTTCCATGAGAGCTTGCTAGCCTGGGTTTCTGAATGGCATATGATTTCCAGCTGCTTTGCAATCTGAGCAGGACTTTCTAGAGGGGAACAATTTGCTAGATTGTGGGCTGGCATTTAGCAGCTCCATTGCTACTTGAGCTGAGGGGCCCAGCTGGAGACAGTGACTCAGGCGTAGCTGTGGGAATGCTTCCCATATGGAAACATGAACCCTCGCTCAGTGGTTGAGCATTAGCTTTGCATGCAGAAAATCCCAGGTTCAATTAGGGTTGCCAGACTCAATAGAGGACAGGACTTCTGTGCCTTTAATTGCCCTGCTCTCGTTTGAGTCTGGAAACCTTAAGGAGAAACCAGCAGACCCTTTGCTTGGAAATTAAACAAAGGGTCTGCTGGTTTCTCTTTAAGGTTTCCAGATTCAAAAGAGAGCAGGGCAATTAAAGGCACAGAAGTCCTGTCCTCTATTGAGTCTGGCAACCCTAGGTTCAATCCTCAGCATCTTAAGGTAGGGCCAGGAATGTCTGCAGTCTGAGTCCCAGAGAGCCACTGCCAGATGGATCAGTGGTTTGATTCAGTGATGGGCAGCTTCCTCTGTTCTCCCTCTCTGAAGAAGGGCCACAGCTCAGTGGCAGAGTAGCTGCCTTGCACCCAGAGTTCATTCTCTGACATCTACAGGTAGGGCTGGGAATGTCCTCAGTCTGAAACTTCAGATATCTACCAGGCAGTGTAAACAATGCTGAATTAGATGGACCAGTGGTCTGACTCACTAAAAGGTAGCTTCCTATGTTCCTTGATGGAGTTTACTGATATTTCCCCATTATGCAAAGCTCCCTTTTTCCAGAGCAAGCCAAGCCTTATGAGGAATAGTGGAGGGAGTTGGGTACATTTAGCCTAGAGAAGAGAATACTGAGAGGAGGTATGAGAACAATCTTAAAATATCTGAAGGGCTGTCACGTGGAAGATGGGGGCAAGCTTGTTCTCTGCTGCTCTAGAGGGTAGGTCCCATGCCAATGGATTTCAATTAAAAAGAAAGGGGATTCAAACTAAACATGAGGAAGAACTTTCTGGTGGTAAGAGATGTTTGATGGTGGAACAGACTATCTCAGGCCATGATGGACTCTCCTTCATGGGAGGTTTTTAAACAGAGGTTGGATGGACACCTGCCAGGCATTCTTTAGCTGTGATTCCCGCATTGCAGGGAGTTGGATTAGGTGACCCTTGGGGTCCCTTCCAACTGTACAGTTTTATTATTCTATTAATGATGACTCAGAAAGGAGACACTGTCTTTTTAACAGGCTTCAGTTCTTCAACTTCGAGCTGCTGGCTGGCATGACTTGAACGCTTAATTAGAGCAATGCAGGGAGGGGGCGGTTTGCTGACCCTTGATGAGTGGGAGTAACTTAAGACCCATTGGCAGTTGGGGTGGGGAAGGTGTCATGGGGGAAGCGTTTGAAGCAGTGCACAGAGAAGCAAACGGCACCAAGCCCTTCGGTCCATCAAGGAGGAGAGAGCAGATTGGAATGAATAAGTAAGGCCTGCAGAGACAAGCTGGGTAATCCTGATGAGACAGGGATGCTTAGATGGGCAAACGGAGAGCTGGAGCCACAGGTAGGAGGTGCAGAAGGGAGGGGAGGGACGAGCTGAGGCAAGGATCAAAGTGAAGGTGGGCAAATGTCTGTTCCCAGGTACAGAGAGGCACGTTTTCCAGCTGCGACCAAAACTGAAATTATGAAATTCAAAGCAGATTTGTGAGTTCCTCTCCCCCAAATGAAACTGTGACAAAAATCAATACCAATAGATGAAGGAGAATAAGCAAGAATGTTTTAGATGCTATGTATTGATTATCGGAGAGAAGATAAATATGATTCAGCGGCGAAAGAAATGCAGATTGGAATAATTAAGCTGGGGAGAGGGGAATGAAGGCATTCCAAACGTACTACTCTCATTGGCTGTGGAAGTTATAAGAATCCTTCAGAACTGGAGGTTTTGGTCTGGACTTAGATTGTGTCATTTTGCAGGGCTTGATTGGACAATGGAGTCCTGGGGCAAACTGGGCATTGTTGAAGATCACTTAACACAGGGATGAGTAGGAATTAGTTCAGAATCTACTGTTAGATCACTGGATGATTTGCGGTAGAGCAGTAAGGGTTTCTGACTCCCAACTGTTTAAGCACAGCAACAACAAAAAGTCTAGACTGGGATTCTTCTCCCTGATAATCTAGCTTTCCATAAACTGGGATGTTTTTAGGAACCTGCCTTGTAGGAAGGGCAACAATGGATGGTATTTCAACATATAGTTTGATTTAGAGATGGTTCTGTTTGAGGACTTTCCAAAACGTATGGTATGTATGGAAATTTCACCAAATGCAAAGCTCAAATTGAATTGGTGGTCCCTTCTCAGCAAGCCAAACACCTAAGGAATTAAGCCTGTAGAGTTTCCTATAAGAACATTTCTCATGGGTTTCTGTGTTCCCGCCTAGATGTCTAAGCTAAGTCTCAGTTGCTCAGTCCTTCATACTTTAGACAGTTTGATGGCTACAGGTGCCATGAGATTTCACATACAGCAACATTCAAATTAAATTTGGAGGTCCCTGCTGAGGCAAAACATCTACAGGACTTCAAAAACCATTTCAGTAAGACCAGCAAATCCGTCAAGAGAGTTCTCCATCTCTCTAGATGTTTTATTTTCCCCATGGAGCAACCAATCAATGAGTTACAACTCCCGATATAATGATGCCATTTACTTTAATGCAAATGAACTGCTTTCCTCTGGGGAAAGGATGTGTTGTAGATTCCACCTGCTCAATGGATCCTGCTGCTTCACCACCCCATGAAGGAGATGGGAAAGGCTAGCCAAGGGTTGAGCGCAGACTCTTGCTCTTCCCTTGACACCAGTTTCCTCTTCTGTTGATTCAGAAAACAGCTTGCCTTTGAAATTCAAATAGGCCCCATCTTTCCCCCTCCCCATTTGCTCCTGAAAAAAATCTTCTTTTTTATGCAACAGTAATTAACAAATGAACCTAACGCCTGTGAGCACAAATTAAAATTCACAGCCAGAGATGACCTTTGAAGCTCTTGCTTGTGTGCATCAGGCGTGTTTATGACTTTATGATTCCTTCTTCCAAACAGCTTTTTTAAGGGGGAAACTTATTTAGGCAAGCATCTCCAATTGTGATTTGAGGAAATGATCATGCTCCAGAGCCACCTAGTTTTGGCCTGGGGGACACCAAAACACCTTGTGCATCTGATTCGGTATCTATTTGATTCCTAATTGGGACTCTACCTGCAACTCCTTCTTTCCCTGTTCAGCTTCAAACTCCATTCCTTCCTCTCCTACAGTTGCATCTATAATTGAAACCCTATGAGGAACAGCACAGTATCTGTATGGCAATGATACTGTGATGAATCTTGGGGTTTTCTTTTCTTTTTGCCTAGGGCAACTGAAAAGTGGCATCTTGGAAGTTCAGGGAAATTTGGAAAGCACTTAGTTCAGCACATCAACCATCCCTGTAAAGCAGAAGGGCCTCAGAATGTGCAGAAGATGTTGCTGCCAATAGCTCGAACCAGAGCAGAGGCTGCCGTAAGTGGGTGAGACAACAAGTAATGATTGGAGTTAGGCCTGAGTTAATTCAAGTCTTTTCTGAAGCAAGTCCTGGTTGACTTCTTGAAGTAAGGCCCATTCTGCAATGGGGTCACAGTGAAAATGTAGCTTTTTGATTTTGAAATCAGATTATGAAGATGGGGCATGAGAGAGGTCTATCAAACAAATTGGTATAACTTTTTGGTCTTGTTCACATAAATGGATGGAATTTTCAGGCAAAGGAGCCCAGCCAAAGTGGCTTAAGCCTGCCAAAATTCAGGCACCTCCATCTAGGGGTTCAACTTTTAAAGTAGGTGAGCAGAAAGAAAGAAGTCTTTGCATTAAAAAAATAATTTCCACAAGAAGTAGCTGCAATTTTCGGACATGGTCACTTCTAATTTAATTGCCAACCATTTCAGTTCTAGTTTGATGACCAACTGGTAGCTCACAGACCAAAGAGGGAGGCATCTGGCTCTCTAGAAGCCCTATCAAACTTTAATCACAATAGACCGAAAACATTTTGTTAACAGCTCATTAGGAAATAAATGAAGCAATGAGACTCTCTGTATTTTCCATATAAATGTTGCATTACTCCCTTTTGCTGTGGCTGATTAGCAGGTCACTCTGAGTCAGTAACTGAAAAAAAATCTACCTGAAATCAATGGGAGTGGAGGAAGGGTACTCCTCAGTCTGCACCATACAAATTCACTGTTGTTAATTGGCCAGTGAATCTTACTGATGTCAACAACTCACACCTTGTTGTATAGGTGTGGAACATAGCAAGCTGCCTTATAACAAGTTAGACCATTGGTCCATTTAGCTCATTATTGTCTATAATGACTGGCACTGGCTCATCAGGGTTTCAAGCAGCAATCTTCCCAAGCCTTACCTGGAGAATTGGCAGGGATTGAATTTAGGACCTTCTGCATCCAAAACAGATGCTCCACCACTGAGTTTTGGTGCTTCTGCAAAGGACAAGAACATAGGAACACTGGAAGCTGCCTTGTACGGAGTCAGACCATTGATCCATAAAGCTCAATATTGTTGATTGCAGCAGCTGTCCAGGATTTCAGGCAGGAGTCAATCCTAGACCTACCTGAACTTGCAGAGCTTTGAATCTAAGGTAAAGGACCCCTGGATGGTTAAGTCCAGTCAAAGGCGACTATGTGGTGTGGTGCTCAGGATGAGGGAGCCGGCGTTTGTCCACAAACAGCTTTCCGGGTCATGTGGCCAACATGACTAAACTGCTTCTGGTGCAACGGAACACCATAATGAGTGCCAGAGCTCACGGAAACACAATTTACCTTCCCACCGCAGTGGTACCTATTTATCTACTTGCACTAGTGTGCTTTCGGATGACTGAGCTTCAACCCTCACTCTAACTGATGCTGAATAATCACTTGGTGGTGCCTCAATATTTCAGCCTTTGCTACTCAGAGAAGTTTTGGTGATGATCTTGTGCTGACACCCCAGAGTGCAATAGGCAAGTAAGCCTTCACACAAGCAGGTGCCTCAGAGTCGGACCTGAGGGCTGCCTTTCATTCCATCTGCTGCCCTGAGGTGCTGAGCCATCAGCAACTCTGTCTCATTTTGCTGAACTTTGTTTAACCTCTGTTAGTAACACCTAAATGGCTGGTAATGGACAGACAGCAGGCGCATTAACGAATTACAGATTAATGAAGTGCAAACGAACAAATGGCGGAACTAATGGAGTGCAAAGGGAAGAGAGTGCACACATGAGGGTTTTTTTAAAAAAAAAAATTCCTTGAAACAAACTGAACATCTTGTGAAAAGACTCTCAGGGGGCGGTTTCTAGAGAGTATTTGTCAATAAAAGGATTACTGTCAGTGCCTGAAGGACTACAGGCCACAACAGGAGGCCCTTTGAGACTGCTGGTAGACGACAGAGGGGAGCAAAAAACCTTCTCTCTGCTAGGGATGGAGGATGGATCAGTTTAAAACTGACTTAAACAAGGAATTTGTTGGGATTTAGTGGTTATGACCACATCCTGCATTGAGCACCCACTTACATCTGAGTCACTCACATATGGTGGGTTTAAAAAAAATAAAAATCCTATGTAATTGCATGTGTGTATATATTTGAAGTAACACACACACACACACACACACACACACACACACACACACACACACACACAATATTCAAGCCCCATACGGTGCTGTATTTCTGCAGCACATTAAGTGTATTTTTGTATACTGTAGTTATATGCATTGTTTTGCATATCTGTTTATCTGCTGATGACTATAGGAAACCTAGAATGTATATGCACATAATAAGAGATGTGTAACATATAATATGAGAAAACTGTTCATATTTTTAGTAGAATGAGGGTGGGAAAAAAAAACTTTCTTCTTATTGAGATTAAGGTGCAAAACAGGAGTTAGAAAAACATATATGTGTGGATAAACTCAACAGTAAGATTTCCAACATCCCAGGAAGGACTCTGGTCCAGTCAGGGTCCTCATATGGAGGAGTTCCACGGGCAGGTTGATCAGGGTGAATAACTGGATACTCATCTCTCCTACCCACTACAGGCCAGGTGACCCACCTGCCAATCAACTGGCATCACAACTGATGGTTTGCACTTGCTGAGCCTTGTGCCTAGCACTTTCCTTGCCCCAATAATCAACTGATGGTGCAGAGGGATTTGCAGGTACTGCCCACCAGCTGATTGATGGTGCCAGCAACCCGCTATTGCCCAGGCCCTGCCTTTAACTGCCACACACCTGGCATCAGATTTGTGGGTGTTGCTTAGCCAAAATGTCACCTGTGGTCTAAATGGGGAGACCTGGTGGGTCTCAGAGGTTCCCCACTGCTGATCCTGATGTCATGCCCATGGAGTTTCCCCATGTTGGCCACTGGGGAAGCCCACAGCTGGTGCAGAATGTGAGGTGATCTTTCACAACTTTCACATGCTCTTTCAATGTAGGGGGTGGCATTGTGTGGACAGGCGGAGTCCCCCAAACCCCAGGCGACCCCTGAGTGGAATAATGACTCGAGGCAACTTGCTATGGGATTAAAATTGGCCACAACTTTATTCAGATGTAGGGAGACTAGCTCAGGCATTGGGTGTTTATCCTTCCCAGTCCCCAGCTGGGGACTTCAGGGTTACCCAGAATGTGTGGGGATTGGGCTGGCTCTGGAGAATATATGTTCAAGCAGAGAGCCCACCCCCCATTCACTGCTGCTGGAGGGGAGAGCAATGACAACCTCTTGGCATATGGCCAATGCCTCCCCTCAAAACTCCTTTAACGGGGAACCCTGGTATCACCACCGCAAAGGGGTGTGTGGGTCACCGCTTCATGCCCCCCATTTAGGAAGATAAAGGATTCTGCCCAAGGCCTGAAACTGCCAAAGTTGTGATGTTTTGCTACGGGAAAGGCGAAACCTGCCAATGCAGGAAAATTCCTTTCCGGCCCTTCAACAGCGACCTTGATGTAGCAGTGCCTGCGTACCTGTGGAGAAGAGGTTAACCTGCAAAAGAAGACTTAATTCAGGGAGAGGAGGGTGGGAGAAGCTCTGGAGCTGACTGCTGCTTCCCAGGTAAGCTACACCTTCTGTTGTGTGGGCAGGGCGGTCCCTCCCCTTACCTGGTCCCTTACCCCTTACCTTACCCTGGCAAGGCCACCCCAGGCAGGATTGGGCAGTTGACTGAGGTAGGTGGAGACCCCAGGTATCTATCTTGCCTGGGGAGGATGAAGCCAGTCCTGAACTACCAGGAGCTGCACTGGGATCCAGGGGGCTGCGCACGACCACGCAAAAGTTGCCCCCCCCATTTGATGTGGGGAGCGGTCATTGTGTAAACCTCCCTAGAGGGAGTGGGGGACGGTAGAAAAACAAGGAGCGGATGTAAGCAAATTCTATTACATCATTGCTTAATTTTTTATTTTTTTTAATGCTTAGATTTTGTTCGAAGCAGAGGCTTTTATTCCTGATAATAGTCGCCAAGGGAGAGGGAGGTAGTTGCTGACCCAGAATTCAGCAGGAATACTGACCCCACATAGGTAGATGGTGTTCTGGGATTTTAAGCGAGAAGAGAGTGATTGAACATCTGGAATTGCTTCAGAGGTGCTAGAGAATAATCGATGTGAGACTGAACCTTACGTGGTGTTGAATGAGAAAACAAATTTCTTTCACCCGTTGCTTGGGTTAGTGGAGAGAGAGGCAACAAACTCAGACGGTAAACACTTAATTACCTGTTGGGTTTAGCAAGATACACTACATTGTTTGGGATTGCCTTACTGGATCAATACGGATATTAAATTACCCACCAAGAATACATGGCCCAGCTATGTCTGGTTCTCACTGTCTACCTCTATGCAAGTGTGTGTGTGTGTGTGTGTGTGTGTGTGTGTGTGTGTGTGTGTGTGTCTGAAGGAACAGGAGGAAAGAGCTTAGCATCTCTGGAAAGTTAATTGCATGAAATCATTAGCGGTTAGCTCGTCTGTTCATTTCATGAGGTCTTTGCAGCATTCCAAATCCATCAGGGGCTTCTCCATGGTTTCTTTCTGTTTGCAAGCCATCCTTACAGTGGCTGGTAGGAAAGAGCTACTGGCTCCGAAATCAGATTTAATTTGAAAAGTTAATTGTGTTCCCAGAGGGTTTAACCTTATGCTTTAATTTTTAACCAATCCTTTAAGAAGCCATTTTTCAAAAGCTGAGCACCCATTCCCTACAACAAAGTGGAGGCATTTATTTATTGTTTGCTAAAGTGCCGATGACTTAAAAGGAACCGACCCTCCGCCTTTCTTAATCCTCAAGCAGGGCTTGCTGGTAATCGACAATCCATCAAAACAGAACAAGACATTTCCTGGTGGTGCCATTTTCCAATACCTTCTTGCGGAAGTCCTGTTGATTTGCAAAGGGCTAGAATCTGGGAAATGATTAAATATTAAGGACATGTCTACACTAAAGCAAACAAGCAGGCAAACAAGCAAACAAACAAATAAATGCTAAATTGGTGTTAGACCTGCTTAGCTTATCAAAGCACCCAATCGGAAACATTAATATGAAGGAGTGGCTAGAATTGCCTAACATAATCTTCAACAAATCCATGAAATGAAATTTCTCAGCTTGCCTCTTTTCTTTTGGCAGTATGTGGGGGGTGAATTAGCCAATCTTTAAACTAGGTTCAAAAGCATTTTATTTGTTTCTGCAAAACTGGGAAGGACAACCAGCTGCGACCTAAAAGCTTTGGCCTAAATTCCTGCTGGGGAGAGTCCAGGGGAGAGTCCAGAAGAGATTTTGCACCCTCTCTAATAACAGAACTCCTGCACAACCTGATGTAAGCACATAGAGAAAAGTGGGTGGGCCTTTCCCTACCTCACCTGGCTGAGTGCCCTGTCATCCTAGGATGGAGAGAAATTGGCCAAGAGGGCACTGTATGTATGTATTTATGCGTGTGTGCATGTTAGCTGATTCTGGAAGCTGAAGAAACAGAGCCATGTCTTCTCTTTGCTGGATCCAAGAGCTATAAGCTTGGGGTTTCCCTATAACCCTAATGGGGAAGCAAGGTCTGTTGGGGTGTTAATGCAGTGAGCCCCTCCATTTTATGCTCAGGTTGTATATACGTAAATAAAACCACATATTTTAAAGACACCACAGTCTCCATTGACCTTCATTCCAAGGAAACCAAACCTTGAGAAAAGCACAGTAACCCCTGCAGTCTTGTGCCGCTTAAAGATTGGGTTGTGCACAACAGTATGATGAACAATACCAGGGATGAGCAAAACTGTTGATTTCATTTTCTCAGTTTCCCGTCCTGTATTTAGTCTGCCATCTTTCCACACCAGTTTGCAATTTTTAAAACATCTCCACCAGCTTTTTAGTGCATGTTTCTCCTAATATGCACATTTTTTTACCTATTTCATTTTTGTTTGCTACTTTCAAGAATGTGAGCATTGTTATGCATATTTTCCTGAAATACATGTTGAGGTTGGAGACCTGCATCAGGCCACTCTGACAAGTGTGAATTTCTAACTTCACATATGATTCACATACTGTTTCAGGAAATGTACATTAGCTAAGTTTGCATTAAAATGTGGAAAAAACAAGATTTCTCCCCTATCTTTATACTATATAGGCAGCAACTTTAAGCTGGTTTCTCAGCTGGAAGAAAAAAGTAAAGGGGGTTCCTTCCCTCCCTCTCTCCACACCAGCTTTGGGGGGACAGTTTTTAGATGAAAGTTGAGAAGCACTTCTTAGAAGGTTCCAGGGGAAGATTTCCTAGGAGAAGGAAGGCAGCAAAGAGCAGGGGGCAGGTGCAAGGAAAAACATGGCACATCAGAGCAGGAAAATCAGGAGGCATACTGTGCCATTGGAACTGCACACCTTCTTATGGAGAGTTATCCTGGGTCATTTAGAGAATGTACTCAAGATGTGATGGAGTCATTACTAAGGGCATTACGATCAACAGATGAAACTTGTTAAGTCTGACCATGGCTTGATGATCATCTGTTTATGGTGATGTGGAGGTGCACCTTTTCACTGGCATCACTTCCTGCCAAAATACCATCTGTACTGACATTCTTCTAGCTTTTGAAGATGCACCTGTTTACAGAGGCATTCCCTTGATCACTTGACCCGAGTCTCCTGTTTTAATTACTGCAATGTTTTAATGGAATTGCTTTATTGCATATATTAAATTGTGGAAGTTTATATTTTAATGTTTTAATGGGATTGTTTTATAGTGTGTTTTAATCATGGTGCATTTTTAATTATTCTGTATTTTAACAATGTTCTGCATTTAGTTTTTATGTTTTGCAACTGCTTAGAAGTCAACTGGGCACTCAGGAGTATAATAATAATAATACCCCAGAGCTATGTATGGAGCAGAGTATTGCTCAAAAGAACATGTGTGACAAAGAAGGAAGATGATCTCAGGAGGACGTTCTCAGGAAGTGGTGTCCAGTAATTTGCAGGTAAATACGTTTGCAAGGCATCTGTGTAGGAACTTTTACAGCCGTAGAGCCAAACTCCCTCATGGGAAACCTTCCAGTGGCACATGCCTGTGATGAGTGGAATCAGAGGCAAAAGTGAGCGGACCAATGGATGTGAACCATACCTTTGTACAATCTGCAATGCCCAAGCCATACAAAAGTTCAAAGTGCTGGCTATGACCCATGAAACCCCATATGGCTTCAGTCTAGGCTACTTGGAAAAATCGTATCTCCATTTATGAACCTGCCCAGGCATTAAGATCTTTGGATGAGCACCTTCTGTCAGTCCCGTCCGCATCAGAGCCATGGTTGGTGATGACATGAGAGAGAACATCCTCAAGGCTGGATTACTATAATGCACTGTATATGTGGCTGCCCTTGGATCTGGTTCAGAAGCTCCAGCTGGTGCAGAATGAGTGACCAGACTGCTACCAGGAGCTTCTGGTCAAGAACATGTGGCATCATTGTTAAAACAGCTGCACTGGCTGCCCACTTACTACCGAGTCAGGCTCAAGGCTCTTGTATTAATTTATAAAGCCCTGAACAACTTGGCTTATCTGAGCCTTTATATCCCAGCTTGATCACTGAGATCATCTGCAGGAGCACCATCGGTCACGCTCTGAGTTGGTGAGGCTCATTTGGCAGCATCAACAAAACAAATCTTTAACACCATTGGCCCAGTCCTGTGGAAGACTCTACCAATAGAAATTGCAGGGAAGCTGTTTTAAGCTGAACAGTAGGGGAGACATCCTAAGAGAAAGAGTGGGGCAGACTTGTGAGGTCATGGACTCTCCTTTGCAGTTGACCATCAGTCAGAGAAGCTGCAGTTGCAAGATTCCTGCATTGAGCAATGGAGGCTGGACTAGATTACTTCCAAGGTCCCTCTTGACTCTATGAATCTACAGATCCCACCCTTCCAGCTCACCTGGGTTCAAATGCAAGGCACATCACCAGCTTGCTCTGTGGCAGCTGGGAGCATGTGCCTAATAAATAGGGAGACAGCTGTCTCAGGGGATGGTGGGTGGGAGGCTGGGAGTTCAATCCTAGTTTTTCTGGAGCACATTCAGCTTTCCACCCAAACCCTAAACCACATTTTGTGTGTTTATTTCCGCAGGGAAACTGTCGCTCTTATATTACGAAATAGATTAAACAGCTGTTCCCTCTTAACATTTCCCCCAAAACAATCAGTGATTTTATAAACCTCTCATCCCCCGCCCCAATCATTTCTTTGCAAAACTAAAAAGCCCTACTCTTTTTAGTCTTTGCAACGGAAATTGTTCAGCAGCAATGATTACATTCATTGCAACAGCATCCACCGACCTGGTTCCCCTCCATATGTTTGGGACTATAACTCCCATCAGCCCCAGCTAGCACAACCATGCCACCTGGATATGATGGAAGTTGTAATCCAAAACATCTAGAGGGCACCAGGTTGGCAAAAGCTTATTTCCAGGCATGTGTGTGTGTGTTTGAAATGCTAGAGTTGGGCCCTGGAATAAGAATTTCCACTGTGGGGCAAGACCAATAGCTGAAGAGGCTCCCCCTAAGAGCCTGTAGAATGCCCACACTTAGCAGTTACATATTTCCGATACATGGCCAGAGCCTCCAAGTCAACCAGCCTTTTGAATCCCACAAGTGAACTTCCCATGGATTGTCGCTACCATGGGAGAAGATCCTCAAGCCCATCTTCACCTATTCAAAAAGCGGGAGCTGTTCTAGTGCTGAATGCAGCCTGTCCAGAGGTGGTGCCTGTTTTCAGGAATGGCCTCCCCTGAGAAGATTGCCAAGCAATTTCATTGTCTGCCTTCCATCGCTTCATTAAATCTATTTTTACTCACTCGTTGATTATAGTTGGCAGTTGCTGTTTACTATTTCCTATGGATGCTGTTTTGATTATTTTGATGCTTGGTTTTATACTATAATTAATTCCTTAGGCATTTTCCCCTGGATAGGAGACTTCTATAATACAGTACAGTACTGTAAATTACAGGGCCAGCTCTATACTTGTTTGAGGGCTTTAAGGCAGGTGGTCCTCAGTGGGCCCATCTCCTCCTCCCTGCACTTGCTCACTTGCACCCTCTCTGACTCAAGCCCAATCTCCACATCTGCCATGGGGGGAGTGGGTGGGCAGGCATGTGAGCTTCTGCTCATGCCCACTGCTTCCTGGTGCTTTGCCTTTTGGCCAGATTAAGTGAGCAAGTGGCAAAGGCAAGAGGAGCAGTTGCAGGCTGGAGGGCTCAGGTGGTCAGCAAGTGCCCAGTGATGCCACCTCCTGATGCTGCCCCTGGTAAATCTATAGACCTCTCACCGCTCTTGCACAGCTTAGATGCAGATTCAGTTGGTCATCATTGCGACAACACATCATAGCGACCTGCTCTGTTGAAATAATTCCAGCACAAAGCCGTCAAAGATAGGCATGAAGCCATAACAGCGTATATCAAATGCATAACTCAGGTAGGAGCTATGAAGGCGGACATAAAGGGAATCTGTTTATGGCCCGCTCATAAACCAGCAGCTGTTTCCTTTGGCAGAGTGTCATTGGCCAGGGGTTGCCATCAAGATAATAACATCTGGATGTGTAGAGCAATAGCCTGGGCAGTAATATCTGGTTTCAATTTGGAGGTTCAAAATAGCAGTTATAGTGGACAAGAAATGTTTATCCTCAAACCACTTAGAGTATTCATCATCATTTCCTCCCCAAATCCTATTCAGTGCTATCCTTTCATTAGTTGCTGCTACACAGGCATTTTCTCCCAAGCTGTTTCTTCTTTCTCCTTCCTGCATCAGTCATATTGGTCATCCCACCCAATCAGGGATCATGTAGTAAATTAGATGTCACTATTAGGGATCACACAGTAAATTGGATGACATCATGGTGTTATATAGTAATCTGATTTCACTGCTTGAGGGAGATACTGAGGACAAATGAGGGCAATTGAGAGCGAATGAAACAAGCCATATTTTTGTAAAGACTGCTGGAAAATCATTGGAAATGGGAGGCATAAAGCAGTGCTTCATTTCAGCAAAACCCCAATATTTAAGTATGTGCTTAAATGGAAGGGCTTAAATCTATGCATGTCTACTCAGAAGTAAACCCTATTGAGTTCATTAAGGCTTATTCCAGGGTGAGTATTGCTGCCTTAAGTGCTTAATTGCCTATTGTAATTTTCATCTTTGCCTACTAATGTTAATGATAATATTAATGAGTGATAATAATGAATAACTGCAGCCACCCCAGTTTCTCAGTTGAATCACCAACGTGAGTTAAAACTAAAAGAGAGAGAAAATTGCCAAGACGGTGAACATCAAAGACTGCGTGTGAGTCAGACAATTTTCATTGTTTCAAATATAATAGCTTTCAGTATTTGATAGGGCACTGTGATTTGTGGTTTGTGTACCAGTTTCTTCGAGATATCTTTTACAATTCTTTGACACTAATCCATTTATGGAAAGCACTACTGGGATAATTTCAACTTCAGATAATTTATATGTAGATATTTTAATTTCCCCTTTCAGTCCCACATAGTTTTATAAAACCTTCTGCTTTACAGCTTTAATATTGACATCCATCAGCTGGTCTCATGGTAGCTTCTGACAACTCCTGTTTCCTCTTCCTTCTTTCAGTACACCTAATGGGCCCGATCTTTAATGAACCCTCTCATCTGCAAGGAATCAACCTTCTGCAAGCACACAGATGTGACTTGGAACATGCATGCTCATTGCCACAGGTCAGCCCTCAAACATATGTGAGGCCTTACTCTCAGTGCTGGAAAATCATGCCAGATGCCACAGGACTGGGATAAATCTCCAGGCAGACTTCCAACTGGGCCTGTGCTGAACTCTAGAAGCTCTTATTGTGAAAACTAGTTTCATTACAGGGGTGATGGGAGCTGGAGTCCAGCAACATCTGGAGGAGGGCCATGGGTTCAGAGATCCTGATTAAGCCAAGGGAAGCTGTATGTTGAAGTTTCTTGCATGCATGCACTATCCCTCTTGTTGAATGCCTGCTTGTCGGATGCATGTGAAACAAAATGTCCTTCCTTCAACTGGATCAGGAACTACCTGTGCATAGTAGAATCTAGGTTGGGTGGGTGCAATCTAGAATGCACATGGCACTAGAGAGGATGTTATATCAGGACAATGAAGGCATTTCAGACCCGGAATAATCTGGTGTTTCCACGGAACCATTGTAGTATCTCACCTAGAGGTCTGATCATGATCATGGACGCTGTATTGAATGGCTACAGCAGTTGGGGGAAGGCAGTTAGCTTAAGAGTAGAGTACATGCTTTCCATGCCAAAGGTCCCAAG
The DNA here is from genome assembly GCF_963506605.1 of Zootoca vivipara. NCBI lineage: Eukaryota > Metazoa > Chordata > Lepidosauria > Squamata > Lacertidae > Zootoca > Zootoca vivipara. The sequence goes on along the minus strand of NC_083281.1, from coordinate 41,228,131 downwards.
TCCAATCCCTGGTGTCTCCACGCATATTGAGGTAGAAACCCCTACCTGAAACCCTGTGGAGCTGTTGCCAGTCAGTGTTGATAATACTGAGTTAGATGGACCATTGGTTTCATTTGTTTTAGGCAACTTCCCATGGGATGTGTGGTCATGAGCTGTCAGCCAGCAGCTACAACATTGGAAGCAGCTTTACTGCCACTGCCAAGCGTGCTTGGAAGCATGCTACAACAGTAGGTGTCCTGCAAGAAAGAGCAAGTGCTTAAATGATGAGGCACAGAAGCCTCCATGGACAATGTCTGGCTCCTGTCTTTGGAATGCTATCCGTAATGAAACAGTTGGGAATAGCGGATGGGTGGAGATAAGAGGGAAAAGGGAAGAAAGGCAAGGCAGGTGAGCGAGATCTTCTCTTCAGGTACTGAACAGAAGTGCTTATTGCAGGAATTCTTGGATGCTGTAGAATCACAATCTCTAGCTGAGGTCTCTTCCCCCCCGCCTCGGCATTACCTGCCATCCATTGGAAGGTAACAGGGGTGCAGGTATGAGCAAAAACTGGAGTTTGGGGAAAAGGATAACTTGAGGGTCCCCTCTGGGTTTCTTTGGAAACATCTTTCTGTGATGGAAAGATGTTTAGCACAACTGGATTAAGGTGCATGTCCTGGGCATGTGACCCTTGAAACAATTTCTTGTTCTTTAAATATGCCCTATAATAATTGAGCAGAAATACAGCAATTGACAGGATTAACAGCTGGCAATGTTAAAACACATTAAAATTTCCTCCAATGTGCCCTGACAGGCTCTGCCCAAGTTGTAAATCTGGAAGTAACCATTGATTTTGGCAAGAGACCTTGGCTGTGCATAGACGATGGGATCCCCATTAACTCGTAATGCTCATTGTCCTCGGGGGACTACTCGGGTGAAACCTGTTGGTTGCCTTTTTCTAAGAGGCTGGTAATTTCCCAACTAATGAAAATTGTAATGCAGGCGATAAGAACTGTACATGTCATTTTTCTTTGCATTTGCGTAGCAAAATTCTACTCTATTTTGATGCTAAAATATCCTCTCAATAGTTCAGCATTTGGCAGTCATTTTATGTTCAACACCAATATTTTGACATGTGACAATGTTTGTGTTTCCGTTGTTATTTATTTGATTAGATAACATGCTGCTGGTGTCCCACGTGCCTGCTACGGTGTGTGCTGATGTTGCACAATTTGTGGGTGCCTAGTCCCTTCATGGGCAATGTGGTGGGTACTCGGGCCCCCAGGGCCCCGGGGAGTCAGCGCCTATGGCATTGCCTGTTGCTGCTGCCACTGCCAGATAAAACCACAATATAAAAACACAAAGTACATAATAAAAATTCAAACAAGAACACCATTAGCCAATGTGAAATGTTGCACAAATTCAAAGCTTTCTGCTAAATTTTAAAATTTCATTCTCCGATTTTGAAATGTTTACATTTTGGTTTTTAGGATCCATTCTTTGCTTCCTCAAACACCTTTTCTCCCTCTACTTGCTATTAAACTTTATGCTTATGAGGACAAGTTCTCAGTCCTGTTGTAGGAGGGGTGGGTGGATTCCTGGTTCCTGACTCCCTGTTGATCCAATTTTTTTTTGCTACAGAGATCATGAGGCCTCCCTCCTGCACTTCCTCCCTGCTGAAAAATTCCTGGGAGATGAAGAAATGCTTATAGTGGATAAGCTCCATCTTTGTAATTAAACAGGTTGCCTGTGGTTGCCATGGCACCAAAGGCAGGGAGTGGAGCTGTGTATCATGGCAGCGACTTGATGGCAGTAAGCCCATCGGCATGGTGGACAACTGTTACTATAGATGGAGGCCTCTGCTTCCGCTTCCTAGCTAAGAACCCCAGTCTATCTAAGGACTAAGAACAGAGGAACCCAGTGCTACACCAGCCCAACAAGGCTAGAGGCTTCCTTTAGCTAGGCAGCAGGGCTCTGATGTCAGATCCTGCTGTTACTCTGGGATCAAATTCGCATGCCACTGAAATGCTGTTCATATGCTGTAGGGCCTAGTTGTCTTGCTGGAGGAGGGAGACTACCCTTTTAGCCTTGCTTTGGATGGACGCCACAACTCCATTCTGCAACAACCGTGTGCTGTTTGCAGTTGCCTGTCATGAAATGCATGTAGGGTTGCCATATCTTGATGAGCAAAAAAGGAGACAGCCTGAGCCGCTACCAGCCCAAGCCAGGGATGTAGCTCCACCCCTATCCCATGATCAGCACAGCTGAGGAACTGGGTGTCCCAACTGTGTGGAGCTCCTACTCATGAGCAGATACTTGTGTGGGGGTATTTCTCTGCAGCCTGGAGTGGAAATGTGGCCACATAGCTAAAGGCAGAGCCCCACTCCTCCATCAGCACGTCAAGGACCTGCACATGAGTAGCTCCAGATGTTTTTGGACTACAGCTCCCATCATTCCTAGCTAGCAGGACCAGTGGTCAGGGATGGAAACAGCTGGAGACCCAAGTTTGGGGAACCTTGCCCTGGTGTGTGCATTTTTGTTCTCTTTACCTGGCTGGAGAACCGCATTGCAAAATAGTGTGAAATTTGATGGATGGCTGTGTTTTGGTTCACATATTGTTTTAGGGAAGTGCAAATTAGGTAGATTTGCCTTTAAATGCAATTTTAATTAGATAGATTTTCTTTAATCCCTAATGCTAAGCGCCAAACACAAAACTTTCCCAGCCCTGCCATTTAAAGCTATCTATCATTCTGCCTTGCCTCTCTTTTGTACCCTTTTTTACAACACCTCCATGCCTTTACTGTCCTTACTGTCAGCCCCTTTAGTCCTGCTCCTCCCTGACACTGGGGCAACCCTCCCTGTCCACAAAGCATCTTCCTTCTTTCCCTCCTTCAAAGCCCTCTTCAAACCCCCTCCATCTTCAGGCCCCTCTTTCCAGAACCTCCCAGGCCACAGCATGAAATTTTATGACTTCAAAAGCTGTTTTCTATGTGTGCAGCAAAGTGTACTAGAGAAATTAATTAGTCACTAACAGGCCACCTGCCTGGCTATTAGCAATAGGCAGTTCCCATGCTTAAAGTGAGCTAGGTAATGAATAATGATTATTTCTATTATGCGGAAATGCAGGGCCTGCGGTATTAACATTTTTAAAAAAGCAGAAGCAAAAGCAAGGGGCTTCTATTAAGACAGAGTGCCTGCAGTCTGCTTTGTGGATCAGCCTGTTCTTAAAGATATATTTTTCTTGGGCTGATGCCTCAAGCCCCACCCCCCTTTAATGAAGTAATCTGCCCTGGGTTCACTAGCCAAGGACACCTAGAGTCTTAAGTTGCCTGTCTGTGGTGAAGTCAACAGCAAGTTCTTCTTGCAGCTGGGAGACTGGAGTTGAGGTCCCATCTAGAGACGGGGAGGGATTTGTGCAGTTTGGCCTCTAAACGAGCTCAAATTCCCCACTCGGGCACAAGGCTCCCAGGACAACTCTCAGGCAGCCACTCTCTCACCCGACATACTTCACAAAGTTATGGTTCTTGTGAGGGTGAAATGGGGAGGGTGGAGTCCATTTAGAATCCTGGTCTCAGCTACAAGTGCCACAAATAAATAGAGAGGATAAAGTTGGGTTCTGTAGCAAGGAGATCTGTGCATAATGTCCTCTGACTTGACTAGTAGATCAATCTGCAGCTTTCTCCCAGCTGTAATTTATTCTATTTCCCCACCTAATCACCAGAGGAGCGGCAAGGCAGTACACAGAACAGGGCAATAAAGTTGCCTGGTCAGGATCATCCCAAACCCTGAAATGCCAGGCCCCAAACCCAGGGCCGGCTCTACATAGACCCCCGGTGGCGCAGTGTACCACGGCGGGGGGCTGGCAAGCTGGGCAAGGAGGGCGGAAACCAATTGCGCCCTGCGAGGGCGGGGCGGGCGGCGGAGTGATCTCCGCCCCTCAGCACCAGGGCGCGCGATCTGCTCAAGACGGCCCTGCCCAAACCTGAGACCTAAGCGCTTCCCCAGGGATATTTCCTCTCACCACTGAGCCCTAGAGTCAGAGGAGGGAGCTAGGGAGGTCAGACCCCCACCCTGAGAGTATATGCATTAATTTGCAGCCAGCTCCTGCCAGTTTGAAACTTGCAAGGTGGATGCATAGTGTATGTGGCTATTTATGCAGTCTCACCCACCTGGAGAGGGCCAGGCAAACCTGGAGGTCTGGCAACTCCACGTGGCAGCCTCATAACAGCCTCCTCTGCAAGATGGCTCTGCTCACTCACTTCCCTGCTCTGCAAACCTCTCTCCCTTTAGATCTCCACAGCAGCAAGAGAATTTAAGCTGCCCAGAGGGAAAAGGATGTTGGGAGAATGCTGGGAGTCGGCTACCTTGCCTATTAGCGGGGAAACATTTGTCCTCCAAGCCTTGGTGTGTCTTGTCTGTGCAACCTCTTGGGCCTTGTCTGTACACAAGCAGGCATCAGTAGCAAAGCACCCCAGCGGTTGGGGGAAGCACCATTAATTAGCAAACACAGTTGCAGCGGCAGACAGGGAGCATATAAGCCTCGCATGATTGACAAAATCCTCTGCTTGTTACTGTGGCTAAGATGTGTGAACACACACACACACACACACACACACACACACACACACACCCCTCCAATTGGCCTTTATCAGGACCGGAATAGAATAGATTGACTTGTGCTTGAATTTTCTCCTGTGGTTCCCCATCTAGAAAACAAGTCGAAAAGACATTCCCGTCTCTGGAAGTCACAGGAGGGGAGAGGGCTCTTGTGCTCAGGTCCTGCTTCCTGTTTGCTGCTTGGCCACTGTGAGAACAGGAGGCTGGACTAGATGGGCCACTGGCCTGATCTAGCAAGCTCCTCTGGTGATTTTATGTTGTTATTCCAATGGTACCAAAGGGGAGAGGAAATGTCATTGAAATTCTTGTGGTGGGGTACAGGATTTTTGCTTGCTTTACTTTTGCGGGGGCCAAGGGTTGCTTGTGGGTGTCTTTTCCTTCATTCTACAAACCATCTCACTAGTGATCTGAACTCAGCAGCCTTCCCAGAGGGCCACACTTCAATCAAAAAACCTAGAGGAAGACATCATGAGGTAATTTCTCCCATGGGGCTTTTTCAGATCAGGAAGTGCGGGTAGCCAGGGAGGCTGCGCAGCACTGGAGAAATGTTTATTGGGAATTAAAACAGGCACACATCCCATTCTTGGGCATCTCACAATGATAAATTAAGATCAACCATCCAAAGTTAGAAAGAACTTATCAATTGTTCTGAGAATGAGGTCAAAATTAAAACCCCTTTAGACTAAAGAAAATACATTTTAAATTCCACATAAAAAACTTTCCTAAGAGAAAATTTGATATTTGTTTTTTAAAAAACAAAAAAACAAAACTGGAAACTAATAGGAGATATAAACCTCAGAATGAATTTATATCTTCAAAACTTGGAACAGCAACATCCATTGACTGGAATAGTCTCAAAACTTCTTTTTCTGAGACTAGAAGACTTTATGGAAAAAGCCCTATAAAGTCCTATATTGATTGGTTCCTTGTAATACAGGACTTAATTTTCCTTTCACTTTCTATTACCTGGTTGCCTTTTAATTCTACATTGTGTTCCCTCTAATATCCAAATAAAGCTGACATTCAAGGAAATAGTGGGGCAGATCCTTTGGTGGTGGTGCTCGCAGATTCACAATTGATCTTGGACTGCTATGCCCCAAATCTCCCCAGTTGGATCACCAATTCCATCTGTTCAAAATGGAGCCAAGAAGAAGGATCAGCACACCTTTATCTGTCTGTATGTGTTTATTTTAAAAAAAGGTCCAGGGAACTTTGTTTCTTCCAACCCCCTTTCTCTGACGCTTGGATATTTTCTTTTTTTTTATAAACATAATTTTTATTGATTTTACAAATTACAAAAGATGGTACATACATATACACCTTTTCCACCTTCTTCCCACCCCCCTCCATGGGTCCTCCCCTGCCACAGAAGTATCCCACGCAGGTGAACAGTCAGAAGTGGTCCATTTTATGATTGGGTTTCTGTCCTCCTCCCCCTCCCCTGCCCCCGAAGCCCCCCCCTGCCACCAGGGAGCTCCAGTGAACCAGGGCAGTACGCAGGAGTTCATCCATCCAACCATCTATTGTCATACCAAAAAAAAAAGAAAATACAAAAAGAGAAAAAGAGAAAAAAGAGAAGAAAAAAAAAGACAAAAAGGAAAAAAGACAAAAAAAAATTCATCATAATTGTTAAATTCATAATTGTTAAACCATATTTTGTGGGCTTCTCCACCCTCCCCCCTTCCCCGGTTTTCCTCCCTTATTTATCATCTTCAACAGTTTCATAGTTCATATTTTATAACATACACCTTTATATCTTGTACCACTTTTAAACTAACTATTATCATTTTCGCCTATTGTCCAATCACTGAGAAATCAAACTCCCATTTTTTCTTCCCGTGCCTAATTTTTACCCCTCTATAGGCCTCCATATATTCACCTTTTTCCAGAATCAATTCACTTTTTAAACCTATAATTATTCCCAAACTAACCTTACACCCCCCCGAGTACTGGCTCCACCCCACCAATCCAGCAAGTTCCATAGTCAGCAGTCCAGTTATAGTCCTATTAACCCATCCTTACAATCACAACTTCACTTTCCCTTCACCCCACCCCCTGTTTACAGTCTTTTGCCATCCAGGCCTCCATATCAGACCCCTGAGCTTCTTCTCTTCTCTGCTTAATTTTTCCTTCTTCCCTGTGGTCATTCTGGAGTTCCAGTAAGTCCAATCGTGCCCCCCTCGAAGGGGAGGCACTCCATCCAACTTTTTGTAGAGTAAAATCATCATTTTTTTCGTGATGGGCTTCATTTTGTGTTAAGTCATCACAGTCCTCATCATTGTCATTCTCACATTCGTCTTCTTCAGTTTCAAAAGCTTCATCTTCTAAGAAATCATATTCTGCCATCATCATCTGGAATTGTTGCTGTAACACTTGCCGTTGTGTCTCCTCTTGACATAGTTCTATTCTTGCTTCCCACATTAAGGTCAAAACAGTCCGCTGAAACTCAGGCGGGTACCTTTTTGTTGACATAGTTCAGTCCTGTCAAGGTCAAAACTTGTCACATGGGGTGGAATATAATCGCAGTCTATTTTCTCGACTCCATTTTAACAAGCTGGCTGCATTCTTAAAAATAAAGTTCGAACCCACATTTCAAAAGTATATAAACCAAAAAAGAATTTCCAAAAAGTCCAGAGATAAAGATAGAGATAGAATTTAACTATAAATCCTGATCAACTCACTGGATTGTCTGGGCTGCCGGCTCCCGAGGAACAGAAAGGTCTTTCTTAGTCTTAACTTCTTTCTGCAGGGCAATCACAACCACAGTCTCTCTCCCCTTTTACCCTGCATTTAGGGGAGATTCTCTTTGATGCCTTTGAGGAATCCTTTTAAGTTGAAATCTTCTGTTTACGGCTTCGGGTTTCTGTTTACTGTCTCTTATGTTACCGTAGGGGGGGGGGTGGCTTCCTCTTTTCCCCTCTCTCCCAGGTCCAAATTGTTGCCTTAATTTACATTCCAAAGAATCCAAATTACTCACAGTCTATTCATTTGCTGAATGTTCTTTGAAGAATTGGCCACCTCCACTTCCCAGACTCGCAGCTTCGCACTCTCAGAGCAGCAATGTCAGCCTGTCCGCCGCGGTTCACCTCCTCGCTCTCAGGGGCTTAAACAAAGCCAATCCGGGGAGGAGAGAGCCCGCTTTTGGCGCCGCCAGGCAAAATCTGTCCCCAAAAAGCTCGATTTGGGGCTTTTAAGGAGGTTTCGCTTCGCTGGAACGATTCCCTCCACCTCTGAAGCGCCGAGGTCCGCTCCGCTGTGCGGACCCCCGTCTGAGCAAGATGGCGTGGTCAACCGGAAGCCCGCTTGGATATTTTCTAGGCCGCCCCCCCCCCACCAGCTCAGCTTTGCACCCTCCTTGTGTGTTTTTGCCTGTCTGAGGAATTTGTTATCTAAATGTCGCCTGCTTGCAAATGTGAACAAGAGAATATGGAAATGTGCTTAACATTTTCCTGTCATAGGAGTGTGGGCTTTCTGATTACGGCATTTTAGAATGAAATTTGAGATCATAAAATGTAGATTAGCAGTTGTGGTCCAGAGTAGGCATCTCATAAATCAGAACAGTGGCCGGCTGAAGGTGCCTGGTGTTGGGGATGGTGGAACTTCAGTGCTCAGCAGACACATCTCCTTGCCACGTCCTGTGAAAACATTGTGCGCCACACATTCACATGGTTTGGGCAGGTCACTATGGCTTTGGGTTCAATCAGGGATCTCTTGGTACAGATCTTTCATTTGCTGCTGCTGTTTTCAAGCAGAATTCACATGCTAAAAGCCCAGCTCTAATGGGCCCTTCCCTCATGCCATCTCTCCACAGCCCATATTCCATCAGGCTGCAGGAGAGGAAGAAATGGAGGCCTTTCCTTTGGCTCTGCTGAAAGTCCAGCTCCAACAGGACCACCCTCAAACCATCTCTCTGCAGCCCATATTCCATCCAGCTTCAGGAGAGGAAGAGATGGGGCTGCTTCATGTGCAGTGCTAAGTTGTGCTATTGTGGCTCAAAGAGGAGAGGAGTTGGGACAACAATGTTCATGGGAAGCCATGACTTTCGGCCTTCCCAATACCATAGCTGCCAAGTTATCCCTTTTTTAAAGGGATTTTCCATTATGCTGAATAGGCTTCCTCGCGAGAAAAGGGAAAACTTGGCAGCTATGCCCAATACACGTTTAATTGCTTCAACTCTCCCTTCACCCAGGCACATAGTAGACAGGCAACTGGCGGCAGAGATGAGGCCCTGCTAGAGAATAACTTAACAATCCCTCCTTGTTTCCTTACTGAAGGTTTGCAGGAAAAGAAGGTCATCTCCTCAAATTCCTGACAGTAGAGCAAATTTCAGTCCCCAGTTCCTCAGGGTGGCTGCAGTGTCACCGTGATGCCCCTGCCATGGTCCTCTTGAACCCCAGCCAAGCCTTTCATTCACCCAGTTCCGCAGGGGCTGGCAGTGCATGTCTTTGTTGCTTGCCCAAAGCAATTATTATTAATAATGCTAAATTAAGTTAGTAATTAATAATAGCCACTGTGGATTGTTTCTGTCCGTTCTGAGTGAGCCCAGAATCGATTGCTTTTCTTTGTAAATACCACATTGACGTCTCCAGCTTGCATGGATTTGCAGAAATGACCCCCTCCTGTTTTTTAAAAAATGCTCTGCATGCCTTCAGTGGCCCCCACCGCAGCGACCTCAAGCCAGACTACCCTGAGACTCTTGCACAGTCATTGACAATGACATCAAAGAAGGCAACTTGAAACAAAAGGAAGAGCAGATGTCTGTTGTGGGGGGAGGGGGGAGGCGGCAGCAGCGGGCAACTTTCCCTGCCTGTTAAAAAGCACTCAGATAAATCTATTGTGTGAGATGCCTTTCACACCCAGTTTAATCTCATTAGCAACGGTTCAAACAACAATAGTTTAGAGAGACTTTAAATCAGCCAGCCAAAAACACAGCTCAGCCATTAAAGCCTCTTCTTCCCCTCCTTTCTCTGTCGGGGCAACTTTCCATGCCTAGCACAGAGCAGTGGCCCAGCAGCTCTTAAAAACAACACCCAAATAATTATGTGGTCATGAGAAGGCTGGGTAAACAGTCCTCCGATTCTGTCATCTGGGCTGCAACCAATCCTATATTTGACATGCTTTTGGAGAATTAAAGTTTACCATCTCAGGTTACATCTGAACAACAGAACCATGGGCAAGATGGGCAAGCCACTTACCTGGGAAGTTGCTATTGCTGGCAGGCCATTGGCAGCTGAGCAGGCAGGCGCTTTGTGAGTCCTGGCAGGATTGGCACCAGAATTTTCTCTAGCAGATCTACAGGATGATCAAATCCAGAGGGAGGACCAATTGCACACCAGTATTTTAGGCAAGAAGCCACCATGAATGGGAAAGGATGAAGGCTCTGCCTTTCCATTGGCCAGTGTGGCTCAGACTTGTCTGCTCACAGACTGCCAGGGGCTCTCTAAATTTTGTGATGCAGAACTCCAACAACAACAAGTCTATATGAGGAGAAAGGGCAGAAATTATAGATAGATGCACACACACATGTAAATAATGTACAAAGAGGTGCTATAATAGGGAAGATAGTCTGCAATATATTTGCATCTTCAGCAAAATTGTGTAAAAATATTTATATTTGTCAGAGGCGCTGATGTGGCTACTCTAGAGTAACGACTCCTCGCAGCATAGTCCTTTCAGACTTTTATTAAGTGCTGATTATTTACAGTGCTCAGAGCAATCTATATACATGCTTTTGGTCAGGTGTCAGAACCTCCGAATGGAGTTTGGCGCGTTTTCTTCCAACAAAGAAGCTTGGGAAGACCCAGCCTCTTCCCCCGACGTTTTTTGCGCAATTCCGGAGTCGGGGGGATTGGCCTCCCCCCCGGGCTTCCCCTTTCCTGTCCCACCTGGGTCAGTGGCTCCACAACCTTGCCTGAGCCTCGGACACCACTTCCTGATTCTCCGCTGGAGGCAGAGCTCTCCCCCGTGCTTGGGGATGGGCTGGACCTTAAGATGGGAGGGACTTCTCGGTATTCCCTGTCCCTCACATCCACCCCCCTCCCAGGCCCCCCTTCTCCCCTCCCTAGGGGCTCCAAGGGTGCCGGGGATGACTGAAAACCTAAAAAGTCCGTGTTGTCAGAGTCCGTGGGTGTAAAAATCTCCCCCCAATCTAGCGATCGTTCCCCTTCCCCCTGAGAAGACGCGAAGCCCAAAAAGTCCGTGGCGTCAGAGCTGGTAGGAGTAAAAATGTGCTGCCAGTCCTCTCCTGCCTCTGACGTGGACGACCTCGGAGAAACCCACACCTCTTCTTCAGGATCCTCAAATTCCGCTTCCCACCTCCATGGCGAGCTGCTTTCCGTGACCCCTTCCTCCGGCCCCTCCCCCTCTCCCTCCCTTTCCATGTGCCAGGGCTTTGGCTTGTGGGGGAAAAGGGCGTGGAATTCTTCCACTAAGAATTCCTCTTGTACTTCCGTGGCTGGTATCCACTCATTGTGGGACGGCGGAGTGTCTTCCCATGCCATGAGATACTCCAGCCCTCTCACACCTCTCCTTGAATCCAGAATCTCAGTGGCCACGTTGAGTTGCTGGGTGTCTCCCCTCTCCCCCCCTCCCTCGGGGGGCTGATCGCTGTCTCTGCACCTGGTGCTTTCCCTGTACGGTGACAGCAGCGATCTGTGAAACACTGGGTGCACCCTCATGTCTTCCGGTAGCTCCAACCTGAAGGCTACCGGATTGACCTGTTGCGTGACCGTGAAGGGGCCCAACCTTCTGGGCGCTAACTTTTTGCACTGCCCTCTGGTGGGGAGGCCCTCCGAGGACAACCAAACCTTGTCCCCCACCCTGATGACCTCCCCAGGTCGTCTGTGGCGATCTGCCCCCTTCTTGTACGCTTCCTTGGCTTTCTCCAAGTGCTCCCTGAGCTGCTAGTGCACCGTCTCCAGTTCCTCCGCCCAATCCTCTGCCTGTGGGCCTTCCTCCTCGTCCTCCCCCTCCCTCTCTGGGAAAGATCTGAGGTCGCGCCCGTAGTTGGCCTTAAAGGGCGACACCCCTGTGGAGACGTGCACTGCATTGTTGTAGGCAAATTCTGCCAGTGGCAGGCGATCCACCCAGTCCGTTTGCCTCTGGCTGACGTAGCATCTCAGGTACTGTTGCAGAATGGCGTTGACCCTCTCCGCCTGTCCATTTGTCTGCGGGTGCCGCGCCGTCGACAAGCTGACCTCCACCTGCAGGAGGTTCATGAGTCTCCGCCAGAACCTGGAAACAAATTGTCGGCCGCGGTCCGAAATAACCCTTAAGGGTAACCCATGCAGTCTGAATACGTGGTCAACGAACAGTTTGGCCGTCTCTTCTGCAGAGACCGCCCTGGCACACGGTATAAAATGGCACATTTTGGACATGAGGTCCACCACCACCAACACTGCTGTTTTGCCCCTGGAAGAAGGCAGGTCTGTGATGAAGTCCATGGACACTACTTCCCACGGCCTGTGCGGTGTGGCTAATGGCTCCAGCAACCCTGCTGGTGCTGCTCTGGCTACCTTTGCTCGCTGGCAGGTGTCACAGCCCCTTACAAAGTCCCGTACATCCTCCCGCACCCCTGGCCACCAGAAGTGTCTCATGACTAAGTGAGTGGTTTTGTCCCTTCCAAAATGACCCACCGTTGGGTTGTCATGCATCTGCTTGAGGACCTTACCTCTGAGCTGTGTGGTGGGCAGGTACAAGGCTCCCCTGTAAAAAAGCAACCCCCTTCGTTCTGCAAAGTCTTTTGCGTGCTCCCTCCCCCCTCGCAGATCTCTGAAGATGCGGGTGGCAAACTCATCTGCTGCCGTCAGTGCTGTGAGTTCTGCCTCGCTCACCACTGCTGCTCCGCAGGACCATGCCGACGGGGGAAACACGTGTCGGGGTGCTGGTGGCAACTCCTCCTCCATGTACTCTGGTTTGCGGGAGAGGGCATCCGCCCTGACATTCTGCTCCCCTAGTATGTAGTGGATGGAGAAGTTGAAGTGCGAGAAGAACTCTGCCCACCTTATCTGCCGCTGGTTGAGCACCCTGGCCGTTCTCCAGAACTCCAGGTTCTTGTGGTCCGTGCACACCTGAATGGGGTGCTTGGCGCCCACCAGGAAGTGTCTCCAGTGTTTAAACGCGGAATGGATCGCCAAAAGTTCCTTATCAAACACCGTGTAGTTGCACTCCGGCTGGGTCAGCTTTCTGGAGAAAAAGGCACAGGGTCTCCACTCTCTGTTGGCATCCAGTTGCAGTAAAATGGCGCCCACCTCTCGGTCGGAAGCATCAGTCTCGACGCGTAGGGGCGCGTGTTGTACCACGTGGAACAGGTTCTGGTCTGAGGCGAACACCCTCTTGAGGTCCTCGAACGCTGCTTGCGCCTCCGGTGTCCACCTAAACTTCTGCTTGCCTCTCAGGCAGTCAGTGATGGGAGCCGTAACACGCGAGAAGTTCTTGATGAACTTCCTGTAGAAGTTGGCGAAGCCTAGTAGGCATTGGGCATCTTTGTGCGTCCTGGGGCTGTGCCAGTCCAGGATGGCCTGCACCTTGTCCTTGTCCATTGCTAGCCCCTTGTCTGACAACTTGTAGCCCAGGAAGTCCACCTCCTTGGCTTGAAACTTGCACTTCTCCAGCTTCACATACAGGTGGTGCTCCTTCAGGCGTTGCAACACTTCCCTGACATTCTTCACGTGTTGTACTGGGTCAGTGGAGTAAATAAGGATGTCATCTAGGAAAACCAAGCAGTTCTTGAAGAGGAGGGACCCCAGTACGTGATGCATGAAGGCCTGGAAGCATGCAGAGCCCCCTTGCAAACCAAAGGGCATCACCAGGTATTCAAAAGAGCCCAGCGGCGTGAACATCATGGTCTTCCACTCATCGCCTTCCCTGATCCTGATTAAGTTGTACGCTCCCCGTAGATCGAGCTTGGTGAAGATCTTGCCCCTGCGCGCTGCTGTCAGCAGATCGTCCACTCTGGGCATTGGAAACACCACTGGTTCCGTCATGCTGTTCAGGCGCCTAAAATCCACCACCAGACGGCGCTGTTGCATGTCTTTCTTGTCCACCCAGAAGACCGGGCTGCCCCCTGCTGCCTTGCTTTCTCTGATGAACCCCCGCTTGAGGTTCTTGTCGATGAACGCCCTCAGATCCTCCAGTTCCTGATCTGACATGGAGTACAGCTTGGCTGGGGGTAGCGTTGCCCCTGGTACCAGGTTGATCTGACAATCAAAGGACCTGTGCGGGGGCAGGTGGTCGGACTCTGCTTCGCTGAAGACCTCCTGTAGGTCCCAATACTGTTTGGGAATCGCCTCTCCCCCCTTAATGTGCATGGTGGCCACCGTGGCTATCGGTGGCCCCTCCCCTGGTTGGCGCTGCATGCAATGTTCCAGACAAAAGTCAGACCCAAACGTAATGCATCTCTGGTGCCAACTTATGGACGGGTCATGACGTGCTAGCCAGCTCATTCCCAGCACGATGGGGGGATCTGAGATGGTGGTGACGTTGAATGCCAGTGTCTCTGAGTGCCACTGTCATTCTCATGGGGGGGGGTCTGGTGGGTGATAGCCCCTCCCAGCAACTCCCTGCCGTCAATGGTGGAGACGTGCAGGGGAAAGTCCAGCTGCAGAAGTTGGATCTGGTGCTCTTCTGCAAAGTTTCTCGAGAAGAAGTTGGCCGACGCCCCCGAGTCGATTAAGGCTAAGACCGTCAGGGGATACCCATTAGGGAGCGTTAGCGTCACTTCTAGAACCACCCCTGCTCTGGGGGGTGTGGGCTGGCGCTGCCCCTCTGTGGAAGGGTGGGAGGGAGGGGGCTGGTTTCCGTCGATTGCGCCTGGCTGCTGCCCCCTGTCTCCTGCAGCCAGGCTGTCTCGTTTCCCTGCTGTTGCGTTGAGTCTGTGGGGGTGGGCATAACAGTTCCCGCCCTTCCCTGCCATTCCCTGCGATGAGGGCAATTCTTGACGAGGTGGCTGGGGGAGTTGCACAAAAAACAGTTCCCTCCCCTCCCCTCCTTGCGTTTCTGTGGCGCCGGGGTTTGAAAAGCCCGCGCACGCGCTCCTCCGATCTCCATCGGTTCCGGCTCTGGGGCCGGTCTGGGCGGGGCTTGGGGTGGGCCTTGGGGTGGGGTTTGGTGATGAGGTCTGTCCTGGGAGCGTGGGAACCAAGGTTTTGCTGCGCGCGTCGTTTGTTTGTCGTTCCATCTGGATTCCTGTCTCACCCCCACCGCTAGCGCTGCTTTACTCAACTCATCCATAGTCCGCGGTTTCGGACCTCTCGCGAGCTCATCCTTAACGTCTGGGTGCAAGCCCAGATAGAAAGCTGATTTCACTGGATCACTGTGCAGGTCCCACCCCAGTTTGTGCACCAGCATGGTGAATCTTGCCCAGTATTCTCTAACTGTCAATTTCCCTTGTGTCAAGTGATGAAGTTCCTCTTTTGTGGCTTCCATTTCACTGTCACTAGCGTACATTATTTTTAAAGCTTCTAAAAATAATTTTACGTTCTTCATGCACTCATTCTTTTGCACGATTAGCGGTCTGACCCATTCGCGGGCAGCCCCAGTCAAATGCTCTATAATAAAGGAGACTCTGTGTGCGTCATCTGGGAATTCCGCCTCATGCAATTCCAGTGCATAGTTTATCTCCGTCTCAAATCCCAGGTACTCTCTAGGGTCGCCGCTAAACTTGGTGACTAGGGTCTGTCCCCTTCTCACTTGGACTAGCTGTTGTTGGGGCGCCCCCCCACCTTTTGCGGCTCTTTCCTCATCCAGCTTTTTCTGTAGCTCCAACACCATCACCCTTAGCTGCTTCTCAGTCTCATCTTTCGTCCTCACCTGCTCCACCAGCTTGTTCAGCTCCTCCCGCGTTCCGCGCGCTTCCTCCTGAGCGGCATGCAATTGCTGCTGGGCCTGAGCTGTCAGGTTCCGTAAGTCCTGTTTCGCTGCTTCGGCCTCCAGCCTCCAACGCTCAGCCTCTTGCGCGCTCATCGCGGCAACTCCAAAGTAGCCAGAAAGATTCAGAGGTTGCTGTCAGAGGCGCTGATGCGGCTACTCTAGAGTAACGACTCCTCGCAGCATAGTCCTTTCAGACTTTTATTAAGTGCTGATTATTTACAGTGCTCAGAGCAATCTATATACATGCTTTTGGTCAGGTGTCAGAACCTCCGAATGGAGTTTGGCGCGTTTTCTTCCAACAAAGAAGCTTGGGAAGACCCAGCCTCTTCCCCCGACGTTTTTTGGCCTCCCCCCCGGGCTTCCCCTTTCCTGTCCCACCTGGGTCAGTGGCTCCACAACCTTGCCTGAGCCTCGGACACCACTTCCTGATTCTCCGCTGGAGGCAGAGCTCTCCCCCGCGCTTGGGGATGGGCTGGACCTTAAGATGGGAGGGACTTCTCGGTATTCCCTGTCCCTCACAATATTGAAAGAAATGTGCATGAAAGTTTCTTCTTCTTCTTCTTCTTCTTCTTCTTCTTCTTCTTCTTCTTCTTCTTCTTCTTCTTCTTCGGAACACACAGAGACTGATGATGTGGAAATTGTGTAAACTGAATTAAAGATTAGAAAAAAGGGATGCAAGGAGAAACCAAAATGGGTGGATTTGTCTGTCCATCCCTCTCCTCCAGGGTCTTTTTTCCAGCCCCACCCTTCGTAGATTGAACCTGGAAGCTGGGGGTGCAAGGCATCCATTTCTGTTTCAACCCATTCTTCTGCACTTTGGCTTCTTACAAAAGCCACTTTATTTGTCTTGCTGTCTGCTGGGGTGGAGTTTTACATAATTAATCAATTAATTTCACTGCAAAGGAAACACAATGCAAATGGGGATGGGGGAAATGCCATCAATTATGCATTGTTTTTGGACTGAAAACAGTAACGGCGAATACTGGTTGTATTTGCTGGATTGATTTCCGCTCCGGACATGGGACGAATAAGCAAACATCAGCTATTTCTGCTCCCATTTCTGCTTCCATTGGAATTCTCCAACATCCCTACCTGAGGCCTTCTGTGTGCAAAGCAGATGCTCAGTTGCTGAGTTACAGCCCTTCCCCAAGCTTACTGGCAGCTGAGGTCTGGTGCCCAGATTCTCTTTTTCTCTTCTCAAGCGAAGGCAGCCAGTGCCCGGCAGCTAGAGTATCAGTCCAGCCAGCAAGAGCAATAACCCAGGCCTCTGGCCCAAGCAAGCACTGCCGAGGCATGAAAATTTGTAGTCTACGCACTGGCTGACTTAGATTACACACACTATCGCTTCCTTAAAAGAAAAATCATCTCCCACTATGCTGCAGAAATGCAAGGTCTTCAGGATGGCGGGGAGTGGGATGTCAGTGGGACCAGCATCCTCAGCTCTCTGAGCACATACAGGGCAAGGGGTGAGGAACTCTCCTGTGCATCCTTCCATCTTTCTGCATCTGCTTGGTGCAGCATGCCAGTTTCTCATCTTTCTTACAAGAATCTGTACATCTTCCTGTGACATCTGTTATTTGTACTCCTGGGATGTTTTCTGGCATAAACACGGGGCTTTGGATGTTTTACGATGCTTTCTTCCTATCTTTCTCCCCTTCCTTGTATCTCCTTGGTTTCTTGCCCCCGATTCTTTTTCTTGATCTTCATATAATATCAACTGGGCAACCTCCAAAACTCAAGAAGTGATGGTTGAGCCGTCCAATCCAATGCATGTTTACTCAGTCTCCCTGGGATCAAGAGGACTGAGTTCTAGATAAGGCTAAACACAAATGTTGTGGAGATCATGGACCCAATGACCCAAACAGCAGCCCTGCATCTCCACCCCTCTCTTCCCTGGTAATGTCTACTAATCTAAAATGTGTGATGTGATGACCTTATACTGTGAAGCTGTCAGTCTGAGGTAACCTTGTGGTTCAGTAGCATTCCAAGTAGCCTGCAAGCATCTCAGCCTGAACTGAGCGAGGCTTGCTGACTTCTCAGGCAACTTGCCCTCTGCTGGGATGAAAACGGCAGTACACTTTCTGGCCAGCTGTAGTGGTGGCACTGTTATGCAGTCAAGTTTGGACGAGCGTGTTGCCTCTGCTTTCAAGCTGCCACAGCCTTACAGCAGGCAATGAAATAAAGTAGGGTGAGGAGACTAGAGATGACACATCACCTTTACTAGACATTATGAGGGACAGAAGAAGTGGGGTGCCATAACCCCAGGATCAGATTTCCCTCAGAGATCAAGAACTCTGAGTCAGAGAGGGCATTGCATGCAGGGCCAGTCCCAGAAGCACATCTGCAAGATGAGCCCTTGGTACCCGTGTCTTTCTCTGAGAGAGAGCCAGTCTGGTGTAGTGGTTAAGAGCGGTAGACTCGTAATCTGGTGAACCAGGTTCGCGTCTCTGCTCCTCCACATGCAGCTGCTGGGTGACCTTGGGCTAGTCATGCTTCTCTGAAGTCTCTCAGCCCCACTCACCTCACAGAGTGTTTGTTGTGGGGGAGGAAGGGAAAGGAGAATGTTAGCCACTTTGAGACTCCTTCGGGTAGTGATAAAGCGGGATATCAAATCCAAACTCCTCCTCCTCCTCCTCCTCCTCCTCCTCCTCCTCCTCCTCCTCCTCCTCCTCCTCCTCCTCTTCGGATGTTGCATTGCTGCCCTCTGACTCAGAGGACTCACTACAAAGTATTTCCTATGCCATAAGAGTAAAAGACTCCTGGGAGTTTGCTGGGTCCCTTCAACTGCAGAGGCACCCTTTCAGTAATGGTGCAGCTTGCAATTGGTAGAAGACTGCTGAAACATCTTCCAAGATAATAATGCCCATTCACATCATAAAGAGCTCATAAGCCACCTATTCTCAGCAGCCAGAAGCATCATAGGCAGACCCTGGGGAGACCTGTCAGGAGTAATCATGGACCAATGGTACCAATTAATATGGGAAACAGCCTTATTAGAAAAACAGACCAATAAACTGAAACTGACACGGGGACAAATGGAAGAAGACATCTTCACCCCAGTATGGCTCCCCTTTATCACATACACAGCCCAACAAGAATCCACCAACAGCATATGAATCAATATGGCTAACTTGATTCAAAAACACCCACCCGCCCCACTCACACATGAAAACAAAGTTCACCACAGCCAATCAGAAACAAACAACCACAACCCTCGGCCAACCCCAACGTCTCTCACCACCAAAGGAACACAAGCGAATAGTAAAGAGAACCCGCACAAGCGACACTGACACAAAACCCCACACATACATCAAGTAGAATAGAAACATTGCCACCCGACTCCACCCCCACTCACCATGGCCCCCTATGCCTCTTTCCCCCTTTTCTTCCTAATGCAACACTAATGCCTCAACAAATGAAACTGATATGTAGAAAACGTAACTTGAAAAAAGAGACATTGCACATACTTTTGTAAACCAAGAAATATGTTTAAAAAGAAAACAAGAAGAAGACTGCTACTCCTATATAAGGCTCAGTTGATGCTTGACTGATGCTGAAGCAACATCAGAATGTTGCTCTTCTTTAGAAGTCAGTCTGAGTCCAGCCTTGCCTTTGGTCCCCAGGGCATGGTCTCCTAGCAGGAGCCACTTGATTTCTGCAATGTCTGCTTTCAGCCTAAGAGTGCATAGAACTGCTGCCCTTCCCCAAAATGATCACAGTTCCTGTGGGCCCCCAAATGTTAGTCAGCTCTGTCTTTAGGGCCAGGGAGCCAGGGCCGGCCCTACGGCAAGGCTGGGTGGCGCCGCACTGCTGAGCCTGCAGCAGCTGCGCTGCACACTGCGCCTGCCAGACAGCCACGCTGGGAACCGCAGCGGGGAGGCACCGCAGGGATCATCGCACCATGGCGCCAGGGTGCCAGATATGCTTAAGACGGCCATGCAGGGAGCCACAAGTGAAATAAGGCCAAAATCTTAACACACTGCATTATTACATTTACCGTATATCTTACCTTTTTCTCCAAGGAGCTCAAGTTAGTGGTATACATTTAATTCCCCAAATTACCCTGTGAGGTCTGAGAGGAAGTTACTGCCCCAAGGTCCCCCAGTGAACCTCATGGCCAAGTGGAGATTTGAACCCTGGCCTCCCATGTCCAGCTTCACTGACCACTACACCACACTGTTAAAACATACAATTTTCTGCCTTTTCATAACACCCAGAACAGCTGCCTGAGGTGGCCACCTCATTTCCCACCCACAATGGCTGGGGTGGCCCTATATTGTCAAGGGTGGTTTCAAGAAGTGACAGAAACAAGCAGGGAACAGGGAAAATGTGATTGGCCGGCTATAAATACATCTTGCCCCAGCAGCTGATCTTCTGTGATTTTCTACCACGGCTTCATCCACCTACATGAGTAACAAGCCTGTGACCCTCAAGCTTATTAACTGTGTCTCTTTTCATTGAGTTCCTCCATTCCTTCTTCTAAATCAGATTATGAAGAAGATAAAACAGAGTGGCCAAAACAATATACTCTCACCCTCTGAATGAATTAATACCATGCCAAGAGTGGAAAATTAAATTCACAGCCCCAAAGCCACAGGCTACCATCCATTTCCTTTGCTCTCTGGTGCAAGCTACTGACAACCACCTTTTAGGAAGCTGGCCAGCAGCTGGGAATCACCCCCACCCTCCAATAGATTAGGCATTAGGGACACACACACAGCATTTATATTTATATCCCACCTTTTCCCCAAAGAGCTCAAGGTTCTCCCCCCCCCCAATTTAATCCCCACAACAGCCCTGTGAGGTAGGTTAGACTGCCCCAAGTTCCTCCAGTGAGCTTCAAGTTTGAGCGGGGATTTGAATACCGGTCTTCCAGGTCCTAGCCCAGTGGTGGCGAACCTATGGCACGTGCCCTCTCTGTGGTCACGCATGCCGTCACCCCTTCCAACTCCCCACAATACTATGATTTGATGGCTAGCCCTCCAGGCTGCACTTCTAAAGCCCGTTCGGGCAGGAAGGAGCAAAACCCGGCCAGGCTTACTGGCAGTTCTGCACCGAGGCAAACTTTCGAGCTGAACTCTCTCCCATCGCCATGGGTAAGTGCAAGATCCTCCCTGCTAGGGGATACACAGGGGGGGGGGCAAAGGAGACTGTTTTTTTTTCATAGGATTGTGGGGAGTTGGAAGGGAACCCGAGGTTCATCTAAGTCCAACCCCACTGCGATGCAGGGATCAAAGCTACAGCATCCATGGCAGGTGGCCATTCAGCTTCTGCTTTGAAATCTCCCAAAGAAGAGTTTCTTGAAGGGAAATTATCAAACGGCCATGTTGTCTGGGAGTAATTCTCTTTTTCATGATTTCCCAAACAATGATAATGCGAACTTTTACCTTTCAATAAAAGTTGTTTGCAGCATTGAAAGCTCTGTTATTGTGTTTTTCTTTTAAGACAAAAGATGTTAATGTATGAGTCGTTTTTCCCCCCTAAACTAAAACCTCAGTATTCAGGTTAAATTGCCATGTTGGCACTTTGCGATAAATAAGTGGGTTTGGGGTTGCAGTTTGGGCACTCGGTCTCTAAAAGGTTCATCGTCACTGTCCTAGCCTGACACTCTACCCACTACACCACAGGTGCTTGGTTGCTTTAGCATTTGTCACTGGTGCATATCTGGCTATTTGGTGGTGCCGCCTGATGTGTGACAAAGCAGGGCAAAAGACCTGGCTCACGGGAAGGAGGCAAGGTGTTGGGGGGGGGGATGGAGAGAGAGAGAGAGAGAGAGCGCTTCTCTAGCAGAGATGCTCACCTGCTCCAGGGCCAATATGGCAGCTTGGGTGATAGGAGCTTGGGAGTGGAAGAAACAGGCATGTCTGACTTCCTTAAGGAATGAAGCAGAACCTTGAGAAATCCCCTAGAGTCTCTTAGCACCCATAAGAAGATAGAGACGCATTAAATCTCTATGCTAAGACATTAAATCTGAACCATCCTCTTTCTTCCAAGCAGACGCCAAATAGGTGGCATGTGGCGTCCCCTTTCACTAGCTGAAGGAGCAGATCCTCCTACATTGACCTGCCCTGGTGTTAAGGAAAGCTGAGGAGGCCCTCTTGGCAATGCCAGGGCCATGAAATGGAACCTGATTCCCCTTCTTCAAGAGATAAGATTGAGGCTCCAGAAGTAAGTCTGTCAGATGATCCTCATGGTTCCAGTGCCCTGCTGCTCTAGAGTGGGCTAGGCCCCTTCCGCTTAAGAGGCACATTTCAGTGACATCAGAGCTTGCAACTGCTTCTCCTTTAAATGGTGAGGACTTGCATCATAATAGCTATAGCCCTCTGTGGCTCAAAGGGCAGTGGTGTGAGAGAGGGTCATCTCTGTGGTGGCTCCCAGGTCGTGGAATGTCTTCCCCTCTGAGGCATACAATGTCACAATATGTGCATTTGTCAGGATGCATCTCTTTACCCCTGCATTTAGTAGAGCGGAGGTCTTCCCTCCTTCTGTCCTGTTGTTTGGTTGACTTTGTCACTGGTTAGTTTTGTGGCTTTATTTTATAACTTAACGATAATTTCCACATATTTTAAATATGATCTTTTTGTAACTCTCCAAGGGGCCATTTGGTGAAGAGTAGGCTGTAAGAACAAATAGTGAAATAGATCAATATCCTGCTGCCTCACAGTATGAATATCAGACTTTGTTGCAAAACCTTAGCTGTGTCTTCACATTTTCCAGCAAAACCTCCACCATACAGATGTTGCTGTTGTAAAAATGGAGCCAGAGGGGAGCTTGAAAATACAGCCAACAAGCTGGATGCCTTAATGTGAGCCTCAGCTGACCATACAGCCTCCAGGGTTCCCTCTCCTTATAGTTTTGTCCTGTGAAGGATATATTGCCTTCAGAAAGGCAACTGGTGTAGATCTCTGCCAACAAAGTAGAGAGCAAGGGATAGGGCAACACTATGGCTTGGTGATTTATTAGCTACCAGGCTCAGCTGGCTGGTCGGGACATCCATGATTTGCTAGTTCCCAGAAGAGGTTGTAATCTTGGCTTGTGGCTGGCTCCCATCAGTTCCCAACAAAGAGTCCAGATTTTCCATTGTCGAAATCAATGGGATTTTGTTTTCCTTTTCTTCTTCTTCATGTGTTCATGAAATGAGTTGGGCTTTGTGGCTACAGATGGGCACAGGCTGGCTGGTGAATTCCAATCTGTCCAGCATAGCTCTTTCAAGACCTGGCGCCCAAGAGAGGCTTGCGAGCAAATGCAATTGCACCCAAGGTTAAGCAGGGCTGCCCATTATGCCAAGAATTCATATATATATATATATATATATATATATATATATATATATATATATATATATATAAGGGAGAATTCCATTATGTAGTGAAATCTGAGATATATTGCGGCCCCCCTTTGATATTAGATATATATATAGTATATAATCACCCAAAAGCTGCAACTTGCTCATTTTACTCCTCAAGTAATAATAATAATTATTATAAGCAGGAGGGAGGAAAGGAATTTATAGCATCAACTTCTCTGTTGGAGAGACGCCTTCTTGCAACCAGCGGCTCAGAGCTTCCTGGAGCTCCGGGAGGGACTAATTGGGGGATGAGTAGAAGAGAGAGGCAGGTTGTTTTCCAGAAATGCATCTGGAGCCCTTGCTTAGACACGAAGGAGGAAAGGCGTCATTATTTGTCACCTCGCTGCCGGTCCCCTTTCGCCCCCGACTGCAACTCTTGAGATCCTCTGCATTTTGCCGAGCCTGCTGATATCATCCTGGCTGCTGCTAATATATAAACCAGCATATTGCCCTCCCACTTAGAGACTGAATTCTCACCCCAACATTTGCTTTAAATATCCATGCTTAAGTGCAGATTTCTTTTGCTCACTGGGGTGGCAGCTTGCCAAGCTGAAGGGAAGCTGATAAAGGGCAGAGAGCGGGGAGAAGGGAGGATTTCAGGTCCTGTGGAATGCCGAAGCTGGGAATGCCTAAACTATGTCCTAAATTAAAATCCAAATTGGACCCTGGGGCTCTTACTTGAGAGAAACACTTGGGGCTTTTCTAGGATAGCAAAGCTGGCTTCAGTAGGATTTGTGAAATGTCTCGAGTGCAGGGGTAGCTAATTCATGGCCCATGGGACATACCTAGACCTCTAGAGCACCCCACCTCTGGTCAGACAAAATATTTGGGGCACTTTGAGGAAGTTGAAAAGAATTTTGATTATACCAGAGATGGTAGGGGCTGTGGCCCTCCAGATGTTGTTGAACTACAACTCCCATAACTTTCTGAGATAGGGAGGGTCCTATATCCCGATGAGTAGAATAAATGGGCCCACACTCAGAGATCTGAGAGGTTCAGGTCATGACCTGAAGGGACAGGAATCTGCTTAATGAAGAAGAATGATGAGAGTCTGATAAGCAGACTGAAGGTTTCATATTCTCCTCAGCTCCCTTACCCAAGCTCAAAGGAAGACATTGATGGTGTGCAGGCATTGTTTCCTGTTACTAGACTTTATTAGGTAGAAGATGTTGCTTTGCAAGATTCCTCAGACTTTGTTATCCCTCAGAGCACAGGAGACAGCGGCTGCAGAGTTGGGCAACAGCTCTGGCCCAACAGCAGTAACTGATTGGTGTCAGCCTCCAGAAGGTCTGAGATATGTATTTTTGAATGTCATTTGGCCTTACATGCATTTTTACAAGTGATATTTCCGAAGCTGATGCTTTATGCTATTTTATCTAGCATATGCAATTTTTTAGCACAGTGTCTCTGTAGTATATGCATTTTGGCATGGGGTGTTTGATCGGACAACTGTATTGCCAAGTCCAGAGGAGTGTGAATCTTGAAATATATCCACGTCTCAGTTCCTGTGTTTCTTCGGGAAGCATGGCTTTGGTAGATTCTCATTAAAATTCAAATCGAACATCTCATCCCTACATGTGGCTTGGCTTGCTTAGATGAGTCATCTCATGTCAGCTTTGGCACACACACTCGGTTTAGCTGCTCCCTGCCCACCACTGATGAAGGGGGTGGAGTAGCGATGGCCTCTTTCCCAGCCCCCTCTCTTGACGAAGCTGGCTCTGGAGAGGAAGACAAAGCAAGCACTAGAGTTCAGATGTGTAAGGTGTGTTAAGTATCTAAGCAACGGGAGCCGATGTGGGAGCTAGTGCCATTGTTTGCAGAGTGTACTTGCAAATCTTCCTGCCTGCATGCATGCGCGCCAGCAGATGCCTCTGTGTGCAACGAGACAATGCAACCTGCTGACACAATGTGGCCTAGCAATTATTTTTAGCTCATCAACATCTTCTTCCCATAAAAGAATCAGATCAAAAGCCCCCGCCCCATGTGTTGCACTGCCAGGGAGATCTACTGTTGCTTCCACCCAGACTAGAGGTCCAAAGTTGGCTAAAAGCAGGACATGAAGCCTCGAATGCTCCTCATTTGACCAAGAAGGATGCCCCCCCCCCCAAGCCTGGGGCCAGTGATTCATGTTACGAAGGCAGGAACACCTGGTGGGGGGGGGGAGACTAAATTGTCAGCAGATTGACAATAATCTCATTTTTAATATTTGATGGGAGGGTGGGGTGGAAAATAGAGATTTTAGAAAAAGCCCCCAGAGGAATCCTTGCCAGCTTTCCAAAGCACTTAATTCTGCCTCTTTCTTTCCATCTCTGGATCAGCCAGGGAGTATGACAGCAATTTTGAAATAGTCTTTCTTTTTCTCCTGGAAGGAAGGAAGGAAAATGTATAGTGTGCCGAGCCACAATTCTTTTCGTTCTTTTTTCTTTTACAAATCTAAATTTAATGGATCCCAACTGTTACCTGCCTCGTTAGAATCCATGTACTCCAGATTGCAACTATCCAGGTTGTTTTCTTTGCTTTAAAATAAAGGTCACAAGAGAGAAGGGAAAGGAACTGCTGTAGATCATGGAAACAAAAGAGAATCATCTGCCCCCTGTGCATAGGTGGAGGCACCTGGGCCCCACTCACTCATTGGGGAAGTGGGGAACTGAAATTCCCAGGATACTGAGCCGGGTGCTAGGGGCCTGAGCAGCTGGTTCTACATGGCACATGCAAGAGATACCTGGATTACTCACAGCAATGGAAAATGGACATTTATACACAATTCTCTCAAAGTGGGGAAACTCAAATTATATCACAAATAGTTTTAAGTCCCTGTGTGTGTGTGAGAGAGGGGGGGGGCTGTTGAATTTTGTACACATATGACCCTAATCTGAAAGAGACACATTAGCAATTATTTTCCTATGAATATGGGACATTTTTACTACTTGAAAATGTTTAACAAAACATACATAATCCGTCTGTGACAATAATTTTTTTTTTATATTGAGTTTTAAATTGCTATAACCCACCCTGGGACCTTATGATGAACCGTGGTTAAGAAATTTGTAAATAATAATAGTACTATATTTATAGGCACCCTATAAAGCTTGTATTTATTATGTGTATAGCTGAAGACACACTAATTGCTAACAAAGCATGAAATGAGGATTTGCCATTTGTAAATCTCTCCCTAGGAACAGGGGGCATGAGTTATATTCCCAAATGCTTAAAGTACTTCCAGTTTTTCAAGAAGGTGAAAACTGGTACACACATATCCCAGTACCTGCTGATCACTAGAGAAGTATGAAGATATAGTAGCATCTCCTTGTGATAGGAAGTTTCAGTGGCTGGGACTTTTACAGAATCAGCTTCTTTGTGAGGAGGTATAATGAAAGCTTTTTTTTTTTTTGTAATATCCTTTCCATTACAAATCTTTACACTGAGCAGGGGCAAGTGCGCAGGCAGCCCTATCAAGTTTCTACTTCTTCCTCATCAGCTCCAGAAACTCAAACTTCAACTTTCTCTGGCTATATGCAAGACTCCTAGCTAAGATGTGACTTGTATTTCAGTGGTGTGGCATATTGAAGTATGTTTGTAATCAAGTCAAAGTGTTTACCTGCAGATGACCTGCAAATGCAATATACTTTCTTGGGTTTTCTTTCCTCATGGGTCTTTCTTTCTTTCTTTCTTTCTTTCTTTCTTTCTTTCTTTCTTTCTTTCTTTCTTTCTTCCTTTCTTTCTTTCTTTCTTTCTTTCTTTCTTTCTTTCTTTCTTCACACTGATTCCTTATGTATGCACTTAAAATTGTTAATGTGCATAAAACAAATGTTGGTTTGCAAACAGATGCAACATATAAGCGCCCCTGTCAAGGAGCTTCCATTCACTGGAGATCCCTCCCAAGTGCCCCCTTGGGACAGACCCAACTCTGCTTCTCAGTAATAGAAGTAATGAGCCTGGGAAGGACCAGGGGTGGGAACTATAATGGTCAGGGGCTTGGAGAGTGTAGACAAAGAAAACATAAAGAGCAGGGACGGGTAACTTGGAGCCCTCACGAGGGCCAGGGTGTTTGTTGTGAATTAAGGTCTCTGGATCTGTTGGCAAGATCTGCAACGCTTGGTTTGGAGGGGAGGGGGAGGTATACTGCCGACTGGGTTTCCACCGAAGCCTTTATCACGCTCTTACAAAAGTGAGGTGTGTAATCAGTTCCAAGCTAAAGGGGGATTTACTGTTTCTTCGGGGATTCTCAGAGCTCTCCGGCATCGAAATGGAAAGACTTTATCATCTGCCTCTGAGCTTTAGGGGGTGGCAAGGAGGGAATGCTGATGAATGGTTGGCGGGGTGTTTATGTGCCAGGCTCAGCTCTCGTGCAATTAACAAAGCTGGTAAAGGCTGGCAATTTATGCCACGTCTTTGGTCTCTCCCACTAATACCAGTCTCAGATAATGGGATCATGCTGACATTGGCTTATCAGTGCTCTTTGCTCCAACTGGCTTGTCAGTTCCAATACAGACCTCCACACAGATATACTAGTGCTACCATGGGTATTTAGTTTCAGCACTGTGCTAGGAGCAGGACAGAGTGGCACAGAGCGGTTCTGAGCATTCAAAAACCTATCTAAGCTGAATCAAATGGACTCACTGCTTTACACAAATGTTCCTGGAAAAGCTGAAGCAGTCTCGTAAAAATTCATCAGCATTTGGGTGTGAATTGATGCTAATACACACATTTTTGCCCAACTATTTCCCCTAACACAGTGCATGTTATGTATGTTATTTTCTCAAATGTTTCCATTTTCATGTACAGTTTGCCCCAGTATGTGCAGTGGGGGATGGGGACGGGGGACCTTACTTGAGAATAGCATTGCAAAATTCAAAGAAGTGAGAATTTCAAAGGAATTTCGCATTGTTTCAGGAAGTGTGAATTAAGTATGGCTCCTCCTCATCCTGGAGAGTAGTGACTAGTGGGGTGCCACAGGGTTCTGTCTTGGGCCCAGTCTTAGTCAACATCTTTATCAATGACTTGGATGATGGGCTTGAGGGCATCCTGAGCAAGTTTGCAGATGACACCAAATTGGGAGTGGTGGCTAATACCCCAGAGGACAGGATCACACTTCAAAATGACTTTAACAGATTAGACAACTGGGCCAAAGCAAACAAGATTAATTTTAACAAGGAGAAATGTAAGGTACTACACTTGGGCAAAAAAAATGAAAGGCACAAATACAGGATGGGTGACACCTGGCTTGAGAGCAGTACATGTGAAAAGGATCTAGGAGTCTTGGTAGATCACAAACTTGACATGAGTCAGCAGTGTGATGCAGCAGCTAAAAAAGCCAATGCAATTCTGGACTGCATCAATAGGAGTATAGCATCTAGATCTAGGGAAGTAATAGTACCACTGTATTCTGCTCTGGTCAGACCTCACCTGGAGTACTGTGTCCAGTTCTGGGCACCACAGTTCAAGAAGGATACTGACAAGCTGGAACGTGTCCAGAAGAGGGCAACCAAAATGGTCAAGGGCCTGGAAACAATGCCTTATGAGGAACAGCTTAGGGAGCTGGGTATGTTTAGCCTGGAGAAGAGAAGGTTAAGGGGTGATATGATAGCCATGTTCAAATATATTAAAGGATGTCATATAGAGGAGGGAGAAAGATTGTTTTCTGCTGCTCCAGAGAAGCGGACACGGAGCAATAGATTCAAACTATAAGAAAGAAGATTCCACCTAAACATTAGGAAGAACTTCCTGACAGTAAGAGCTGTTCGGCAGTGGAATTTGCTACTAAGGAGTGTGGTGGAGTCTCCTTCTTTGGAGGTCTTTAAGCAGAGGCCTGACAGGCATATGTCAAGAATGCTTTGATGGTGTTTCCTGCTTGGCAGGGGGTTGGACTGGATGGCCCTTGTGGTCTCTTCCAACTCTATGATTCTATGATTCTAAGTAAGTTTACCTTTAAATGTGGACTGAATCAAATATATCTCCCATACGATAAAAACAATGGTATTACACAGGCTAAGATCTGCAGTATTTCTGCTGTGCCAAAATAGGAACTTTTAGAAGAGAAAATTTGCCTCCGCCCTATTGGCTGCCATAGTTCTACCCCAGGCTTTCTCAACCTTGGCCCTCCAGATGTTTTGAGACTACAATTCCCATCATCCCTGACCACTGGTCCTGCTAGCTAGGGATCATGGGAGTTGTAGGCCAAAAACATCTGGAGGGCCGAGGTTGAGGAAGCCTGTTCTATCCTCTGTAGTCTAGGGTAGCATTCATGATCCACCTACCTGATCAAGTTTTCACCTGGATTCTCCCTGGAGATGTTGGGACTGAACCATGGAGGGCATGCAAAGCAGATTCTCTATCACTGAGCCACACAGCCCTTCAACAGGACACTGGATGCTTCCTACAGTATGCCATGTGCACAGAGATATTTAGGGTTAAGTTTCATACATGCTGAAAAACAACCTTGTTTCCTGCACACAAGCAAATACTTGGTTGACCCATCACTCACGCATGCTTAACATTTGAGGGCTGCATTAAGTGATCACTTGTATGTGTGAAAAAGCCAACACATGTCAAACGCAACAGACAGAAATTCCCTATGCTTTTCAGTGAAGGTGGTTCACACATTCAGTTGCCAGTCATCAAGGATGGAGCAAACTGAGTTAAATTCCCCCTGGTGCTTACTGGAACAACACTGAACAGTCAAGAACTGATCTGAACAAGCTCCCTCATTAGCTTCCTTTTGTTGCCTAATTAATTAATGTTTACAAGACTCTAAAATCCTCTTCTGAAAAGGCACTGACAGCAACACCAAGTACTTTTATAATAGTAATAATAACAACTATTCTTATTATCATTAATGCTGATGATTTGCATTAGCCCCTCTTTCAGTTGCATTCATTAGCCAATGCAAATGTGTCATTGGGAATTGCTGTCCCAGCTGAAATAGACCAAGCAGACTTGCTTTAAGACTAGAGTCTTGAAATTTGGAGTGAAATTATGGCTTCTCTCAAATAATCTTGAGAAAGGGGGTTTGTGAAGAAACAGGTCTTTGGGTTAAAGAAGAAAGAGCAGACTTCCGGCCACCGCAAGCGCTGAAGCCGGCGGGGTTTGCCTCGAGCTCCGAGGCAACCCGGCTTCGCGAGGGGGAGGGGAAGGTGAGATAGCGCCTCACCTCCCCAAAAGAGCCTCAGGTCGAGCTTCCTGGGGACGAACAAGCTCAGCGGAGTCCTGAAAACACGATCCCTCAACTCCCCGGTAAGCCTTAGAGCCCCGGAGAGAGTCGGAGTGGAGTCGCGGGGGCCATATTGAGCGTAACCGTCACCCTCGTGAAGAGAAGCTACGTGTCGGCAGCGGAGAGCGGTGGATTTCTTCCCTTTTTTTTTCAAGTAATGATTTTATATTCAAACCTGCTAGCAAAAAGCTGCATTTGGAAAAAATTATTGAAAAAAATCAAGAATTGGCTGCAGGGGGTGATTTAAAAAGGAAGTCGATTACCCCCCCCCCTTTGAGAGACTGCAAAGCAATGAAATAATCCCTAGCTGATAAAGTGGGAGACATTGAATTTATCGGAAAGTGGACATAAAAACCCTCCTCTGTTGCAGGTACAGGGGAGAGGACTGATTAAGTGGGAAATCCTGCAAAATGACGATTTATTAAAAGAAAGCCCTTCTGGAAGCTGGTCCCGGGTTTCCGGATGTGTCAGTGAATGGTGCTTAGATTATGGCAATAACAAAGAATGTTTAAAAAATATTAAAAGGATTGAGTAAGACTTTTAGAAATTATCTGGAAAATGGTGTTTAAGGAAGAATATATGCAGTTTGGACTTAAAAATGGCGTTAGAGAAGATGAAATTTGATCCCTGCCATTTCCGGCCGCACATTCTGCTGGACTCATATGAAATTTGAGATGTCAAAGATGGCTGTAGCCATAACAACATCATCACAGGACCTGGCTTGGCAAAGGATCTCTGTGTTACTGTTGGAGATTAAACAAAAACTGGATGAGGATAACGAGCAATTGAGAGAGACTACCAAAGTGTGGAGAGAAAGAAATGACTGCTGTGATGCAAAAAATGGATCTGAAAAAGATATGAACTTAATGAATAAAGAGGATCTACAAGATGCCCAAACACAAATACCGGAAGAAGAGGGAAAAGACGAAGGATACATTGTTTCACAAGTGAGAGATGTGGAACAGGACTTTGGTTTGATACAAGGAGGCCTCAAAAAAGAAACAGTGTATACTGCTGGACTCCTAGTGAGAGATGGAGTCCAAAGTCTGCACTGGGAACTGGATAAAAAAAGGGGAGAATTTGAAGTTGTTCGGGAATTGGACATTGTAAAGGACTGGTTTCTTTCCACAGAATCAAAAAATAATGTAAAGACAGTGGAAGGGGACTGGGCAACAGGTGTAGCATGGAAGAGACGGCTGAAGATCTGGAAACAAATTCGAGGGGTTTGGTGGGAAAGGGTGGGAATGGGGTGATTTATAAAGAGATATTGGATTGGGTGGATTTAAATGGTCTGAAACTGGCTTGATATTAGGAATTCGCTGGGATGTCTGGGAAATTTGGTACCGGCAAAAGGGGGGGATGGCTCTAAATATGAATAATTAAGAAAGGAGAATAGAATTTTAAGATTTGAACAATAATTGCATTTCTGGTAAAGTATTAAGCGATGGGAAGAAATTTAAGATAAAGGAAAATTGGTAAGATTGGATATGGATAGTGGAGTAATAAAAAGGATAAGATTGTAATGTGTAAAGGAAAATAGCAGAGTTAGAGAACATTGCCTACATGGTTATTATAAGGGACCCAGAGTGGGGGGAGTCGGGGAAGTCCAAGATGATATTGTAAAGATTACAAATAAGATGTTTTTCTTTTTTTCTTTTTTTAAATCTTTTTTGTATTTTTGTATTTGCGCTGTTGTTTTGTTTTTGTTTTGTTTTTTGTATATTTCAGTCTTCTGGAAAATCAATTAAAATTCTTATTAAAAAAATAAAGAAGAAAGAGCAGTATCGTCATTTGTGATTGGCTGGCAGTATCCAGCCCCTGGATTGGCCAAGCCTACAATAAATATTAGGCTCCTAGCCCCAGAAGAGCCTTCTTATGAGACCCAAGCTGCTGCTCAGGCTCAGCTGCCCTGCTCCAGTTGTAACACCAGACACTAGCAGTCTTGGAAAATGTATTTATTTAAAATCGTTTATATCTTCATTCCTCAGGAGATCAGAGCAATGTACAATAAATCCAGTAAAAACAACAACAACCCAACAACCTACAACCATGGAATAAAATACAATGATGTAAAAAAAACAGTACCAGATGCCACAGCAGCCAAAATATTTAGGATGACTCCAAAGTCTCTTTAAAAAGAAAAGGTGGTATCCAATGTTAGTCATACTCAGAGTAGACCCACTGAAATTCATGGACATAGCTAACTCAGAACCATGAACTTAGAACTTAGAACCAAACACTTTGGAAATGATGTTGCTCAATAAACTGAACTGGTTTAAATGGGGTTTTCACTGTCATGGGCCTGCTTGATTATTCAGTTGTAAGTCACCTAAGAATTACTCTTAGGTTATGTGTATGAATGGGACACGTGTGGCGCTGTGGGTTAAACCACAGAGCCTAGGGCTTGCTGAGCAGAAGGTCGGCGGTTTGAATCCCCGCGACAGGGTGAGCTCCCGTTGCTTGGTCCCAGCTCCTGCAAACCCAGCAGTTTGAAAGCACGTCAAAGTGCAAGTAGTAGATAAATAGGTACCACTCCAGCGGGAAGGTAAACGGCGTTTTCTTGCGCTGCTCTGGTTCACCAGAAGCGGCTTAGTCATGCTGGCCGCATGACCTGGAAGCTGTACGCCGGCTCCCTTGGCCAATAACGCAAGATGAGCGCGCAACCCCAGAGTCGGTCACGACTGGACCTAATGGTCGGGGGTCCCTTTACCTTTACCTATGTGTATGAATAAATATATGTGCTTTGGGGGAGGGCCATAGCTTAGTGGGAGAGCATGTAGAAGGTCCCAGGCTGAATCCCCAGGAGAGATTCTTGCTGCTGGTCGAGCCTTACAAAGCCCTTTGAGCAGGCCTTTGCAGCAACACTGAGCAGCTGGTCACCTGTGCATGCAAACCCCTTTCAGCCAAGCCCCATCTTTACCTGCCCTGCACCTGGTAACAAGTGTGGTGTCAGGTGTCACACAGGTAGGCATGGCTCACCTGAAATGACCTCACAGGTCCCAACCTTGCTGAAGGGGCTTCCTGGGAAGAGGAAAGTAAGAATAAATTTGGGCCGCAGATTCTTGAACTTTCTCTCTTCACAATGGGATCTTTTTTGCCTTTATTTGCTACCAGCAGCCCAGTCAAGACGATGGGCCCTTCCTGGATAGAGAATATTGACAATGCCCCTAGATTTCTGAGAGCAAGAGCGGAGGTTGATTTGCCAGGAGAGATTAGTGCTGTCTCACGAATCCCCTCCAGCCCTCAGAGAATTTGGCCATATTGGGGAGATCAGACGAGAGAGGATTACTTACTTAGCTGCATCTATTCAAAAACATTTATCCCTGAATGGAATGCAGCTCTCAAGCTGAATTGGCTGCGGAGCCTAATTGAGGAAGAGGCTACCCAGGATCCTTTGCAGTGCTGCAGGACTTGCTGGGATGCAAGGCTTGGGCTTTGCAATGTGGATGTTGCTGATTGCAGCCGGCAAATTTAATGGGTCCTTTACTCTGGAGTGAATTGTGACATTGGTGGCACAGCATTCTAGTCCTTGCTGGGGGAACCTAAAGTTTCCTGGCCACAGAGTAGATTCATAAACACTTGCTGCTGATTATTACTGATGGAGCAGCTATATGATATCCATACAAAAGTATTCCTTTTGAGGATGAAAGTGGTTTTCTTTGTACTGTCAGCTAATTAAAAGAGAGCATTCCAAGCTGCTCTATAGCACACCTCATTGTTGTCTTTATGGTTTAGATTCTGTCTCTGTGCCAGCCTCCCATTGAGAAACAAAAAACACTTATCTTGTTCACTGCTATCTCCCTCACTTTTATATATTTATCCCCTCTCTTTCTTCCTCTGTCTCTCCTCAAGCTTTTTGGTCCCAGGTGCCCCACAGAGCAATGATAATGCTGCCTATCACCATCTCCATTTGACAGTTCTGCGCTGCTAAAGCTCAATGATTCATTTACTAATTGCCTGCCCTCCCTCTTCCCAAATTTGCTGGGAATGGGACCCAGATTGGATCGGGTGCAGCCAAGGGAGTCAAAGAAACAGCAAGAGCAGCAGTGGCCGCCTCATTGCTGAGACCAGCAGGGAAATCAGATGTAGAAAACTTTGTAGAGTGTCGTCCATGGGTTTTGGACTACAACTCCCATCAGCATGCTCAGATAATTTCAACATAGCCAATTCCTGCCTGGGCTATGAATTTTGGGAGGAACTTAAAGAATTACAGCACAACAGAATGCTTATCTAGCCACTGCATTTTATCTAAGTTTGGGGGTTCCTGGCCAAGCAAACTATCTGAAGGCACCTGAAAGAGCTTTCACAAACAAGACTAGAAGAAGAAGAGTTTGGATTTGATATCCCGCTTTATCACTACCCGAAGGAGTCTCAAAGCGGCTAACAATCTCCTTTCCCCTCCTCCCCCACAACAGACACCCTGTGAGGTGGGTGGGACTGAGAGACTTCAGAGAAGTGTGACTAGCCCAAGGTCACCCAGCAGCTGCATGTGGAGGAGTGGAGACACGAACCCGGTTCCCCAGATTACGAGTCTACTGCTCTTAACCACTATACCACACTGGCTAGCAACATTCTGTAGAGGTTGGGTTTCTGTAACCCAAACTATTCCCTGTTTATAATTGGGGTATTGAAAGAGAGAGAATGTGACTCCAAGGATGAAATAAGAGGTGAGCCATCTCCTGGTTCCAAACCCAACAGCATCACTCTGTCAGGTGGACCACACACACAGCCTCTCATGCCCACCCAACCCTCACATTACCCATATTTCTGGATTGCTGGGTCATGGCTGCGCACAGGGTCAGTTTGCCTGAGGTAAAGGGTGCCACATACAAATGCCTGCCAGAGTGGCAGTTGAATCTCAGCAGAACCGTCCCCCACACCCAAGAACAGCAGTCTACCTTAGGGGACACAGGGCAACCCATATGTGGCACATACAGCTGTGTCTTCCTGTGTCTCCCCACCTGTTCCCCAGCATCTGCTGCCTGAGGCCACTGCCTCCCTTTGCCTAACCGTAGGGCTGGCTCTGGCTGTGCAGCTTTCTCATTAGGCCACCCCTCTCTGAGGTGACACGGCAGTAAAAAAGAAGCAATAGATGTTCCCGAGAATGCTTTCTATGGCCTGTCTCACTCAGTAATAAGGTTATATTATTTTTATGGTAAAACCAATACAAAGTCAATTAAAAGCGAAGGGGCGGGTAGGAACAATAGTCCACAGAGATTTGAGCAGCAGGCAGAAAAGGGCTTTGAGGGAGCAGTGCAGAGTGTTCCCTGGGACTGCAATGCGTGAATGCCCTCTGCACCTGCTGAAAATGAGAGATAGGGATGTGGGAAGGAGATAAGCCCCCTTACTGCATATTGATTCTGTTGGCCAAACCTTTACTCCATGCCACTCTTCCGTAAGAGGCAGCAGAGCAATGTTGGCTGACGCCAGCTGAGGATATGGCCCAGGGAATTTAAAAAGGCAAAAGCTAAACTGGTGAGGTGGCGGAGGGGGTGGGTGAGGAAAGGTCATTTATTCCATATTTTGTTTTAAATCCCTTGATTCCGTCTCAGGCTGCTGGGACGAGAAAACCAAGGGCCGGTGCTCTGTGATTCTGATTCAGGGTGTGTGTGTGTGTGTGTGTGTGTGTGTGTGTGTGTGTGTGTGTGCTTTGACAAAGTGTTATCGCTTCACAGAGTTGTCATAATCACCCAAAGAGGCAAATTCTGTTTATTTGATGCTTGAATGTCTGATTCATCAGACATCCTCTGCCAAGTCCGGGAAACGGAGACAGTAGCGGGGAAGGAGCCGAGCTCCACTTGTCTATCTCCAGGTCAATACATTTATTTTTGTGAAGGAAAGCTTCTCTCTTTCCTCGCCCCCCCCCCTCGCCATGCCATCCTCAATCCCTTTCTCAAATGTTTTGTTGAAGAGTAGAAGTGCTCTCTTCCATTGTCGGAGGCCTCTCTTCTGCCCAGAGAGAGATAAGAGGGGAGGGAGAAAATTGAAGGGTTTCCGACACAGCAGCTTTCCTTGGCTCACAAGCGGATGGCTGTTGTTGGTATGTTTATATCTACCAAATGGGAGCAGCAATTGAGTTCGGGGGGGGGGGTACTTCTTGAAATGAAATGGGGAGGGGCAGGAGTGGGAAGGTAGGTGCATGGAAACAATGGGGAGATTAGTAATAGACAAATCTGTCAGTTTCAGCTTCTCTCAGTTTCTCATCTTTCCTACTGTTGATTATATTTGTTTATCTATTTATTGCATTTTTATCCCCCTTTTTTTCTCCAAGAAGCTCCAGGGGGGTGTACATGATTAAATGGACCCCTCTCTCTGCCACGGAAGAAGGGGCGAGGAAAGTTTTACATCAGGAACAAGGGGTGGGGGATGGGAAGAAAGATCAACATTGGAATCTGCTGCTCCGGTGAATCCTGCCAGCTGAGGCGGTTGCCTCACCTTGCCTCATGGATGGGCTGGCCCTGTTTAGAAGGCAATTAATAAATCAGTAATAATAATGATAACAGCAATAATAATACCTGGAGATGCCTTCTGCATGCAATGCAGTTGCTCTACCACTGAGCCAGAGCAATAATAATAATAATAATTTACATGTGTTTAGAGCACTAACAACAACAGAAAGAGAGGGAGGGGAGAGAGACAGAACAAGACAATTGGTTAAAAGAGCAAGTCATTTGACTATGATGGGGCATGGGTTGGTCCCTTTTCATGCTTTTTAAATAATAATAATAATAATAATAATAATAATAATAATAATAATAATATTTACATACCCAGTTCAAGAATCCCTACATACAGACATATTTAATCTCCCTAGACTCAAAATGAATGTTCCAATGTAAGACAAAAGAATGCCATGTGGCAGAGCAGCCAGGGGAATTGGTTTATATAATTTGTCCATTTCTTCTTTTAGGTTAACCATGCATGCAGTTCCTAATGCTTTCAGTAGCCATTCTTTAAAGATGCAATAGTTGGATTTTCCCAGTGTCTTGCATGGACAATCCTTGCCCCAATTAAAAGATTGACAATCACATTTTCACTTCCATTGTTTGATACATTCTGTATGTACTTTGAGAGTAAAGTCAAAGCACTGAAAGTCTAGTCTAATCCTTGTTATCTAGTTAATTATGTGAGAAATCTAGTGTGTTGAATAGCTTTGGGTGTTGGGGCAACTCCACAACACCTGAAATAAGCCTTCATCCAAAGTACCACATTCCCAGCATCCCAACACAATTCGTTCTATAAGTCCTTTTCTCTTTGTTCATTATCTTATCAATCCTTATCCTATTCATTCTTTTATCCCCTTCTTTGGGGAAGGGCTGTGTGGCTCAGTGATGGAGCACATGTGTTGCATGCAGAAGGTCTCAGGTTCAGTCCCCAGCATTTCCAGACAGAACTGTGAGAAACCCCTGGCTGGAACCATGGAGAGCAACTGCCAGTTAGCATTGACAAAGCTGAGCTACATAGACCAGTGGTCTGTCTTTTTATAAGGCAGGTTTCTGTGTTCCTTTGAATATCATGGATGCTTTAACTGAGATTCTTGCATGGCAGGGGGTTGGGCTAGAGGACTCTTGGGATCCCTTCCAACTCTATAATTCTATGAATCATATAATTGAACAGAATCTTAAACTGAGCTTTTCATGCTTTTTTACAGTGTATTATGAGCATTGTGCCTTTGTCCATGGAGTTTTCTTGGCAGGGATACTGGAGTGGCTTGCCAGTTCCTTCTCCAGGTGGATCACGTTTAGTCAAAACTCTCCACT
This sequence comes from Zootoca vivipara, assembly GCF_963506605.1. Taxonomy (NCBI): domain Eukaryota; kingdom Metazoa; phylum Chordata; class Lepidosauria; order Squamata; family Lacertidae; genus Zootoca; species Zootoca vivipara. Next base: position 41,190,351 of record NC_083281.1, on the reverse strand, counting down.
ATGACCTGTCCATCTTAGGTGGCCCTGCATGGCATAGCTCATAGCTTCTTTGAGTTATTCAAGCCCCTTCGCCACGACAAGGCATTGATCCATGAAGGTGGGTATCATTCAAATTGGCTCTTGAGTTTGACCAAACTGCGGGAGGCAGTGGAAGAGAGGAGTGCCTGGCGTGCTATGGTCCATGGGGTCATGAAGAGTTGGACACAACTAAATGACTAAACAACAACAATGGGCATTGTGTAGGTAGGAGCAGAAAGTTTTGCAACCCTTCCAACAAAACAAAACAAAAACAAAGCAAAAGCCTCCCATTTTGTGCAGCTGGAATGCACAAAAGGTACCTGTGTACCTTGTGTACACAGGTAAGAGTCACACAAACTTTCCGCCTACTTTTGCTTCTGACCTCATCCACCATAGGATTGGACAACAAAGGTTCCCCCTACCTTGGTGAAAGACTGCAAATAATGGGGACAGGATGCAGTGCTTTGCCACAGCTGAACCTTTTGACTGTCCCACTTCCAATGTGTCTTCTTCTCTTGAATGCACTTGGAACTGGCCAGTTCTGTCCTGTGTATATGAGGGAAGCTCAGGCCAAAAGAAGTGACTCCTGAGCCCAAGAACAGCACAGAGTAAAGATGGGCAGGCAATTTGTGTTTTGGATTGACTCAGAAATAAACTGACCTGTTCGACAGCTTGGCTCCTTTCAGAGCCAATTTGAATGATACCCACCTGCACACATCCTCACAAGCCACTTACCTTTAAACCTCTGCAAATGAGAGGGTTCCAGCGGCCAGGAACAGCCACCTCCTGGCTGCAGAAAGCTGTCATTTGCAGCCAAAGTTTATGGAGCCTTGCAATTGCCCACAGCCTCTGGCTGCAAACGCTAGAGCCTTTCTATGTCATTTTGGAGCTTGGGTTTTGGAGAACTGGATGGGTGAGAGGGGTGAATTTAATCATGAATGATGAATAGTAAAACATTATTTTGAAACCGGGTCAAAAAGCTGATGGGGAAGTCTTTTGGAAGGCAATCTTGACCGAGAACTGCATTTTCTGGTCACATACACCTGCCTACACACACCATGCCTGTTTTGACATGTGACCCTCAGATGGTTGAAGGCAATGCAGCTCTTGGCCTGAAAACGTTCAGCCATCCTTGGCTGTAAGGGATGGAGGTGCCCATCTCCCCCACTGGCTGCACAAGGCTACCTGAGGGTGCAGTCCTTAGGAAGCTGGAGTCTGTGGACCAGGCTATGCCGCATGCGGCTGCTTCTCTCTGTGCTGCTACCTCAGGATACCCTCTCTGGACTACAGATGGGTGAATATGTCAGTTTTGGTTCATAGAATTGTAGGGTTGGAAGGGACCACAAGGGTCATCTAGTCCAACCCCCCACAATACAGGAATCTCTTTTGCCCAGTGTGGGGCTTAAATCCACAACCATGACATTAAGAGTCTCATGCTTTATCAACTGAGCTATGATTTCTCTCTATTTCTCATTTTTCCAATCTTAAGTTTGGTTCTCCACATTTCCACATCAGTTTGTTTTTTAATGTTCTGATGAAAATTCATCAATATTTTATTGCAAATTTATCCATTTTTGCACACAGTTTTTCCTAATATACACATTTGTGCAAATAAACCTCCCTCCATATAATGCATTTTTTGTGTTATTTTCACTAGCATAGGCATTATTGCGCACAGTTTACCTTCGTATATGCATTTGTGTGCACATTACTTTGAGAGCTACCTTGCAAACTTCAGAGATGTGCAAATTTCAATGGATGGATATATTTTGGTTCACATATTGCTCTGGAAAGTGTGAATTGGATAGATTTGCTTTTAAATGGGAACTGCATCAAATGCCTCTCCCAAATCAGTATGGCTAACCTGATCCCAAAATACCCACCCACCCCACTCACACATGAAAACAAAGATCATCATATCCAATCACAAACGAACAACCATGCCCTTGGCCAACCCCAATCTCTCTCACCATCAGAAGAACACAAGCAAATAAAGGAGTACCAACACAAACAAAGCTGACATCAAGCCCTACATATATTAAGGAAAACAGAAACATCGTCACCTACTCTCACCCCCATCCACCCTCCCACCCCCTATCTACCTCGTTTTCCCTCTTTCTTCTTAGTGTCTTAACAAATGAAACTGATTTGCAAAAATGATACATGTTGAAATATGAGAGACACTGCACACACCTCAGTAATTCAATAAATCTTTAATAAAAATATTTTTTTTTAAAAAAAATGGCTCTCCCATCCCTGCTCTAGACTGGCTGCACCTCTCATGTTCAACAGCAAGAATTATAAATGATTATTATTTCTGGACAGATGCTGAAAAGCAGGAAAGATCCTGAACTCCCCCTCCCCCACTTGGCTTTCCTTCATTTTCTGTAACCTTTTCCCCAATAGTCACCCCAAAGGAAAATACGCTCCCCTCCTTTTTCTGACACCAGTTCCTGCCTGATGGGGAAGTGGAGCACATTCCTTTCAAGCTGCAAGAAAGAAGGGTGCTTCAGCTCAAGTGAAATATAGACATTTCTTTTCAATTTCTCTGGGACAGCAGAGTCTCTTTTGAAAATACATTATTATTGTGTGGGGTTTTTTTTGTAAGGTTGTGCCAAAATGCCCACCTTTCACTGCCTTGTTTGTTGTTGTTTAGTCGTGTCCGACTCTTCGTGACCCCATGCCTTGTTTACAGGTAGTAAAATTGACAGTGGAGGGAGATTTCAGTCATTTTGCAGAGAGGGAGTCAGAGGAGAAGAAAGGAGACCTTCCTGAAAACCTTGGTGCTGTTCCTCGGGGCTGGCATCATCTTCCCCACTGCCACCAAAAATTCTTTCTTTGAACAAAAGGGCACCACTGCTATGAAGGACCTCTTGGTACTGTTTTGCTTGTTCCTTTATTTTTACTCTGCTTTTTCAATGCAAAAGGCTGCCTGCCTTCAGGCTAAATGATACAACACTAAAGGAAAAGGGACCAGGAGGGAGGAGGGGAAAAGGCAAACTCAGGCACCAGATCATAGTTAGAGAGTTTTTGGAATGAGCCACTTGGATAGAAATAATTTTGGGCATGGGGTAGACCAAAGTGGCTGGTCTCTCACAGCTTAGCCAATGCTAGGGTTGCCATATTTTGAAGAAGAAAAAAAGAGAGGACACATTTGCCAACTTCTACTTTAAACTATGGATCGTTATGACAACTCTCATTTTACATACCCATTAAAAAGAGGATGGAAAAAGAGGACATATGGCAACCCTAGAATGCTGTAGTCCTCCCTCTTCCTCTGCTAAAGTCTGATGGGGCAGCTGTTGCTAGATAAGAGAAAGTAGGGAGAACAGAGCACAGCCACTTTGGCTAGCAGCCATTGATAGACCTTTCCTCCACAAAATTGTCTAACCCTCCTAAGGTGGCTTACAAAGCAGTCAGAAAAAGAACAAAAGAATAAACTTATGAGCTAACAAAAACAATAAAACAGCAAATATTTAGTAAAGCTAAAACAATAGAAAAAAAAGATGATTAAAATACCACACCATAAGATCAACCCAAAACATACTGGAGCAACAGCAACAACAAAAAAAGGGCTTTCAGGACTCTGCCAAGGAAGCTTCTTGGTGGTCTGTTTGTTTGCACAAAATTTGGTTGCCCTTTCTAGTGCAATTATCTTGTCCCTTTTCTGGCTGCAGAAAGTCTGATAAGGAAAAGTGATGGAAAATTACGCTGAAAGAGTGGGATAAATGACCACTACCTGGCAATGTCCTATAATCTCTGTGCAAACATTTCAGGATGACTGCTCAATAAACAGCTGATGCTGTAGAAGCTCTGTGCAAGTTTTGTGCCAATGTATCAGCAAGAATGCTCAATAAAAGCCAACAAAGAATGGGTGCATGTCCATGTTTATTTCCTTAAATGTATATTCTGCCTTTATTTCGTCATGGAACCTAAGGTGACTTATGTGTAGTACCCAGGCTAATACCCACCCAGGAACTCATCAGACTGAGTCCTGCTTTGCTTTAGCAAGGTGATGGCTTCAACTCCCATCAACCCTGACCACTGGCCAAGCAGGTTAAGGCTGATGGGAGTTGGAGTCCAACAATTCCTGGGTTCCCAATCCCAGCTTTGCCACACCTGAGGGCTGGGATCCTTTCCCTAATTGGCCCACAATGGCTCCCAGAGATTTCCAGCTTCCAGTTTCTCAACATCTCAATTCTTTTCTTGTTCTTTTTTTGCTTTCAGCCTAGATCTGACAAATGACCTCAAACCGATTGAGAGAGTGAGAAATTATGAGTTGGGGCTTTTCAGGGTTGTCAAAAGAGACATGCCCACATCTGTCATGGCTATAGAGAGAGAAAGTACAGCTTTTAAAAATGGCCTTAAAATGAGCTGGGAATTGGGGAGGAAGTCACTGTGGGAGTGGAGAGCTCTGGCAGGCCTGTCGCCAAAGTACCCGGATGGCTGAGACGTCGGCTGAAATTAACGAGAGCCCAGAGATTTATGAGCCCTGCGGAAGCCCCAAATTGGACATTTATTCTGAAGGCTAAAGCAAATGTGGCAGCAGAATCGGCAGCAACTAAAAGCAGATCAAAGAGCTCCAAGAAGGGGGGTGGGGAGGAGGGAGGGAAGGCAGACCAGGAGCTCATGCCAAGAGCTGGATTTCTAGGAGGAGAAAGGTCTAGGACTAGGAATGCCTGGGGGGTCCTGGGGAGCATCAAGTCCTGGTTGCATCAAGCCTCTTCCCACCCACCTGCTCCCTTTGTCATTTGTCAGATGCTTCTCAACTAGAGATATCACTCAGTCAAAGGAACTTTACCTGATTAATCAGAAGAGTTTGAGTCCTTACATAAGTGATTAAATTTGCATAAATTTGCAGAGGAGTAAAAGAAAAAGTCTTATGACCTAAGAAGTACATGTCCTTTGCTGCATGTGCCTGCATTGCAGTCAGGGCCAGATTTAGCTTTGATGGGGCCCTAAGCTACTGAAGGTAATGGGGCCCTTTATATGTCCAGCTGTCCTTTGTCAACAACACATGGTCGCTGTTTTTGTGTTGAATATATGCTATATGGCAATTTATGGACCTACACAACACAAAACACTGTTGCTATATGTAGGTTTTATTTTATTTGTTTTTTTTCTTATATTTTGGAAATGTACATCCAGTTTTTCCCCTTTAATTTTTTTGGGGGCGCCCAACATAGTGGGGCCCTAAGCTATAGCTTGTTTAGCTTATACATAAATCCTGCACTGGTTGCAGTAGACATCACCTTAGAATGGGGTGACGGGAGGGAGGGGAGGGTTCAGACAGGCGTCCTCACATGTTTTGGCCAAGCTACCTCCACTGCGCCAACCCACCCTATACCCAAGGACTGGAGAATCAATCAGACCAGATCCCTCCACTGTCATCTGGAGCAGCCATTCCAGCAATGGGGAAGAGGTACCTCATGCCCCTGAACTTTGCTAGCTGGTCATTATAAGAACAACGGTGTAGAAATTGGTGCCTGAGTTTTGGTTTTCCTCTTTCCTCCTGGTCCCTTTCTCCTTGTGTGTTGTGTTTTTTTTAGATTGTAAGCATTTTTGACTGAAGAGAAGGGCTTAAATGCTCTCTCTCTCTCCCCCTCAATTTCTCCTTTTCCCAATCTCTACATTTCCACATCAGTCTGCAATATAATTTGTTAAAGTCGTCATGAAAATTCATCAGTATTATAGTGTGAATTTCTCCCCAACACTTTTTCTTTTTGGTACAGTGGTACCTTGGGTTACAAACACCTCAGGTTACAAACACTTCAGGTTACAGATTCCGCTAACCCAGAAGTAGTATCTCGGGTTAAGAACTTTACCTCAGGATGAGAACAGAAATTGTGTGGCAGCGGCAGTGGGAGGCCCCATTAGCTAAAATGGTACCTCAGGTTAAGAACGGTTTCAGGTTAAGAATGGACCTCCGAAACGAATTAAGTTCGTAACCAGGGGTACCACTGTATTCAGTTTTGCTTACACATTTAGACAAAATAAAAAATTCCTTCCAGTAGCACCTTAGAGATCAACTAAGTTTGTCGTTGGTATGAGCAATCAATTTACCCTATTATAATATGATTCTGTATCTTATTTTCACTAATATATGCATTTTTATGCACACTTTCCCCATGCATATTTGTTTTCATACACATTAGTTAGTTGGGGACGTCCCTAGCAAAATTCTGATAAGTGTGAATTTCGAAGGATGGCTGCATTTCGGGTCACGTGTTGCTTCAGAAAGTGTGACTTAGATAAGTTTGCCAGTAAATGAGAACTGAACCAAATCCCCCATCCCTACCTACATCTATTATAATACATGAATTTAGGAATGGGGCAGATAAAGACGCAGCTGGTTGGATCCAGGAGGACCCCCAAACTACAGACAATGGGTTGAATCCAATGCTACCCATCTCAGAGTAGATACACACATGTGTGAATGCCATGGCAGTTTACTTCACCATGTGAACCTGACCCTCCTTCTCCCACTTGGGGTCAGATTAAATACTTGACAGATATGGCTGAATTCTGTCCACCCCACACCTACACATGTGCAGCACATATGAAACAGCACACCAGCAAAGAGTTAAAAAAATTAATGAATAAAAGTTTAAGTTCCCTCTAAAGGAGTACTCAGCCCCTTCTTCTTTAGAGCTAAGTGGAAATTTTCCACTTTCTCAAAATTGAAGGGAATGTTATGTAGGGCTGAGGCTCCCTGAGCAAAGAGCCAGTCAGATTAATCAACAGAAACTAGAAGCAGAAACTAGAAGCAGAAGCACACATCACACACACACACACACACACACACACATACATACACACACACACACACACACACACACACAGAGAGAGAGAGAGAGAGAGAGAGAGAGAGAGAGAGAGATGTTCTGCTCAAGACAATTGATGGGTGCCCTCCCTTCCTCTAGAAACATCCTTCCCTCTTGCATCCTGATAAACAAGGGCTTCTTCTCTCCTTGTTCCCCAAGTTTATTAAGCTCTCAGCCACTCACCGCTGCACCTCCCCTTCCTATGACCTCTAACAATGATAATGACTCTGCTGGTGATGTGCAAACATGTCTTTTGACTCTCCTGCTTGATTGATAAGGAGACTCCATCCCAATGCAACTACAGTGAGAGCTTCTCTGCCCTGGCTCAGCGGATTGGCTTTGCTCCTCATTTGAAATCTTGATTTTAAAACTGCAGGGCCTTTAAAAAAAAGAAAAGAAAAAGAAATACTCTGCATGGGATCCTGGGTTTCCAGGAGACCGGGCATGAAAAATCCAACTCCTGAGACCCATCTCACATTGGCCACCCATCTGGACTCTCTCTGGGGATAATTCTACAACAGACAGGAAAGTGTGGCCCTGTGGTTTCATTGCAAAGCTATGTTGTGTCTGTATCCAGAAGGTCATTGGTCCAAATTCAGAAGGCCAACTGGTACTCATACTTTGTTATATAGCACATATGGATGGATAGCATTCTGCCTCAGTTCCCAGGATCTTGGATATTGTTATAAAGCATCTATCCATCCATCCACTTTATGCAACCAACGGAATCCAACAGTGGTCTCCCCCCCCCTTTTAACTCAACTAGTGGTTGATGTTCTGCACATTTGGTCCCTTTCTATGGTCAAACAGCACCCCTGCACACAGAAAACTAGTATGTCAGAGAGAAGGTGAGAAGTCTGGCGCGCCAGTTTACTAATACATAGAGTTTTATCGGGGGCAGGGGAGGGCAGGCAGTGTTTAAATATGTAAGAGCCTTTCCCATTTGTGTGAAGTGGTAGTAAATTCCATACCATGGAGAAATCTCTCATGTGAACAAGCCACAGAAGGGTCAAGGATAAGCAGATTGGTTAGCCAGGTGGTAGCAAAGAGAACCTGGGGGAAATGTTGACATTTTTTGAGAGTAGAAACTTCCACCCCATTCAATATCATTAGTTTCAGCCTGAAGTCAAATTGGAGACCATTCAGCACAACTCCAGTTGGTAAATCAGCCAGCAACTAAGGCCTCATCTGCACTACACATTTAAAGCAGCATCATACCATTTTAAGCAGGCATGGCTGCCCCCCAAGAGTCCCAGGAACAGTGGCAAACGTTGGGCTCTCAAATTTCAGTGGCACCCTGTATTGTTATCCCCTTCCCAGAGTTCTCAGAGTGGTTTAATGATCATTTTTGCTCTGGAAGGAGAATAGGCTAACAGCTCTTAGAACCCTTAACGTGCTACAGTTCTTAGACTTTGGGTAGTGGGGTGGGGGTGGAACCAGGCTAGTTGGAAGTGGCAGGCAGCCTGGATAGCTCAGTTGGTGAGAGCGTGGTGTTGATAACACCAGCGTTGCAGGTTCAATCTGCATATGGGACAGCTGCATATTCCTCAGCGTCCCTTCCAACTCTATGATTCTAAGCTACTGCTTTAAATGTGTAATGCAGATGGGGGCCCACTCAAGCTTTGGTGGAATGAAAAAGGAGTAAGGAAGGTCACGCAGGGAGTTGGTGCCACAGCCACCAGCAGAACCTCCGTGTCCTCTTCTGAAAGACGAGCCCCTGCAATTCTGCCCACATTAATATATCAACCTTTTAAAATGTCAGCTGTTGTTTAGTCCTTATCTTTTGTTAGAATGGGGCGGCTCCTGATTGGAGAATCTGGATGATTTATTGGCTTGTCTCTGTCTGTATTATTGGGAAATGACAGGGCTACTCAGGTGTAACGTACTTGGTTAGACAACATTAATAGAGCTGTGTAGATGTTCTGGACCCAGAATCCTTAGCAACAGACTCCTGTCTTTCACTCTAAACTTCCCCCAGAAAAACAGAAGCATTTACTAAGTGAAGAAGTTTGCTTAGTATATGGGGGAAGGAGGGGGGGGTGAGGATTGCTTTTAGGCTTCTTTGGTTAAAACATCCTGCTAGTGGAAATCGAACATTTGCATTTGTAGCCCAAAGAGCTCAGAGCACGAACTGTGTGTAGGATGACCTCCAGATGCAAAGCTTGTGTTCAGAGCTGGCTCTAGCTAGACTCCAGACACACAACAGCAACTGCCCTGTGATTTGTTGAAGTTTAATATCATTATTGTGATTTTACTCATGTCTCTTTTATTCATGTGTCTCTACGTGACTTATAAGCTGCCTTACAAGGATTTGTTCAACTTAAGGTTGAACCACTCCCCCCCCCCTCTGGATTTATTCTCAAAGTAACTTGTAAACTATTTATGCAGTTTGATGCACTTATTATACGATTTTCCTTATGTAATTATTATGCTATTCTTCATCCTCCCAATTGTACTATTCCACCATGTTGATTTTGTAGGGGGGGGGGACTTAAAATGGGTCAGAAGGAGGATTTGTATCCTAAAAGGAAGGATATATGCTGGAGGTCACACAACAAGGGAGTGGGGTTGTCTCAGTAACCTTTTTGGGTTTCCTTGAAGCCTCTGGCTGGTTGCACTTGAAATCTGGATGCTTAAGTGGGCAAGCTTTGGGCCTGATTCTGATGAGCTCTTCTCAGTACGTTTCCGAGAACAATTCAAAGTGTTGGTGCTGACCTTTAAAGCCCTAAGCGGCCTTGGTCCAGTATACCTGAAGGAACGTCTCCACCCCCATCGTTCTGCCCGGACACTGAGGTCCAGCACCGAGGGCCTTCTGGCAGTTACCTCATTGCAAGAAGCCAAGTTACAGGGAACCAGGCAGAGGGCCTTCTCGGTAGTGGCACCCACCCTGTGGAACGCCCTCCCATCAGATGTCAAAGAGAAAAACAACTATCAGACTTTTAGAAGACATCTGAAGGCAGCCCTGTTTAGGGAAGCTTTTGATGTTTAATAGATTATTGTATTTTAATATTCTGTTGGAAGCCGCCCATGGTGGCTGGGGAAACCCAGCCAGATGGGCAGGGTATAAATAATAAATTATTATTATTATTATTATTATTATTATTATTATTATTATTATTATTCCTGATATCTTAGGTGCACAGTGATGTGCCTGTTTAGACTGGCTCAATTTATGGATTCTGTGTCCCAAACAGTAACGATTGAACGTGAAAAAAGAAACCCCCCCTCCCTCCATTGCAATCTCATTCCTCTTTTCCTGCCAGTACTGCGTCCTCTTGACTATTTTTCAGAAATGTTCTCTGCGCTCTGGCTAAATCCTTTTTATTGATTTCATTTCCTCTGGACTTCTGCTTTGAAGGTGAAGTGTAGTATTAGGAGGTAATGAGGAAGAGGAGAAAATGCAAGTATTTCTTCAGGAAAGGCTGCAATTCTAATCCCACTTTCCTGAATTCAGTGGGACTTATTTCTGAGTAGGCATGGTCAGAATTGCAGCTTGAGCTGTTCCTAGGGATAGGCACATTGTTTTGAGTTGGACACCTGCATCTCAAAACTGGGAGATGTGCAAATATTTTCAGCGATTACCTGCATGTCATTTTCTGTTTATTTTGTGGGGTACAGAGTAGGGAGGCTCACATGGAGCTGCAAAATGAATCAAATAATGGAGGGTGGTGTGTCCTTGTGCTCAGGAGGACAGTGGTGCTTCCTGTGATCTTCAAAGTGCACACACACAAAACCACTCCTATTTGATTCTGTCAATGAAGTGTTGGATGATGTGGATTCATTTCAGAAGGACCTGGCTCCTTAAAGGCCTCTCTCCATTTGCTGTTTAGGGACTTCAATTGGGCAATGGAGAGAAGTAATACTCCTACTCAAAGTGTCTGGCTCCATTTTGACATGGATCCTGCCCCCTTTGAGTAGAACTTGGCTCAGCTCTCATGCTGCACCTCTCCTGTACTTCTTCCATAATCTATAAAAGGCTTACCTTGTGAATTTCCCACTACTTGTTACTCACCACCCCACCTCACCCAGTAATCCTCTTTTTTTGTAGTTCTGCCACCTAATTAAAAGAGATCTGGCTTGCCAATTAATCAACTATTTAAATTGGCATAAATATGCATATGGGTAAAAACAGTTGTAGGCCTACTGAAGCAAGAGGCGTCCCCTTTTGTACTTTTAGATGATGCATGTCTGTGTCACAACCTTTCATAAGAGAGAAAAGGACAGCCTTTTATGACGGGGCATGCCACCTGCAGTCTTATTTAAAGCCATTTTTAAAAGAATCTGCTGCCTGATTAATTGAGGGTGTGGGTTAGTTGGTTAAAAGTGTTTTAATAAAATTATCTTACTGATTAACTGATTAAATGTTGAAGTTTTTTGGGAATATTGGTGAGGGAGCAAACAAATAACTGGAGAAAGTGAACAGAGAAAAGTTCTTCTCCCTCGCTCATAACACTAGAACTCCAATGAAGCTGAATGTTGGAAGATTCAGAAGAAAGGAATTCTTCATGCAGCACATAGTTAAACTATGGAACTCACTCCCACAGGAGGGAGTGATGGCCACCAACTTGCGTGGCTTTAAAAGAAGATTGGACAAATTCATAGAAGAGAAATCTACCAGTGGCTACTAACCATGGGGGCTCTGCTCTGCTTCCACAGTTGGAGGCAGTAATGCTTCTGAATACCAGCTGCTGGTAATCACAAGGGGTAATAGTTGCTGCTGTGCTCAGGTCCTGCTTACAGGCTTCCCACTGGGGCATCTGGTTGGCCACCGTGAGAACGGGAAGCTGGACTAGAGGGGCCATTGGAAGAGGATCCTAGCGAACGGTGCAGTCACAACTGGGCCCCACCAGGGAACGATGGGGATGGGAAAGAAGAGGTTGGGGTTGCGGAAAGTACACATGGGATGATAGGAGATGGGGGTCAGTGTGCAGGGACCAGAAGAGCAGGACCCCTCCTCAGAGCCAGAGAGGCTCCCGTCTCCACAAACAAGGCAGGCTCTGAGGTATAGGGAGCAGTGGGAGGTGCACTCTGGGAGGCTGAGGCAGGAAGGGCTCACAGCCCAGGTGAGGCTGTTGTAAGCCAAAAATGGCTTATCTTCTGAGTTAGGCCAATAAAACTCAGAGACAAGAGGAGTTAGGAGTCCATTATGTTTATTGCAAAGCAATAAGGTTACAGTCGAATCTTTTCACAAAACTGCAACCCCGTCCAACGTTGGGCAGAGGAATTTATAACATTTCAGACAAAGGATTTTGATTTAACCAATCACATAAACCATGACATCATTTAATATTTAATATTCATCATTCTCATTTCATATTTAATACGTATGCCATTACCTAATCTAATACGCATGCGCATTAAGCACTGCTAACTAGGCCTTTGATTCTCAATAATATGTTACACTGTGAGATAATATGCGTGTTGGGAACCTGTGTTACGTGTACCATGTAACAATTTGTGTTCTAGCTTATGAATTATATCTTTGTGATTTGCATGTTAGCTGACCTTCTGCTCTAGTAAAAGAACGGCATCTTGCTAAATCATCAGTTTCTTTAAGCAACAAGTTCCCATAACTTCTATTATAAGCATATTCTAGGATTTATAGGGATCTACATTATCACCTTAATTGGGGCCCTTTGGGCCCCTGCTACAAGGCTTTGTTAGCTTGGGGCGTAGGGGTGTGATTCCTCAGCTGGAGTTGGCTCAGAACAGGTGAGGGTCACATGCAGCATCAAACCCAGATGCTGCAATCAGCATTCATCTGAAGGCAGCCCTGTTCAGGGAAGTTTTTAATGTTTGATGCCATGTTGTATTTTAATTTGTTGGAAGCCGCCCAGAGTGGCTGGGGTTTATTATTATTATTGTTGTTGTTGTTGTTGTTGTTACTGGTATAAAAAAAGAAGCTGAGTAAATACGCTGTGTCTGCTCAACTGCCTATGTTACTGGACCTCCACTTGGATGCTCCAGGACCACTACGGGATTGTGCTTTCTGACTGCTGTACTTCAGACTTTGCTTATATGAATTGACCCCCCGGACCATGTTTCCTGACCGTTGAACTTTGGACTTGACATACTGTATTTGCCAGCGGGACTTGTAAGAAAAACACTGGGGCCTCATTTGATTAGTAGAATGTCTGGTATCTGGTGGGCGGGGCTTGTGTTTCCTGCTCCGGAACCGGCCCCTCCCCTCAGGGTGTTCCGTTAAGTTTCAGTTAAGAGGGACCAACTGTCTCATCTTGTTTCTTGCCTCAGATTTGCCTCATGTTGTTGTACCGTATTGGCCCGAATATAAGCGGCACCTGAATATAAGCCGCACTTTTAAAATTGATTGGGGGGGGGGAATACCCAGATATAAAGTGCTCCATTCCTCGCTGCTCCTAGCTGCATTCTGGGCAGTGGGGGGGAGCCCCGCTGCGTTGCGGGTGGCCTTTCCCCTTCCTCGCTCTCCCTTCCCAGCCTTGGGGGAGAGGACGGGGGACTACGCACGGGGCGAACGCTGCTTCTCCGTGCTCCTGCCACTGTTTGCCCCGCGCTCCTGGCTACATAGCGTAAGGTAGCGGATATAAGTCGCACTTTAACTTCTCATGGTTGGAATTTGGGGGGAAAGTGAGGCTTATATTCAGGCCAATACTGTCTTTAGTTTCTCTCATTATGTTATTTTGTTCGTTTTCTTTATCATTGAAGCTTAACTTACGTGAGCCACTTATTTTTCTCAAAGAAAAAGAAACTCTGCTGAGGAAAGGTATGGAGTGTCCTAAACTGCGTGAGTGAGGGGATATTCCCAGTTTGCCAGGTTTCCTGACCACTGGGCTTTCGACTTTGCTTATATGGATTGACCCCAGACCGTGTTTCCTGACTGCTGAACTTTGGACTTGCCATACTGTATATGCAATCTAGCTGGCTCTTCATATGTTCTTATATGATTTCAGGTCGATGTGATGTTGGTTTGGTTGGAGGTGGGGGAGTTGATAGGGGGAAAGATTAAATGGTTGATTTTGTCTGATGCATTAATGTGTGAAATGTACACATCTGTCTGGCATTTTCTGCTGCAACAAGCAGAATCCCCACTGCGGATCTATACTATCCCTGCTAAAGAGGTCTTTATTGAAACTAAGCAAGCATGACGTGGCATTCAAGATTACCCTTTCCTTGCAGAAAGAGTCTCCCTTTTCTCGTTGCAGCAGAGAGTGGCCATCCAGTCTCATTTTGGTGACCCTGTTGCTCTGAAGCATAGTTTTGCCAGCTCCAGTAAGCAGCCAGTACAGATTGAGTTTTTGACACTAGCAAGTGGTTGTGGAGGCAGGAAGAGAGAGAGGTGGCCAGACATGGACTATGGCAGAACTGTAGAGTTGGAAGAGACCCCAAGGGTTCTCTGGTCTAATCTCCTGCCATGCAGGAATTGCAGCTAAGAATCCCTGACCAGTGACCATCCCTCCTCTGCCTAAAATCCTCCTATGAAGAGGAGTCCACCACCTTCTGAAGGAGTCCATTGCACTGCTGACTTTCTATTGCCACCAGAAAGTCAGAATCTTGTTTCTTGTTGTTTGAATCCTTTGGTTTGGGTACTATCCTCTGGAGAAGGACAAAACAAGCTTGCTCCATCTTCCATGTTACAGCCCTTTAGATATTTGAAGTGAGGAGCATCTCAGAGGGGCTTTGGGGCTAATTAGGTCAGCAACAGGCTATGGAAGTGAGAGATCAGGATTGTATCTGCTCTGGCTTAAGAAACATCTAGGCAGGGCCGTAGAGGCAACTGTAGAGCTCGCTAGAAGCCGTACGTAGCACCAGTGTGGCAGTAGGCAATCTAGGGTTGAAACAGGGGAAGCTTCCTTATACTGAGCCATAGCATTGGTCTTTCTAGCTCAGTATTGTCTGCGCCGACTGGCAGCAGCTCCCCAGGATTTTAGGTAGGGGTCTCTTCCTGTCCTACCTTCAGATTCCAGGGATTGAACCTGGGACCATCTGCATGCAAAACAAATGCTCTAGCACTGAGCTACTGGCCCCCCCACTCCCTACCTGGCATGGTACAGAAAGAGGTCTGTGGCACAGTTCTCAGGGATGGTCGCCAGCTCTTGAAATAAAAAACTCTAGAACCTTGATGGCTGATGATGGAAGAGCTCACTTGTTCAGGAGAGAACAGGTCTGACCCTGGAGCCCAGGGGTTATTGGTGGGTTTGGGGAGGGAAAGCTGAGCAACAAGGAGATTTGATCACTTAAAACCCTCTATGTATGTTCAGACAATATGTGTGGGCATCCAGAACACCACCTCAGCCCTAATATCCCCTCCATGCCTGAACAGGAAGGTCAGAAGGGGGATTATAATAGCATTCTTCTGGTGAAGCAGGGGGTTCTGAAAACAGCCCTTCAGAGATTTGAATATGGTTCTCATATCACCCTGCAGTTTCCTCTTCTCCAGGCTAAACATACTCAACTCTCTCAACAATTCCTCATAAGGCTTGGCTTCCAGACCTTTGATCAACTTGGAGGGACATGGAGCTGAGATGACATTCATCCCACTCCCCATACACACATTTATGTCCATGCCTGTTTTTTTGAATACCCCACATATCCATTGAACTACAGCTACTGCTGTTCAGCTTTTTAAAAACTGCTTGAAGCTGTGTGTGTGTGTGTGTGTGTGTGTGTGTGTGTGTGTGTGTGTGTGTGTGTGAAAGGCTTATCCCCTCCCCACTCTTCTGAAACTGATGCCACAGCAAAAACAAAACAACACAAAAGCAGATGGGGCAGTCCTTGCTACCCTACTTCCCTGGTCAGTTTGTACTTTTTGATTGCTTGTGGTTGTGAGTTCCGTTCCATGCATAAATCACATACATTTGCTAAATGGTCACTTATTTTGCATAAAAGAAATTATTTTGCATAAAGGGAAAGGGTTTCCGTATATATTAGGGCTCGTCTAGATGGAACAATGGTCTCACCCAGTATAAGACAAATTCCTATGTTCCTATACATTGCTAGGGTTTCCCCCCTCCTTTTCCTTTTAAAAAAGCATTTGTGTAATTGTAACTCTGCTTCTTCTCATTCATGCATCAATGGATCCCAAACTGTATCTCAAGAAAAAAAAATGAGGGGCACAGTGTTCATGGGAGGGAGAGAGGGAGGGAGGGATGGGGAGAAATGGCACGCACTGGAGAGATTTCCCTTCATGGTCATGTCTGCCCATTTAATCACAGGTTAATTCCCATGAAGCGAGCATCAGGGGGAGAAGCTTCCAGGCCAGTTACCGTACATCGTTAGAAGAGGGATAAATAAATAAATAATGCATTGTCTTCCAAAGCCCACTGTGTGCAAGTTACACGGTAGCCATAATTACTTTATTTTGGAGATGCAATTACTGGGCAATGTGGTGGAACGTGTAATTTTCAGAGTATTGACATAAGCCCTTTCCCAAGAACCCTCTTTATGCCTGGGGAAGGGGTCAGACTTGCTGAAAAGCAGTCAGAAATCAAGAGCTCCTGCTGATTTTAAACAAGTCTTTAGTGGATAACCGATTTGAACTTGGTTGTTGTTACACATAAAGGGAAATGACCCATATGTAATGTTCACCAGCAGATGACTCCATAATCAGCCTATGGAATTCACTGCCACAGGATGGCATGAAGGCACCTCCTCTGAGGGCTTCAATAGTGGATTAAGGAAAGCTTATGGAGGGGAGGTCTTATCACAGCCAGAATAGCTAAGAAAACACCCAATGTTCAGCTGCTGTTACCCTCGAGACATGCGCTACGCTTGACAGAGGGGTGCATGACAGAGTTTTATAACATTATTCAGGTTGTGTGGAAAATGGATTTTCTCCTTCTTTTATCCTGCTGGAACTCAGTGGGCTCATCCAAAAGCCTGAAGATACAGGGCAGACAAGAGGAAGGAATTCTTCACACAGTGCATAGTTAACCTATGGTATTCACTGTCACAAGATGTGATGGTGGTCAGCAGATGAGATGGCTTTAAAAGAGGGTTAGAAAAATTCATGGAGGATAAGGATATCAATGGCTGTGCATCATTATGGCTATATATTAGGAGTTTGCACATTATATGTGCTGTGTTCATATATATGTTGTGTCTTGAAGTAGCCTGATCTGCTTTGGATCTGCTCTGTGTTGTTCTGATTCATTATTGTGGTCTAAATCTGATATGCTAATGCTAAATCTGAAGCTCTTTCTTACCCCCATTGATTCTAACTGGAAATGTAAAAATGTCTATATCCTTTTATCCTCACATAAGTGGATAAAATTAGCAGGCAAGGGAGTCCCTCCAGAGTGGTTTTAACATGCCCTTGTAACTCTTGTCTAATTATTTTATTTTTTTCAAATGCATTGTAATAAGCCTCCTCAAGAACTTAATCAGTAGGTGAGGGAATAAACATGCCATGTAAACACATAATAGATATTAGACCTCCTCAAACCTCATATATTGAGTCATTCCAAGCAAACTTTATGTGGCACAACCTTGGTTGTAGCTGTGACATTTCTGTCCAGAGAAATCTGGGAAAAAGAAGCAGGGGAACCATGAGCATAGCAACGGAACTGCCAAGCCAAGGTGAGAGTTTTGCAAAGGGGAAAGAGCATCGACGAGAGCAAGATTTGCTCCAGGGCTCCAGCATTTCAGTAATGTGACCGATGTTTTTGAATGTGAAGCTGTTGACCCAATCAGGCTTGATCACTCTCGGCCATTCATCTTGTTGACTTGGCAAAGCACTCGCCTGTTCCAGCAAAGCATGGTGGGGGTAGTGGGGGAGAGGAGGCAATGTATTAAGAGCTGAAATGGTTTCTCTGTCAGGAGCTGGAAGGAACACGATGCATGAATCAGCCCTCTTAGTCCCAGGAAGAAATAAGCAAACAAGCCCAATTAATCCAACATGTTTATACTTCCACAAATGTTTTGTTACTAATAATATTTCGGAAGGACTCATCCATCTTGCAGATGTCCATGGGCTGCCTAGCATTCATTCCATGAACACTTCAAGCTCAGGAACATGTGATCGGAGTACTTTCTTTTCAGGGAGTACTCAAGTGTATGCAGTACCGACACCTCTTTTTTTTTGTTGCTAAAATGTGTGGCACTTGGTATAACAACTTCATGGTGAGTACCAACACCTATTTTTATAGAAAAGAAGCACTGGTCACATGTAACCTGGGATTATTAGATACCAAGAGCAGATTCAGACAAACAATTCTTCACGCTGTGGCTGCAGGCCAAAGCCACCTCTTGTTGAACTTTGGGAGAGAGATCTTGCTGTGGTCTTGTGAATGACTACAGCATTCACTCCATTAATTAAATCAATGGCTAAATCCCAGGTGGGAAATGGGCACAATCTCGGAGCTCTGGCCTCTGATGGGTAAGGATCCTGGTATAAAGCAGCTTTCTGTCTCCCACCAAATCTGGATGTCCCTTTGGGGTTCCAGGGCTGGAGAAGCCAGAAAGCTCCTGCTTCAGAGAAATGGCAAAGGAATTTGGAAGTGAAGTAAAGAGAGTTTTCAATAAGACCAGCCGAATGGTTAAGCATTTCCGCCGAACCCCCTCGTAACACCTTTGGGCCTGCCTGATTGCAAAATGACGTTGAATTTCGGTGGCAATTTCTGAAGGGTTGAAAAGTGGGTCAAGGCAATCTGTGAGAAGATCTCTCCCCCCACAACACACACAATTTTGTGCCGGGGGGGGGGGAGTGACAACGAGAGACAAGGAAAATCTGAGGACATGATGGAATACGGGTGGGATAACAAAGCTGTTTTGCTTGTGTCCTAGAAACAAGGCGCAAAAATGCCAATAAGAAGAAGACTGTAAACAAGAATGAATCACTAACAGTTGGGAAGTGAGTGACAAATGATGCGATTTAAAAAAATGTGTTCACAAAAGACCTTGTGTGTAAGCAGGCGCTTTGTACACTGCTTCAGTTGTAATATTCTTTGTAAGGCTGTGTGGGGGTGTTTTGCGTGTGCGTGAGTAATTCTATACATTTTTAATAACAGACCCTGGAAAGGGAAGTCAATCACAGGGTACACCTGCTGTTTCCTCTAGCATGATAGTGAATGCAATGCGCACTTAGCAGCAAACACATCACTTGCATCCCTGCATCCCCAAGACACAGCACAAGGGAGCTGTCCGTGGAAGAAGGGAAGGAAGTTTTGGGTCAGAATTTATTGAAGCAGGGAGATGCACAAACCCAGTCCCTTGATTCTCAACCACCTTCTTGCATGCTTGCATCGCATGATCAGGATTACTTAATCACACCTACCAAAGTAGACTGGAGAGTTGCATACACTGGATCTGAATTCCACTTCTGTGTTATTTATCATTGTAGGCTGAACTAGATGGACCAATGCAGTCTGGGTATAAGGGGTTTTTCTGTGTTCTTTCCCTTTAAACCAGGGCTCAGTGAGAGACTATCAGCTTTGCATGCTGAAGGTCTCCAGTTCAATCTCCAGCAGCATTTCCAGATAGGGGTGGGAAAGAACACTGTTTGAAATTCTGGAGAGTCGGTCAGTGTGGCCAACACAGAGCTAGATGGGCGTGTGGATCCAGAATTGGCCTCCACAGTCATTTACAGACTCATTGTTAAAACCGTGTTTATGGAAGACAATCTTACTCTGCTATGAGTGATAGCCAAAGAAGAAGAAGAAGAGATGGACCAATTGCCTGACTTGGTATAACTCAGCTTTCTATTTTCACTGCTTCAGATGTAATATTCTGAAAACAACTGACAATTCAGGACTCTGACACTTAGAGCACTGAATTCCCACCATTTTTCCTTTGGAAGGAGAATATATTAGATCATTCATGGGAACAGTTGATAAATTCTGCAAAACCTGGATTTTCAGTTGTCATTATACACCATCAATTAAAAGCCCATTTCCTTCCCCCCAAAGAATCCTGGGAATTGTAGTATACCCCTCACAGATCTGCAATTCCTAGCACTCTTAAGAAAACTAAAGTTCCCAGGATTTTTGGGGTGGGTGTGTTTTAAATACACACAGCTTACATTTTGTGAGCATGTCATTGACGATCTCATTTCAGACTGCATAGGAGGACTCCAGCCCCCACTTTCATAATACTGAAATTTGGGGTATACCAATTATGATCCTGGTGGCTTATTTAGGGCAGTCAAAAGGAAGGTTTTTTTAAAAACAACAACAACAAAGTTTGCTTGTTTCTTTCTTTTCTGCCCTTCACCCTAAGGTTGCTCACACTGCAACATTAAGTTATACTCTTCAAGGTTAGGTGATTTAGAAAAGGATTGATTCACCAGTAGTTCTTTGATATGATAGCTAAATGAAAGATCCATGCTCAGAGTTGGCATATAACTGAATTCTAGAAGTTCATTTTCATGCCCTCTTCCTAGAAACAGAATGCTGGAGGGCATGGGCAGGATTCTAACGATGGTATGTGGAGCGCATCTCAAGTTGACCTTAACAGTGACCAAGGCCATATCACAGTGGCAGAGCACCTGCCTTGTACCCAGAAGGCAGGGTTCAGTCTCTGGAGTCTATATCTACGTAGGGCTGGGAATGCCTCCTGCCTGAAACACTGGAGGACTGCTGCCAGTCAGTGCAGGCAACACTGCACCAGATGGCCCAGTGCTCAGAGTCGGTATGAGGCAGTTTCCTGTGCCCAGGCTCCATTAGGATCAAAAATTTCCAGTACATTTAATCAGTGCCATTGCATGGTCAGTGCAGGGGAAGGGGTTCTTTTCTTTGCGTAGGCTCCCCTGAATCTTCTTAGCAGCCATGCTAGTGCCAAGAGCTTTCCCTTTTGAGCTGTGGTCCAGAATCTCATATCACCCACCATGCCATTTCTGTTCACTATTCCTGATCCAAACATGTTACTTCTGCATTGCCTGTTTTGTCTTGAACAAGGTTTTCTCTTTCTGACACTGGTTATTAGACTTCTATTTGTATTTAATTTATTTGATTTGCATGACATAACTGAACAGCAAATGCAAAAGGGGAGGTGATGTCTGACCTACCTTAGCTGCATAACTTAATCTCATCCTTAGTCTCTCTTGTGCAGTGAGCCGGTGGGGAAAGGAATTATTTTTAGAAAGGGGAGTGTTCAGGTATGTTTCAGAATGAGCAAACATTTGTTCTTTCTTTCTCATATTTCTGGTGGTAAGTGGGCGGGTGGGGGCCCAGAACAACCAACTTCCTTTTCTAACTTCTAAAATGCGTTATGAAGTATAACATCCTGCTCCAATCCACCCTAAATGCACCAGCAACAGGAAACCATATACAGTGGGACCTCTGGTTAAGAACTTAATTCGTTCTGGAGGTCCGTTCTTAACCTGAAACTGTTCTTAACCTGAGTTACCACTTTAGCTAATGGGGGCCTCCTGCTGCCGCCGCGCCACAGCCACACGATTTCTGTTCCCATCCTGAAACAAAGTTCTTAACCTGAGGTACTATTTCTGCGTTAGCGGAGTCTGTAACCTGAAGCGTCTGTAACCTGAAGCGTCTGTAACCTGAGGTACCACTGTACATAAGCAGCCTTCTTTGCACACTATGAATATGGGTATAATTGTCTCAGCACCATCACCATCATGACATCCATCCTGGACCTGCTAAAGTGGCTGGCTGTGTCTTTTGATGAAGACCAGCTGGGATGCTTGAATGCTTTATTTTCATTTCAAGTCAGTTTCATATCCGTTTAACAAAATTTCTATGATGCTTGATTGTAATAAAACCTCTAGGTGGTTTACAAGAAATATTAAAACTCATCAATAGAAAACAACAAGTAATGAATAGCATTTAAAATATGATTAAAGTTAACAAGAAAAGATGAAAGCACATCAACATCTACATGCCTGGATAGGCTTGCCTAAACGGGCATGTTTTAAGCAGGTATTGAAAAGTGTATAGCAAAGGCATCACTTTGAGATGCTTTGTAGGAAGTGCTTCATCAATGAAATCAACAACAACAACATCTCTAGAAGCTCTGGTGCCTCAATTCCTAACCCTGTGACCTGCTCTATGTCCAGCTCAGAATGTTGTGGCTCAGGGCAGTGCTGTTAATTCATGCCACCAGAAAGGAGAGCATAACCCCTCCCCCCAGACCATCTTTCACCATCCTTAGGCGAATATCCTGATGGTAATCTCGATTCTCCTGGTCCTTGATCTCAACTGCAGTTCTGTAATTTTCACCACCATTCAATTTTTTTCTGGTGCTTTAATTCTATCTCCATAGCATTTTCTGCCATAGAAGCAACATCAGGCACCTTTAAGATGAATTTTTGCAGCCTATCCTTCTGTGTGCAAAGCAGACGCTAAATCACTGAGCTATGGCCCCTCTCTAAATACCAAATATCAGTGAGAAGACATTCCCTGCCCTCAGACTCACAATCAAAGAGGCATGGCACAAAAGGAAAAGGGAGGAGGAAAAAAAGCAAGATTAGCCACTAATCCTTATTTACAGAGATCATGTAGTGAACTGCAGGGAAGTAATTTGGGAGGGAGTGGGAAGTCGGTGGTCTCTCAGCAGAGTGGAAGGAGAGGCCCTGCAGTGCTCCGAACTGGGTGCTCCCAAGTTGGTAAAAGGGAGTGTTTTATTTACATTAGATGGTGCCAGCCTGAGGCTGTACAGATTTCAATAATTGGATGTTTCAGACACCTGCAATTTGGACAAATGTGTGCATGTGTGAGAGAGCATGTTCTATATTGTAGTACATTATACAGCAAACCTAATTCCAAGGAGTTGTGAGTGGTGGGGGCGAGGGGAGGGGGTGACATTATCCAAGCTAATTTTGCAGCATGTTCAGGTCTGAATTGAATCTCTGTTCCAGCCTCCCACGTTCCAGCTGGAAGCTTTGAAAGCAGCATAGCAAGGTGGAGTGTAAATGCAACGAGGCCCAGAGACAGAGAGAGGGAGAGAGAGCCAGACAGGAAATGTGTGTGCTGAGAAATTGAATTTTTATCTGTTTCTATGTAGATTGCGTTTATTCATGTGCCAGCTATTCATCTCCGCCTGCATCACCTGATTTCTCTTTACAAAATGACTTTCCTCCCTTGCCCTAATTTTGTTTGTACAGATAGCAGCTGCTTTCTCCCATTTCAGCATTTTTAAAAAGCCACCTTAAATGATGTGCTATATATCCCTGTTAGAAGTTTTAGTGGCTGCCCGACACACATTAGCTGCTTGCTCCAGCCAGGCTGATTTTCCATCACAAAGAGAGAAATGTTTTTGCCCTTGCAAAAAAAGGGTTCTGTCGCTTTAGCCATGACGACAAACTGGGGGTGGTGACTCCGTCGCGTACATAATAGGAGCCCCAGAGAACGAGAATACCTTGGGCATCCTTGCCTCTTTTCCTGCCCTGCCACCAATTCTGCCATTAAAGGGCCTGGTGGGGCAGCCAGTTGGATTCCACTATGGGCACACCAGAGAATCAGAGCGGACAGAAGAGCTGGACCCTCATCCAGCAAGAGTCAGCACCCCAGGCCTGTCATGCAGTTGTCCTGCATTAATGCAAGTGCCACCTTACCCATCATCCAATATTCTGTGGTCACCCAGGCTCCTCGTCCTGAGATGCCAAGTTCAGGAAAAAATCCCAGGCGAGCCAGAATGGAACTGAAGGGGAGATCAGGAGGCCCCATTACAAGCTGAAATTGGTAATCTCCGAAGGTGGCAAGAGGCTGCTGCCTTTGTGCTGTCAGTTCCTTTTGATGCCCAAGATGGGCACCAAAGGAGGTGGGGGTGAGAAGGAACAGCCAGTCTTGCAAGGCCCCCCAAGGCCATGTGTGTGCCTGGCAGAGATGGAGAGTGGGGCTTTGTTGGGACTGTTGCTGTCACCGCCTGTCTCTCTCCCCTGGTAGCTCCTGGCTCCTTGCAGTCAACCTGTTGTCTCTGAAGTGATCCATGGGGGGAAAGGATGAGCGGAAGAAGAAGAAAGGGACATAAATGACAGTGGTAATAAAGATGACAAATGGAGAGGGAGGAATCGGAGGGCTCCAGTGGGGTTTGTATTCGCACAGAACTGCCAGGAGCAGATATGTCATAGTGTGCATGGTGCGGGGGATGCTGAGGTGCGAGAGAGTGAGAGTGAAAGAGCAGGATATGTGTGTATGGAGAAGGAGACCCTTCTCAGTCTCTATCAATTAAATCTATCAGGCTTTGCCACTTGTTTGAGAGGATCAAGGCAACCTGAGCTTCACCTAGTCAACCATGATCTGGTTGAGAGCAAAGTGTAAAAGATATTCCAGACACAGAGGAAGCCTGAAATCCTGGGTCTGTCTAGTTCAGTAGTGTCTGCACTGACTGGCAGCGGCTCACCAAATTTTCAGGCAGGGACATTCTTACCTGGAGATGCCTGGGATTGAACCTGGGACCTTCTCGATGTAAAGCAGATGTTTTGCCACTGAACTACTGCCATCCTGCAACTTGCTATTTTAGATATACTGTCCCTCCCCTCCCCTGATGGGGACCAGATGGGAGACCCCAGACCTCCCAATACCACTCCTCCAGTCAGAGGCGTAGCCAGGATCAAAATTAGGGGGGCAAGGGGCGGGGGCAAGGGGCGGGAGGGGAGGGGCCACAGCGGAAATGTGGGCGGGGCCACGTGGCCTGCGCCTCCCAGGTCTTCCGAGGAGGCGGCCCCAGGCACCCGCTCCCGGCGCGAAGCTCCAGAGTCACGCCGGGAACGTGAGCCTGTGGCTGCCTCCTCCGCGCCTCCCAGGTCTTCGGAGGAGGCGGCCCCAGGCTCGCGTTGGGAGCGGGAGCCTGGGGCCGCCTCCTCCGAAGACCTGGGAGGCGCGGAGGACGCAGCCACAGGCTCGCGTTCCCTGCGCGACTCTGGAGCTTCGCGCCGGGAGCGGGAGCCTGGGGCTGCCACACTGCTGCGCCCCTCAGCCTTTGCTTCTAGGGGGGGCAATTGCCCCCTCCTGCCCCCCTGCCTACGCCCATGCCTCCAGTCTGTTTGGAAAGCAATTCACAGAAATGGAGTACATAAGAATCAGGCAACCACATCCAGTGGTGGATTTGAGTACAGATTTTATCTATGAGCATGTGTATAAACCTGCTTTGTCCCTCTTGCTTGCAGAAACTAGCCACTAGCCTCCCATTGTTGCAAGCCTGCAGTTCATATATGTGCTTTTGCATAAGCATAATTACAACCAAGAGAAATAAACGAAAAATAATAATGAAAGAAATGATTGTCATTGAGCTCCTGTAGGCTTTTATTTGCCATGCTATTTTTAAAAAAGGACACTAATTTCAGAATGGCATATTACACTCAGTATGGTCGCATCTTACACAGCAGTTTGGTTCCAAGGCTTCTGCATATACAGACTCAAACCTCTCCCATGTGAGCATCTGGAGCCATTGCACTGAACGGGCCTTGACCACTAAACAAGGCAGAGAGCTTAAAAGCTCTTTCTGCCTCCGCTGCTTTGGTTATTGGAAGCTCTTTTCATGCCAGGAAAATGCTGTGGGCATTTAATTTGCACCATTTCAACTGGGCAGACTTCAACTGCGAAAGGTTGAAATCACTCAAGTTAAATGTAGGTAAGATGCAATCATACTGTATTGTTATGATTATCCTCTTCCAGATCTGTTATGTGTAGGTGCCTAAACACTGATTTTGGAGTTAAAATATTTTCCCCCATCTGTAGACCCTTCCTGCTTGCAACCCCGTATTTTAAAGGTGAGAAGAAGGTAGATCTACTAGCAGATTTCAATGGGAGCTCTGGTAGATCACCATGGATTTCTGCCTCCCACTTGTTTAATGATAGTGACAACTCTTCTCCCTAAATTAGACTGTTCAGAGAAAGAAAACTTGTTGGAGGAGAGCAGGAATAGATTTTTGTGTGAAAGGACTGTGAGCTCAGTTCTGGTATCGAAAACTAATTCCTGGTCTGAGATGCACTTAGATGAGATGCCTGGTTCTTTTATTCTAAGCACATGGCTTCCAACAGCCCCTCCACTATGTTACACTTGGCTGCAGAAAACGTGGTTTTCCCGGTGAGAGGGGGTACTAAATAGGTCCTACAAGCTTGAAGTCTGCCCACCTCCATGGCTCTGCTGCCAGTTTTGCAGGAGTTATTTTAGGTACACCAGTAGAATAAGCATCTGGATTGTTTTATAAACTTGCTTAAAAAGTGCTGTGCTGAAACCATTTCTCCAAAGTTTTCTTCCCCACCAAAGGAGGCTTACATTTTTCTTCCTCCTTCTCAGGATGCTTTAGAATTTCTTTAGGTTTTCAGTGGCTGCAGCATTTGGCTTCCCTTATTGTTGCAAGTTGCCCGAGGCTGGTGGGTGTGCTTTTCTTTCCATTAAACGTGTTTTACTTTAGAAGGCTCCAGTGCTCAGCTGTCTCCCTAGCTGGCCACACTTTTTGAGCTGGAAAAGGCCCAGGAGAGAAGTTATCTCATGACATCTTCCCCAGGGCTTTAATTCAAATGCAGAAAGCTGGGTTGGCTTTAGTTAGAGGCCATTGAATCCAACACCCAACTTCTACCTAAAAACTTCCAATGAAGGAGAGTTCATCACCTTCCATTGTTGTCCATTCCACTATCAAACAGCTCATCCCATCAGAAAGTAATTTCTAATGTTTAGTCGAATCTCCTTTTCAGCTCAGCACTAGTTCAAAGTACACACATTATCTCGTGATTTTAAAACCTAAATAATCTCTCTCTCTCTCTCTCTCTCTCTCTCTCTCTCTCTCTCTCTCTCTCTCTCTCTCTTTCTTTCTCATCTCTGTCTCTTAAAATAAAACCCCAATATGTTTCTCACCTGTTCTATTTTAAATGGCTTTTGTTTAATGGCCCATATGCTGCCTGTTAAAATTAGATGGCTCCAATTCTGTTTTGTTCTTGGTCACTTGCTGATCCCAAAGCTCCAGACTTTTGGGGGGAGGTGTCAGGGACACTCAAGATCAAAAACCTCACAGCAAGAAGGTGGAACCTTGTGGCCTGAGGTTTCATGTCCTCAAGTCCTCTGCAGGCACAAATGATCAGCTGGCAATATATGGCCTCTGGTCAGTCCTGATATAAACATAAGAACCTGGACTTCTGTTCTTAACAGGTCAACACAGCAGGACTTTTCCTAGCGGGTCCCAGCTCTGAACACCCACACACCCACACACCCACACCAGTCTTAAGTTTAGTTCACTTAATTTCTTCATTAGTTAACTATTTTTTTTTATAAAAAAAATATGTATATTTTTGTGTGCATTTCTCCTAATACATTTTTAAATGTAAATGTGCCTAAAATGCACATTGGCTTTCCCTGAAAAGAATGTTTCTTTTTTAATTATTATTTGATTTATATACCACCTTCCCTCCAAAGAGCTCGAGGTGGCCCATGTGGCTCCCCCTCTCCCCATTTCATTTTCAGAACTACCCTTAGGTTACAAGACAGTGACTGGCCCAAGGTCCCCCATTGAGCTTCTTGGCTGAGTGGAGAGTTGAACCATGGTCTCCTAGTTCTAGTCCAACACTCAAACCACTAAGAAGCTGCACTGTAGAGAATCGGAGAACCTAGTTCAAGACCATCTATGCTGGCAGCATCTCTCCATGGTTGCAGATGCGCTCTCTCTCAGCCCCACCTACAGATGCCTTCAGGGATTGAACCACTGAGTGATGGCTCTTCCCCAAAAGCAGGATGATTGCTCTGACCTGAAAGCGACTAACAAGCCAAAAATTCTACTGCATTATACCATTTCTGTTTTCCCCAACTTTGTGATTTCCAGCAGAGTCCCTGCTTTATTCAATTTTATTCTCTGCAGATTGTCACTTGTTTAGCTGTTCTCACCTCCATCTCCATCCTTCTTGCTCCCAAGTCCATTTTCACGGCTAATGATCTACTTTTCCCCTTCCCTCCCGGCACAAAAAATGCCACCTGCCTTTTCACCCTGCATCTTCCTCTGCCATGCACACACACGCCACTGAATTAAGATTCGTTTACTCGGCCGCTAAAAACTCCCAGAGTCGATAATTTTCCTGCAAGCAATTAAGGGAAGCCATTTCTCCTCCATCAGTCCCATTTGAATATGGAAATGATTTTTAATTACTTGGAGTCAATATCATTTTATCACCCAAATGTGTTTGAATTAGGTTTGCCCATATTTGTAGGGTGTTCTAATAAGCTTCATGCAAATTTTCAATCCAATTCATGTGGGTTTGTGGTTGTTTTTTTTAATGTTATCATTAGCTGGGAAAGGCTTTGTCCTTTTCAGGTTTGGAAGCCTTTAATTTATGGGTTTCTTAGCAGAGCACAAAATGCCTGGGCTGCCATGTCATCTTCCTGAGATGAAGGGGAAATATTTCTCTTTATACAATGAGAAATTGAACCTCCAGCCTCTGCAGCAGGACCCCTTTTCCTCACAGTATGTGAGATACCCTCCTCTCAACCTCTGTTTCCCCTGTCTCCCCAAACCTTCTAAATTAAATGACCTAGAAACCCAAATGTTGTGATCTGGAAAAAAAAAATCTGCATATTAAGTCTATTTGTGTGTGTTTTGAACAATGTACTCTGAGATGCACGCGATGATCCACTTGCCAGATGCTACTGCTGCTGACTTCTGCACCGTCTTGGCAACTCTGTACATGCAGTGAATGAATATGCTTGTGCTTAAATAGGACCTTTGGGTCATCTTTGGTGAGTCCACATCTGAATGGATATAAGGGAGCTGGGGACACACTTTGATCATATAATCATAGAATCATAGAGTTGGAAGAGACCACAAGGGCCATCCAGTCCAACCCCCTGCCAAGCAGGAAACACCATCAAAGCATTCTTGACATATGGCTGTCAAGCCTCTGCTTAAAGACCTCCAAAGAAGGAGACTCCACCACACTCCTTGGTAGCAAATTCCACTGCCGAACAGCTCTTACTGTCAGGAAGTTCTTCCTAATGTTTAGGTGGAATCTTCTTTCTTGAAGTTTGAATCCATTGCTCCGTGATCCAGTCAGGAGGGTCAGAATTGGCTCTAGGGAGGCAGGTTTCACTCCCAAGGTGATTCCTTCTGAGAACCTGAAGCTACTGCCACCTGTGAAGACGATCCTCCGAATAGGGGTGTGTGTGTGTATGAGTTCCCACCATTCTGTCACATTCTAGAATGGGTAGAAATAGAACCCAACCCAGGATGGAGCTTTTGCAGACATTGCCAAGGTTCACTGAGGAGCAGATTTAACCCCTGCCTCACTGGTGCCTCTTTCCTTCTTTTGTTGTAAATGTACAGTCACCACTCATAAAAAGGAAATGATCCTGGTCTAGGGACTGGGTCTGAATCCTGCTAATTTGGGGAGCTTCTGTGATGTTTCTCAGTATGTGTTTTTTATTTTCCCCCCAAACTTTTTAGCTCCTCAGCATTCAGTGATCTATTTTATTTGGATGCTGATATTATACCATTGCTGTTTAAGGCTAATTGCATATATTGGCAAATGTATGGCATTTTCAATACTTTATTGTTAACTGCCCTAATACTGTATTTGCAAGGGTGGAGTATACATCTAAATAATAAATTCCATTCTGCCAGATTTAGTTGCAGATAAAGCTAGCAAGTTTTATTATTAGGGAGCTCCTATGCTCCCTAATCTTGATTCAAGGAGGTGAAAATAGGCTACTAGGGAGAAGTTCAGTTTGGTTCACATTTTAACACAGTCCTAACTAATTCATCCTTCCTAAAGCAATATGCAGAAGCACAGGATCCTTTAGAATTTTCATTTCTCCAAATTTTGGGATGCAGTTTTCCAACCAAACAAGGTACACAAATATCTGTATGTTAGGGGAAAGTGTGCATAAAAATTAATATATAAATGTACAGAAATGCATTAAAAAAAATTTTTTTTGGGGGGGGGTTACTTCCAAAGTGTGTATATTAGGCAAAAGTGCATACAGGTGATTATATTTGAGGATTGTATGTTCATGGCTTTACAAGAGGTGTTGTTGTTTTTTTCTTTTAACTTGCAAACTGATGCAAAAATGTGACAAACTGTCTTGGCTCCCACCTAAAACACACAGACAGAGGCTCTCAATTGTAAGAAAGAAAAAGGTTCAGGCAAGTAAGAGTATAGGCTTGGCAGAGGACACTGTGCTAAGGAATTCAGTAGAAAACAAGAAACTCTGAACTGGATGGAAGCAATGGAGATATCCCAACAAGTTTCCTGACCCCCTCCCACCAAACTCTTAAAGATAAGATGGGACTTCTCTTGCCTTGCACACATACACTGCATTGGGGCAAATGGGTCTGCTCCCTTCTGTGGTGGCCATGCCTGGTTCTGGTCAACAGGGTTGCACTCTCCTTTTAATCACTGCCACCTCCTGTTCAGCCTCTTGCATGGGCTGATCACAGTCCGCCACAGTCTGCACTGGTTTCCCTTCCAAAGTGGCTGAAGTCAGGGCAGAAATGGGAGATCTTCCCTCCTTCAACCCAGGTTCCCACAGCTCAGCTCCCCTCTGTTTCCTCCTCCTCCATCTAGGTCTGCTAGTCCAAGTCTGCACCCAAGAGCCCTGCAGGCATCATGACACAAAATGAACTTAAAGCTGGAAAAGTGGGAGACAGAGAGAAACCAAAAATGGGCAGGTCTGCCCAACGCCAGAAGGTGCCTGGAGAACACCCTGCTTCCCGTCATCCCCACTTTGAGTATACACTGCCTTTGGCTCTGATGCTGCTTCAAATGTTCGGGAGCTGACGCTTGTTACCAGCAGTGAGTGCTGACCTAGAAAAGGGAATCCCCAAGTTCTAACATCTATCCAACCTGAAATGACTCTGAATTATTTGATGTTGGTTGCATGACCTGGGTTGCAAGACGCCAGCATGCCTCGGGGCCCTAAAGTGCTTTTTGCATTAACCTTGTTGTTGTGACACAGCTGCTGGGAGGGTCCCTGCCCCACAAGGTGTGAAGCACCAACCCAACCCTTCTGAAATCCATCACGGCCAGTCCCCTGGTGGTTGTGAGGGGCTCTGTACAGGATGCTGCAGATTTCCAGGAAGCTCTTTATCAAGTTAAAGCAGCCTCTGGCTGTGATGACAGAGTGCAAGAGCATGTCTTCATCTCCCTGCTACTTACAAGGTCTTATAGTTTGCTTGATAGGTTCACCACTTTGAGCCAGGGGTGTGTGCATTTTGTACATAGGCAATTGTACCCTTTAAGGATGAAGTCTGGCATGGGACACAAAATGTAGCCTCTTGGTAAACTCAGCAAGCTTCTGGTTCTCATGAATATGGAGATACACATGAGACATGAGTGGTTCTTGTGCCTTGTGAAAATCTCAAAGCCCAATTTTCACCTTTTTGTAGTTCTTGGCTTTTTTTCTCTTGCTGCCTACCCCTAGCATTAAGCCCTAATCTCTTCAGATCTTTTCAGCAATGGCAGAGGCTTCAGGACTAGGAAATTAGATGTTCCCAATAATCCCCATTTGCTACAGCAAGCCACATTTTTCTTTCTCTGTCCCTGATGAAAAAACAAGGAAGAATACTGTGGCACCTTGAAGACTAGCAAACTTATGAGGAGCATCTTATTCATTAAAAAGTGAGCTGTGAATCACATAAATGAATGAATGAAATAATAAATGAACAAACGTATTATGGTGCTAATACAGGAATTTGATTGTATACACCAGGGGCTTAATATTCATTATGGTTTATTTTCACACTACCGGTATAAATATAAGATAAACCTCTATAAGAACTTTAGAATGTTGCCTCTTGATCTTTGGCTTTTAGCTGCCTTTTCCATCTTACTTTCTTCTGCAATTTTGGCTTCTAACAGGATTGCCTCATGGTGCCATTGAACCCATAGCTT
Source organism: Zootoca vivipara (assembly GCF_963506605.1). Classification (NCBI taxonomy): domain Eukaryota; kingdom Metazoa; phylum Chordata; class Lepidosauria; order Squamata; family Lacertidae; genus Zootoca; species Zootoca vivipara. The sequence goes on along the minus strand of NC_083281.1, from coordinate 41,158,766 downwards.
CAGATTTTCATGCATGCACTTTGGTGGTCTAGAATCCGCTTCACCTAACACTTTCCACATTCCCTCTTTGGGGGGTCACACTGTGGGGTGTGTCATTTGGAGAAGCGGAGGATGCACCATGACTTGTTCACCCTTTCAGTCTGCCCGTTCACACACTGGAACTGCTGTGGCTCATTTTGAACTGTTGTTGAGACATTGTAGGCCAATTCTGAATCTAAGGAGCTTCTTGGGTGGTTCCTGGCTGCAGTGAGAACTTATTTGGCCCAGAAATGGAAGACACTATAGAACTTAAACCTCCCATTGTGGTACAAGGATATGTGGGCTCTGGCTGCTGCAGAGATAACTCACAAATCACACATTTCCAATGATAAGGAAGACCTGGAACATTTCTATGATGTTTGATGGGATTTCATTTCATATGTATCAAATTCAGATATACAAAACTCTCCATCCTCCCACCAAATTGTGAAATTTAGCTTTCATGATCTTTTTGCTTTTATTTTTCTTCATCATCTTCTCTCTACCTATTTGGAAAATTAGATAGCATTGTACTGTTCCTATGTCTTTTAATTTTAATTAGGGTGTTTTGTACTTTTGTAAATATTAGGAGAAAAAGTGTATAAAGATTTATGGATTGATGAATATAACAGCAGTGGCTTGCCAGGCAAGGAGGCGGGCAGCAGAACCACTATGCCAGTCTCCCAGCAGGTGGGTTGCTGTTGCTTCCTGAGAAGGATTGGGGAGGTGATTGGGAGGTTGGCAGAGTGCAAAGGCACCAGCAGGATTGGCTCAGCCTGACGAGATTGGTCAGTGCATTTCATTTGCATTGTGCCAACCTCCCCTCCACCCCCCCCTTCTTCCTGGTAAGCAAAGTGACCCACCTGCCTGGAAGATATCTTAGTGGTTCTGCCCCTCCCAATGAGCCACTTCTGGAAAATGAAATACATTATTTGGGGGAAATTGCTTGCAAAAAGGTGTATAGGAGTCAATATTTAGCCAATAATGTGTATATTAGGAGAAATGTACACTGATGAATCTTCAAAAATTGCCCCCCCCCAAAAAAAAGCAAAGTGATGTGGAAATGTGGCAAGCTGAAATTAAGATGCCAGAGAGAGAATCCAAGAGAAACCAGATCCATCCCAATCTTCTGTCCCCGCTAAATTTTCTAAATGAAAAGCAGCACACCCATCTTGTTTTTTTCAAATATGTACTGGGGAAATGATTGCATAATAACTAATGGTGTACAACAGAGCCTTGAGCAACCTGCCCCGGTGGTCCATAGCATGTGTGCAGTCCACTGAGCCCCTGTGCGGGAGGAGGGGCACCACGAGCACAAAAGCATGTCCTGATTTTCATCTGTGAAATATCAGTGGCTGCACAATGGCAATTTGTAGCCATTAACTCCTCTGCTCCTTTTCTCCCAGCTGATCTACTAAGGTGCCTCTCTTTCCAGGAGAGGCTGGCTTGGAGGGTCGGATGCTTTTATGGATGCCTTCTGTGCAGGCTCAAGAGGCATTGTCAGCCATGGTCCTACAGGACACCTATTCTGCGTGACAGTCAAGCTCCAATGCTCCGCTGCTACTCTCTCTCCCCCTCTTCCTATATCCTCACTGTCTGTGAGCCATGCTGCTTAAAGAGCCACAGGCAAGAATATGGTGTGTTGTTGACATAGACCCCTGCCTGGCATGTCTTACTGGTTTCTGCCTTCCGAGTTGAAATTAATCTGCTGTTTCCATGTTAGCCAACAGCTCAGGAGCTGGAGAGCTACAGGCTCCATGACAAAACAGTGGACTGTACTGCTGGAGGGGAAATCAGTCCTTGGCGTGAGGGCCAAAACAAAGTAAAGGATTGCAAGGCTCATGGGAACATGTGCTTGTTTCTTTAATTGTTAATGTTTTCGCAAGCAGGCTTTTGACTTAAAATGTCCAAGTGGTTCACAAAGTGAAGCTCAGCTAGCTGCAGACAGATTGATACCATATAAAACCAAAATGAATTAAGGAATGGCAATTGCTAAAATTCTGTCAACAGCCATCAGTTTTCATACAAATGTAAGAAGAGCACTGCAGGTTCAGCTCAGAGATCCAACCTGGAGCTTTCTGGGTGTTTTGGACCACAACTCCCATCAGCCCCAGCCCAAACAGCCATTTTGGACTGCAAATACCATTGGCCAGCCATGTTCACTGGGGCTTATGGGAATTGTAGTACAAAACATCTAAAGGGCACCAGGTTGGCAAAGGTTGAGCTTGTCCACAGTAGCCAATCAGATGCCTGTGGGGCACCTGGAAGCAGGGCAAGAAAGCAATAGCAGTTGTCCTCTCCATAATTAATCTTGAAAAGCTCTCTGGAAGAGGGTTGTTTGAGATGGAGCCTGAAAGCTGGCAATGAAGGAGTGAGGAAAACTTGGCATAACAGGTAGACAGTGAGGAACAGGTGGTACCCAGCCTGGAATCTAAGTAAATGAACTAATATTAAAGCAGATGGTGTCTCTGAGCACACTGAGAGTACTGTCAGCAATGTGTGGTCATAAACAGCCCAGAACTAAGAGCCCCCTTCCCCTAGGATTCACCAAGCACAGGGGAAATACCAATGGCTGCCCAGTAGGGCTAGCCCAAGATACATTCTGCTTATTGAGGTGAAAGACAAGATAGTGCCCCCTCCCAAGCTTCCCACAGAATTTCTGAAGGGCTGACATGTGGAAAATGGAGCACACTTTCTAATGGGAAGAGCTGTTTGACAGTGGAGTGGACTCCCTTGGAAGGTGGTGGTGGTCTCCTTCACTGGTTTTTGGTTTTCTTTTGTTTTTAAGAAAGATTAGGCTGCCATCTGCCAGTTATTCTTTGGCAATTCCTGCATTGCAGGGGGTTGAGCTAAAGGACCCTTGATGTCTCTTCCAAATCTAGAATTCTATGATTCTATGGTTATGTTTTAATCCAGGCAGAGAATCCTTTGAACAGTTTAGGATTTGTTGCTAGCAGCACCCCAGATTTCTCTGGTTCCCTTCTGAATCCCAGAAACCACCTTTACAAAGCCTGTGCAGGTAGCTTCAGATTTCTGCAGCTGAGCGCCATCCACTCCAAGCATGCTTTTATTTCCTAATGATTCAGGAGCACTCTCTGCTCTGAGTGCCGATTTCTCCTGGGACAGAACCCTCCAAGGCCTCTTGACTCACAGAGCTGAGGCAGCCCCTTTCTCCTTATCTTCCCCATTTGAGGAAGATTCCTTTTCAGCTTCAAAAGCTTCTCCCCCCCAACCTCCTTTGACTTTCAAGATGTTCTGCCCCACAACAACTCTCCTACTCAGATTTGTCACAGTTCAGACAGAGGCAACTGGAAACACGGCTTTGTTCTCTGTTCAAAATGGCAAGGAACTGATTTGAGCCTCCACTGAGCTCGGCTGAATTAGTAAGAACAAGAAAGAGTCTTCTGCCATTGAAGGGCTTCCAAATTTATTCCAGTGGAAACCTTTGTAAGCCAGTTAGTGTTAGTTCCACCCCCAAGTGTTTGACTAGAACTCCCCACATCTCTGACAATTGGCCATGCTGTCTGGGGATGATGAGATATTCCAATATATGGAAGGCCACAGATTTTCCACTCCTGCATTAAGAGCTATCTTTCACCAGTTGCTGAGAATCATCAATGGAGGAAGTGCTGTTGCACTCAGGTTCTGCTTTTGGGCTTCCCAAAGGGCCCTATGAGAAGACAGCACTGGACTAGATGGGCCCCCTTTGGCCTGATCCAACAGCCAGGGTCTTCCTAAGTTATTATCCTTAGTTGGCAGATATACACACATCATCCCAAGATGCCCACTGTCCACCCTGGCTGATCCAAGACAATTTGCTGCCTGAAGTAAAGGGCAAGATGATACCAAGTCTCCATTCTACATATAAAAGCCAACTTGACCAGAAGATGAACTTCGGCCCTGCTGATGGGGGCAGCTTCCTTCACTCTACTTGAGAGCAACAAGCTGGCCTAGGAAGTGCAGGGTAGACCGCATGGCACACCAACCCTATGCTGTCCCTCACTCCCCACTCCACCTGGCCCTTAGCTGATGCCTGTTCAAGTGAATGGCACAAGGTGTCCTAACTCCTGCCCAAATATGCAGGCAGGCTCTGATAAGTAAGTAAGGCGCCTTTGTTCAGGGAAGTAACAGTACAGGCTGGGCAGTGGACATGATGCAGGGCAAGAAGTTCAGAACCAGATGGAAGCGGCAAAGGTGGTTCTGAGCAACAAGGCTGCATCCTCCTGTTCAGTCACAGCCTCCCTTGCCAGCTGATCAAAGCGCTCTCCAGCCATTAATGAGGTTCTCCGTTCCATAGGAAAGTCGAAGGGGAGAACCAGCATCCCCCTTCCAAGGTGACTAAAGACAGGGTGGAAAGGGGCTATCTAACCTCCTCCAACCTAGGTTCCTCCAGGTTCCCCACCCACCCACTTCTGCCTCTTCCTGCACCAGAGCCTGCCAAACTGGTCCCTATCCTGTCTACGCTATAGGCTTCATGACACAAGGTAGCAGTGGGGCCAGCATGGTTCATGTTAGTAGACCAATGCATGTGTAATGCCTGCTGGGGTGCATTGCCTGGGCTGGCTCTTTCTCTCAGTGAGGAGCCTTTTCCAATCATACTATCTGTGATGTGCTAGGAGAAGGTCAGTGTATGAGGCAGGCAGCCCAGTCCAGCCACAAGGAAGCATTCCCACCCCTGGTTCATGATGTGGGGGCTTCTGGTAGTTCCAAGGGCCAGAAAGAGAGGACCAGAGGGCCACATCCAGCCTCCAGGCTTGAGGTTCCACACACATGAAATTCTGGGAGGGAGCCGCCAGCAAAGGGCACATTGAGGGACAATGACTGGAATCACTTATGGGGGTAGCTGGGGGTGAGGCTGCTGGAGGTATGTGGGGATCACTCTGTGCCCTGCTGTCACGCCTCCTCTGGAACCAGTTATTCAGTCACAGCTGAGGCATCTCGGGATAGAAATTAAAGCTTTTGTGTCGCTGAGAAATAGTTGTGGAAGGTCCCTTTTTGAGGAAAAGAAAAAGGCTTCATTGCTCACTTCTTCAAGGTGTTCGTTGCCCGCTGCCTAAATGGGGCCAGGCGGTTAAGCTGTGTGTTCCACAGTGAGGGACTGGGAGGCTGATTTCCCCACACATTAGAAGAAGAAGCCACTTTGGTTAGCTGCTTTGAAAAAAAGCTGCTGGGTGTATTTTCTTCCCCATAAAACGCCTCGCGACAGGGTGCAGGTTGGTAAAGGAGCAAAAGAAAAAAAAGAGAGAGAAAAAGATAACACTCCTACGAAAAGCTCAGACAGCGTCTTTTGCAGCTCTCATGTATATTAATTACCATGAATATTTATGGCAACTTTCTTGCTCCAGAGCACTTCCTGCTCTTGTAGAATCTTTTAATTTCCAATGTTAGTTCATAAAGCAAAAGTAGAGTGGCATTATATGCCAGGGTGTGTGGTTTTAGAATCTAAAGTTTAGATCAGAAGCAGGTCTGGGGTCTCATGAGAGGGGGGTGAGAACGGGTGCAGAAAGAAAGAGAGAAAGGGATGGCCCACATCTATCTATGACTCTCTGGCCCCGGACAGATTACCAACCAAGGGAATGTGACCTTCAATAGAAAAAAAAACACCACGATTTTCCACCCTGGTTTGGATGGTCTTGTGAACCTTCTTTACACCCAGACTTTCCTGATGGATGTAGCAAACTGTCAGTCATCCATGGAGATGTTGACACCAAGGCTGGCACCATGTCGGATTAATGCTAGAAATTCTAGTTTCTAGGATAGGCATATTGCTGGACCTTCAACCCCTCCCTCTTGGCCAGGCATCCCCAAACTGCGGCCCTCCAGCTGTTTTGGCCTACAACTCCCATGATCCCTAGCTAACAGGACCAGTGGTTGGGGAAGATGGGAATTGTAGTCCAAAACATCTGGAGGGCCGAAGTTTGGGGATGCCTGCTCTTGGCCATGCTGGCTGGAGCTGATGGGAGCTGGAGTCTCATTTGCCAACCCTGATTTAGCGTTGCCAAAGGGCATCCTGCTGCCATACGGAACCACCTGCTGCATGCCGGATTATGTCACAAGGACGGAGATAGGATGCAGATCTCTGGCTTACAACTTGGCTTGGAAATAACTGACTTTTTTGATGGTATAAATGGAGCCCAATTACAAATCAAGCCAAGGGGGCCAGGGAAGGGAGAAGGAACCACCACAACGCCAGACTGTGGTAATTTTTCCTCAACTGACACTTGTATTCCCGAAGTGACCCAAGGTCATTTCCCATTGCTTTAGGCATGAATGTCTGAACCAGGCATTTGGACAGCCTTCCCCCAACCTCACACCTTCCAGACATATTGGACTATAATGCCTATTAGCCCCAACTGACTGGGACTGATGGGGATTGTACATACACACTTCTGGCTGGCCTCTGGTTGGGAAAGGGCTGCCCTAGAAGCTCAGGTGCCTGGATCAGCTGATATGACGCTGTCTTTTCTGGAATAGCAGCAAGGAGCCTTCCTCTCTCTTTGTGCCTCGCTGACTCCCCCCCCCCCCCGGGCAGCCTTTCCTTGGAGCTGTCAAGATTTAATCCCTTGTCCAAAGGCCCCAGATGTTGCAAATGGATATGCACATCTTTCAGCAATCCCACGGCCGCCCTTCATTAACACGTACCTGTTTCCACTTGCCCCGCCATGTTAGTTAAAGGTTGTGTAAGTGTCAGTTGCTACGGTAACCAGGGGGCTTGAGAAGAATGATAAATCCACCCACGAGAAGTCAACAGGGGGAGATTTGCCAATAACTTCAGCAGGCATATGGCTGCTGGAAATACAGATATCAGGCTTGAGCAATAGCCTTATTCCTAATATTCAAGCAAGTCGAAAGCCCCCCCCCCCCAGTCTTTTACCCCATGTACCTTTTACCTCTTCCAGGTTGAACTAGGCAGGGGCACATTTGTCCATTTCAATATCCATCAATTTCTCCCTTTTCCAATCTGAAATTTCCATGTCCGTTTTCATTTTTTAAAAAACAACAAAAACCTAATATACACACTTCTGCAATCTTGTCTACGGTACTTTTTTTTTTTTTTGCAAAGCAAGTTCCACTAATACAGGGGTGGCCAACTCCCAAGACACTGCAATCTGCTCACAGAGTTATAAGCTGGCAGTGATCTACCTCATTTTGGGGGGGGGCACAGGTGAAGGTTGTTGAGCTTTTTTTTTTTTAGGAAGGAAAGCCCTGTTTCTTGGGGTTCAGGTCAAAGTTGTTGAGCTTCTTTGGGGGGGGGGGAGCCAGTGATCTACCAGTGATCTACCACAGACATCCAGTGATCTACCGGTAGATTGCGATCTACCTGTTGGACGTGCCTGCACTAATATAATACCTTTTAACATTACTTTCATAAATGTATGCATTTCCACGCACAGTTTCCCCTGGTATATGCATTTGTTTTACACACTGCTTGGCTGCGGAGCCACCTTGCAAAAATCAAAGAAGTGCTAATTTCAAAGGACAGTTGTATCTCTGTTTTGAAAGTGCAAATTAGGGAGGCTGGTGTCATGAGCCCAAAAGAAACATCGTGGAGAAGCTGGTTGGAGCAAGATACGTGGTGGAAGGACCTGCCTGTTGATGACCCTGGGGAGGGGGCCAGCGGGTTGGAAGAGACTGTGTCAGGAGTCAGGACTCTGGGAGGCAGAGGAGTCATCCCAGGAGGAGGTTACAGATGAGGAGGCAGATCCCGGGGAGGGTTTTAGCAATGTAAACCCACCCCCCAAAAAACTCTACTTTGTTCCCTCTCATACCATCCAGGCACACTGTGCCCACTTCACCCCTAATTCCTATATCAGCCTTGCCTCTGATTCACGAGAAATTGAGCTTAGAGTTCCAGTTCACCCCACATTTTGTTGCCCTAACAGTGGATGCAACTAGATGGACTAACTGGAAGCCAAACTTTTGAAGCACAGAGCATGAGGTGCCTTTGAAACATCTTCCATGCACTGCCTCAGGACCCCAACAGTTTCCCCCCCCCCAGGGGTGGAGGAAGGGGGTGTGGTGGGGGGCGGTCCGCCCGGGTGTCACCACTGAGGGGGTGACAAAATGGCGGGTGGCACCCACCGCGGGGCCTGCAGCACGCCCAAGCCACACGTCTCTCCTGGGAGAGACATGGTGGCTTGGGTGCGCACAGGCTCCTTGCTGCCCCAAATGGTACGCCCACCGCCTCCCCCTCAGCTCCACCACTGGCCCAACCTTCACCATCCTCCAGAGCCTGCCATTTGTTAACCAACACTATCTCACCTGCTCTGCCCCTTCCCTGTCACTTTTTGGTATAACCCTGCATACATTTATGTATTATTTCGTAAAAACTCTGAGATCTCTGCTGCACAATATGTGCTTTATGTAAGCAGTTCTTGTTCTGTAAATTAGCATTTTGTTTTGTTTAATGTTGTTGTTGTTGCTTTTTTAAAAAATCGCTAACCAGCCTTAAGGTGAGGCAACCTCCTGACTTAATGCACCGAACGACCCGCTAAGAGCCTAGATAAATCTGTGTTCTTGTCAATATTTTCATTCAGGCTGAACAACTTGTCCAAGCTAAACTTATAATTGCAGAGAGATGCATTCCAGACTTGTTTTAAAAATGGAATCTCTGCATTGATTCAAACACTAGAGTGAGTACACAGACTGTTACAGTGTTACTTATATGTACGCACGTACATATTAAATATTTTCAACATACTCCATCCTCCACATTGCTTAATCTACACATCTGTTAAAGTATTGGACTACCTTTTAGGACATCACGATAGCTGTTGAGAGATAGATGAGATACCAAATTAAAGCTCAGAACATCTAAATGAGCAAGATGGCTTAGTCAGCTGGTCCTGCGAACTGGAGAAACTCAACAAAGGAAAATCAAAAAGGCACTCCGGGGTAAATGCGGGTGGCAGTCTCTGAAGTTGTTTTTGGCTGTGAGAATTCTGGCTACAGCTAAAATGAACTTTTCCCAGTTATTGGCACATGTGTTGAGGTGGTATGGAACATGTATAAACATTCCAGCTTCTCAGAAGTGTTATCAAAAACTGACAGAATATCAGGCCCAGGGACAGGTGGGGGCTGTATGCTGTTTGTGGGGCAACTGTTAGGCTGTGTTTGTGTGAAACAGTGAAATGTGAATAGTGCTTTCGGGTATCTATATCAGCCACTGGTTGGGGCTGATGGGAGTTAGAGTCCAAAACATCTGAAGGGCAGCAGGTGAGGTGTATATGACAATTGTGTTTCATGGCAAAGCTAGTCATAACAATGGAGTTGTGCAGATGAATCTCCATCTCTTTAAATGTCTTTCAAATAGCAACAGCAGGGATGGGATGAACTCAGTTGCAACCATAGTGCAGAAGGGCGTTTGGCTCTTCATCCCAGCCAATTTCTCAGTGGAAACCCATCCCCAATAATTCCTCTCTCCTTGCACTGTGCTCCCTGTCTGGATTGGGCTCTACAGGAATACTCTACAGTGTTTTTTTTTTGATGGGTAGTTATATTAATGTAATAAATCAATGAATATCTGGGGGTAGAGTTTTAAAGGGGAGATGCATTCACGCCACTCTGTCATCAAGCCTGGTTATTTCCTTACACACAATAACCAGGCTAGCCTTTCTATGGCTCAGTGCTCAAGCATCTGCCTTGCATGTGGAAGGTTCCAGGATCAATCTCTAGCATCTCCATGTAGCCTTGATAGAGAACCCTGTCTGAAATCCTGGAGAGCCATAGTGCAGACAATACTGAACTAGATGGACCAGTGGTCTTACTCGGTTTAAGGCACTTTCCAATAGCCACACTCGCAAATGCTACTCAGATGTGCCAGTCACAGAGCCCCATCATAATATGCAGTTTGGTCCTGAGTAATAGTCTGACAATCAAATGGTACAAGACTGTTAGCCCTACACAAGCACTGTTGTAAACTGTGAGTGTCTGGAGGCGGTTGGAGGATGGATTGAGGTTGAATCCTGACAAGACAGAAGTACTGTTTTGGGGGACTGTGACAGGAGGTGAGCAGGTGTGGAGGACTCCCTGGTCCTGAATGTGGCAACTGTGCCCCTGAAGGACTAGGTGCACAGCCTGGGAGTCATTTTGGACTTGCAGCTGTCCATGGAGGCACAGGTCAAATCTGTGTCCAGGGCAGCTGTCTCTCATCTCCATCTGGTATGCAGGCTGAGACCCTATCTGCTCGTGGACTGTCTCACCAGAGTGGTGCATGCTCTGGTTATCTCTCACTTGGACTACTGCTATGTGGGGCTACCTTTGAAGGTGACCCGGAAACTACAACTAATCCAGAATGTGGCAGCTAGACTGGTGACTGGGAGTGGCCGCCGAGACCACATAACACCGATCTTGAAAGACTTACATTGGCTCCCAGTACGTTTCCGAGCACAATTCAAAGTGTTGGTGCTGACCTTTAAAGCCCTAAACGGCCTCAGTCCAGTATACCTGAAGGAGCGTCTCCACCCCTATCATTCTACTGGGACACTGAGGTCCAGCACCAAGGCCTTCTGGCGGTTCCCTCACTGCGAGAAGCCAAGTTACAGGGAACCAGGCAGAGGGACTTCTCAGTAGTGGCACCCACCCTGTGCAATGCCCTCCCACCAGATGTCAAAGAGAAAAACGACTACCAGACTTTTAGAAGACATCTGAAGGCAGCTCTGTTTAGGGAAGCTTTTAATGTTTGTATTTTAATTTTGTTGGAAGCTGCCCAGAGTGGGCGGGGTATGTATAAATAAATAAATAAATAAATAAATAAATAAATAAATAAAATCTGAAGATTCAACATGTCAGGAGAGCTGGGGGAGGGGATAAGCATATGAGCTCTGCCCTCTGCATCCCCATCACCTTCCATAGGTCTAAGGGAACAGTCTGATGCCAGGAAGCCCTTTCTATTCATTCCCAGCAAAGGTTGTTTAGGATCCTGAAAAAAACCAAAGAACAGATGGGGAACCTAGAACAGCAAGCTCCCTTCCTTCTTCACACAATCAGCCTTTACCTCATGGAGAGGAGGTGGCGATAAAGATCATGTATGGGAGTAAGAGGTCCTGAAGAGGGCTGTAGAGATGCTGCTGCACATGCACATCCTAAGCAAACTATGAATTGCACATGCCTCCACTCGTTCAGAAATATTTGGGGGGAATGCTTTCCATTAAGGTTGTTAGGAAGTTGTGTGTGCAGTGTATTTGTAATGAGAAAGTTTTGTCTCTGGTTTCTCTCCATCTTTCCAGCCTTGAGTTCAATTTGCTCTATTTTCACAATTTGCTCCATTTCCATAAATCTATGATTTTTTTTAATAAAAAAGTCACATTAATTTAGTGCACATTTTTCTGAATATATAAACTTCATAGGTGTTGTCACCTGATAGAACGTTTTAGTGAGCAATTTTCTTTAATGCATTTTATTAGGGAAACAGAGCCTGTATGTTGCAGTGGTTAAAGTCTTGGACTAGGATCTGGAAGACCAGGGTTCAAATCCCCACTCAATCCTGAAAGCTCACTGGGAGACCTTTGGCCAATCACTGGCTCTCAGCCTAACCTACCTCACAGGGTAAAACGAGTGTGTGGGGGACCATGTACATACACCTTGAGCTCCCTGGAGGAAAGGTGGGATAGAAATGTAACAGATGAATAAATAATACATAAATGTGCTACCGGTATATTACCTATGGATTTTCTTTGTGCACTTTAATATGCACATTCCTGGTTGAAGATCTGAAAGGTAAAATTTGGAGAAGTGTGGGCTTCAGTTCACATTTTTTGCTTCAGTTCACATTTTGTGCTTCAGTTCACATTTTTTGCTTGGGGTACGTGTGAATCAGGGCAGGTTCTCCTTAAAATGCCAACCAAACTATGTAATCTCCCCACAAATGCCTACTATGGAGCTGTCTGTGGTGCTGAATCTGTAAGCCCAGCTAGAATGGCCTCCTTCTTCAGATTCCTGTTTGGCCATTTCCTCTTTCCACCCCATTGGTGGGTGAAAATTATAAGAAGGCACCCAGGTTCATTGATCCTTAGCAAAGCCCTCCATCTGAACACATTTCATATTGCTGATCCTCTAGCTAACATGAGTGCAACTGTTAAACTCAGCCTTATATTATCTCTCTCTACCTCCAAATCCCTCCTCAAAAGCCACCTCTTCCGTGAAGTGTTGGATTCGATGCTTTCGACTTCATCCCCAGCAGAGATGAATCCTAAGTTCACAAAACTGTAATTTGCTCACGTCCACCCGCTTTCTTTGCCTTCCACCCTTTCCTATTTCCTTGTGTTGTCTCTCACACTGGTGAAATTCAGATTGCAAAAATTCATTTTGGCAGGGCCTTGCACTTTCAGTGGCTGCTGTTTATTGTACTCTGCACAGCTTCACTTTTGTTGTTGCAGTTATGTAACAAAATGCACCATATGGGATCAGTTTCTCATCATGCTCCCCACCCTGAACTGGGATTTCAGTTGAACTGTAGGGCATCATATTGTGGACAATAATACTCTGACTGGGATGCCCTGGAGAAATTGGGGGGGGGCTTGCTCCATACATCTCCCACTAAAACAGATCCTTCAGGGAAATCACTTCCTCCCTTTTATGGCTACGTATATTGACCCATCCCAAACTTCCTTTACTTTCCTTCTTTCTTTTTGAAGTTTTATGGAGGGACTGAACAGTGAGGAAATGGCGGCTACAATTTTGTGAAATCAGCAAGATCTGTAGGGCCAAAGGTCAGCCACTTCTGCACTATTTCTTCATGCCAACTTTGTTTGATGACAACTGGAAGGCTGGGGTGGCGAGCAAATGGCATTTCCAGAAAGATGAAGAATAGTCTCACTGAATCACTTGAGAATCAGTATCCTTTCAGCCCGTCTCTAAGATTTTTTGTACCAACATTAAGGCTGATACGCCTGATTGTCAAAACAGACATGTAAATATTACTAGTTATTATTGCCCCAAAGGACAGGCCTAATTTCCCCTCTTTCCCACAATGCCCTGGTCTTATAACCTTCCCAATTGCGTCTGCCATTCTAATTGCAACCTCTGTGTGCAGCCACGGTTAAATTTGATCTGCAGTGCCATGGAAATTTGCATTAATTGGTTCATAATGCACTGCTGGGAACTTTTAATATCTTTATGGGTGACAGAAAACATCACTTGAAAGAGGACATGGAAGAGGTTAGGCTTCAGTCACTTGGGTGAATCCAATCCCACATTACAGATAATAAGTGCTCTAAAGGATGGCTTGGTTTTTAAGTGGACATGGATGCTTTTCTAATGACCACTAGGGGGCAAGTCCTAAACTTAAAAACAAAACAAACCCCTGGTCTGTTTTATTTATTTATTTATTTATTTATTTATTTATTTATTTATTTATTTATTTATTAAAGGTTTTCTTGGTTTACAAAGATATGTGCAATGTCTCTCGTAACATTTTTACAAATCAGTTTCATTTGTTGAGACATTGGGAAGAAAAGGGGAAGAGAGGTAGATGGGGGTGGGTGGGGTGGGGTGACGATGTTTCTATTTTGCTTAATATGGGGGGGGGTTGTCAGCGTCTCTTGTGTAGGTTCTCTGCTGTTCACTTGTTTTTCCTTTGGTGGTGAGAGATGTTGGGGTTGGCCTAGGATATGTTTGTTCCTTTGTGGTTGGCTGTGGTGGTCTTTGTTTTGTGTGTGAGTGGGGTGGGTGAGTGTTTTTAATGCTATTTCTGTCCCTCAGAAGTCTAGTTAAAAGTCCCACTGACATCACAGCAATCTGACATTCAATGAAAGACACTTAGAACCACCACCTTAGTTACCTTTTAAGAAACTGAAGCCAACTGAGATTGCTACAAATACCTTATTTAATAGTTGGGTTTTGGGGATTACATGAAATTTCATTTAAACTCTTGAGTGGAATGAGACGCAGAGGCATCCCAAATTGGTAGCAGCCAAGATTTGCCTGCCCTGCACCAGGGACCAGAGCAGGCAAAAAGCTCCAGGTTCAATCCCTGGTATCTCCAGACAGAGCTGGAAAAGACTCTACATCAGAGACTCCGGAGAGACACTGCCAGTCAGTGTAGGCCAGACATGGGGAGCCTCAGGCCTGTGAGACAAATGTGGGTGACCAGTGATCTCTGCCAGGCCTATGGGTTCTCCCCAGGCCACACACACCCTCAGCCACTGGCTTTACTCTTAATTTTTGACCATGTATTTCATGTGTGGGGAACCCTTTTCACTCGAAGGGCTACATTCCCATTTGGGTAACCTTCTGGGGTCCACCTGCCAGTGCTGGGTGGGGCTAGAGGCCAATATGGGCAGAGCAGCCAATGGGAAATTTACGTTTGTGCAGCTGGCTAGTTTCTACACACATCTCCCTGTTTTCCATCAAGACATGCAAAAGACACATCTCAAACAGCACAGACACTCAGGGTGTGTAGTGGGGCCAGTGAGGGACATGGCCGGGGGAGAATTCCAAGGACCAGATGGAGAGGTTGGGGAGGGGGCTGGATTTGGCACCTGCACCCAAGTTTCCCCACCCAAGACACATGCATTGTTATTTTTTCTCTGATGTCAGCTGCTTTGAGCAGACCATTCAGAATAAGAGTTTGGATTTGATGTCCAACTTTATCACTCCCCTAAGGAGTGGCAGGGGGTGCTGTGGGTTAAGCCACAGAGCCTAGGGCAGGCATCCCCAAACTTCGGCCCTCCAGATGTTTTGGCCTACAACTCCCATGATCCCTAGCTAACAGGACCAGTAGTCAGGAATGATGGGAATTGTAGTCCAAAACATCTGGAGGGCCGAAGTTTGGGGATGCCTGGCCTAGGGCTTGCTGATCAGAAGGTCAGCGGTTTGAATCCTCGCGAAGGGGTGAGCTCCCGTTGCTCGGTCCCAGCTCCTGCCAACCTAGCAGTTCGAAAGCACGTCAAAGTGCAAGTAGATAAATAGGTACCACTCCAAGCGGGAAGTTAAACAGTGTTTCTGTGTGCTGCTCTGGTTCACCAGAAGTGGCTTTGTCATGCTGGCCACATGACCTGGAAGCTGTATGCCGGCTCCCTCGGCCAATAACGCGAGATGAGCACCGCAACCCCAGAGTCGGTCACGACTGGACCTAATGGTCAGGGGTCCATTTACCTTTAAGGAGTCTCAAAACGGCTAACAATCTCCTTTCCCCTCCTCCCCCACAACAAACACTCTGTGGGGTGAGTGAGGCTGAGAGACTTCAGAGAGAAGTGTGACTAGCCCAAGGTCACCCAGCAGCTGCATGTGGAGGAGTAGGGAATAGTACCCGTTTCACTTATGAGTCCACTGCTCTTAACCACTACACCACTGGTGAGAAAGTAGGACTCACAATCAGATGTGCTTTTGCATGGACTTTGCATGACCCTTGCAAACACACACACACACACACTATGCTTTGTCCAGTCTAGAAAGTAAAGGCAGGATTTTCTTCTGCCTATAAATCTTTCCAAGTTTAAATCCATTGTCTGATGAGAAAAGATGCTTGTGTCTTAATGATGACCACAGCCAGATTTGGTTGCCACTTATCTGCATAGAGTTACTGCGGGGCATTTCTCTCTAATGTAGCTACAACATATCAGCATCTGCATATATTAATCCCTGGGTAGTCCCTGCATTATACACTTATTAATTGCATTTATGAGGATATAGCTATATTATTGTGTCCTAGACTTTCTCTGCTAATTGCTTTTAATTACAGTTTCTTTCTCCCTCTTTATTACCACATAGACACTAATTTGCCATTATTGGTGGCACACATTTAACCAGGGGGTGGCAGCTCAACTAATGATGATTCCTATACCCCACCGCCCCACCCTTCATCAACAAAGAGAAGAGTGTTTATTGTGTAATTATTTGATGCATCAAAGGCTTTTAAAGCAGTAGAAGGTCTGTGGCATATTAGAAAGCAGCTCTAAAATCACCCACTAGAGGGCAGCAATGCATACAAGAAAAGGCCCGTTGGATTTGACCAAAGGCCTGTCTAGTTCAGCATCCTGTTGCAACCACTGGAAACAGCCAACCGGAATGCTTTTGCAAAGCTCACAAGCAAGGTGTCCTCAACACCTGTTATTCAGAGGTGTACTGCCTCTGAATCTGGATGATCCATTTAGCTATCAAAGTGGTGGGGAATAATGCACAGTTCCCTGCACTAATAGACAGCTGTTGCCCCCAAATTTAGTTGGTTATATCAAAGGAATACATGCAACACAGGCCTTCCTCTACTACCTCCATATTTCCCTGTCTCAATTACATGTTGGAAACGTTCCCAGCAACTGCATACATGCCATTCCTGTCCTTAGGTTTTTCCTCTATCCAGAGCGACTTTTTGCCCTGGTTGTCAACATCCAGTCCTTGGCCTTCCCTCTCAGAAGTCTGAATGTTTGACAACATTCTATGACATCACAGTAGCTCAACCAGTTAAAAATTGGCACTGCTAGTGAAAGGCAGCAGCCATTTTGAACAAATCTAAAAACATACTTATGAAGTCCAACATGATCTGATAAGAACTTTTGGAGGGTATGTCATCTCCATAGCCAGCATGGCCAGTGGACACAGATAAGGCAGTTGTGGCCTTCCAGACATTGTTGGGCTACAACTTTCCTAATCCATGAGGAACAGATATCAGCATGAACACAGGAAGCTACCTTATACTGAGTCAGACCATTGGTCCAGCTAGCTCAGCACTTTTCTACTGGCAGGATTTCAGACAGGCTTCTCTCCCAGCTGAACCTGGAGATGCTCCCAGGATCGAGTCTGGGATCTTTTGCATGTAAAGGAGATGCTCTACGACTGAGCTATACACCTTCCTCCTCAGTGAATGAGAACGAGAGATTCCTTATAGCATGTATCCCATGACAACTTGTCCAGTCGCTATGGACTTCCTCCAGGTGCCAAGAGTATCTGAACACCAGAAAGGGGGTGTTCTCAGCTGTGATGTCATGTCAAGCAGATTCTTTCCCAAGGAAGTTTATATGGTGTCAAGTTTGCCATCATTGAGGAACCAGGTAAAAAGGTTTTTGTTCTTTTAGTCTTTGCCAACATGATGCCCCCCAGATGTTCTGGACCCATTAATCTCAACCAGCTCAGCTGTATGATGCTGGGATCCCAGCTGTGCTTATGGGAGTTATAGTCTGAAGCACACAGAGGCCACCAGATCGCCGAAGGCCTTTTAAGATGTGGGTTTTAATATTTGCAGTGTTCTGAAACTTGGTCTTGTTGGCCACTCTCTAGTTTGCTGCCTTTAGTGTTGTTAATGTTTATGTGTTATAAGAGTTTGATTCATTTAGCTGTCCAATTACTGTAAAACGCCTCCTTTGAATCCTGCTGACGTTAGAGCTCAGACATCGGCTAGGGCAGGGCCTCTGTAGCATCAAGAAGTGGGATTCTGATGTCAGATCTCCCTTTCCGACACCAGAGCTGTCTCCAATAACTGGGGACCATATTTTTCTTATGGGTCACCCACCATGGGGATGTGGAACTGCACCCTAAATGAACAAACATGTGTGTTTATCATTGTCTGAAACAGAGTTCTGTATAATTCAGAAGTTAGTGTCTCTTTTTCTCAGAACACTGATGTATGGATGAGGCTCTGGGGAACCATAGACCTTGGATCCAAATGTGCCCCCCCCCAGACCTCTCAGTCTGGCTTTCAAGGTTCTCCTCCTGTCACATGCCTTGCCAGCTCTCTTTCACACCCCTTGAGTGCTTCTGCTTGGCTGGATTGTGTCCCTGAACTCCAATAAGGCCTCTTGCCTTCTTAGATGGATGACAGAGAGGGGTGCAAGGGTGTGTGTAGAAACCAGCCTACTGCACAAAGGTAAAATTCACACAGCCTTCTTTTAACAATGGCCCTGTCCACCACTGGCATGTGGCCCCCCAGAAGGTTGTCCAGAAGGCAATGCTCCCCCACCTGCTCTACATGGGCAGGACAACCAGCTGGACATGCCATCCACAACTTGACGGGCTGGGCAGGAAAGTGGCAACATGTCACGCAGGAGCCAGGGAAGAGACTCCATCGTTCATCCCACCAACCCTCCTCCTCATCATTCATAGCCTTCCCCTTCCTCCCAATAAGTTGTGTGCCCACGTCTCTTCCTGCCTTTCAACCCAACAATAGCCCTGTCACATCTGGGTACTTCCAGAAGATGTGGGCTCTGGTTGCATCAGAGAAAATAACTCACCAATGATGCATTTCTAAGGGTTACGAAGACCCAGCACATTTCTACTCTGTTGGGTGGGATTTCATTTCTGATGCGTCAAGATTTGATACAAAAAACTCTCTTCCCTCAGAAAATCGTGAAATTTGGCTTTCATAATGTCTTTTGCTGCTCTTATTTTTCTATATTTTCACCTCTTTATTTACTCGACAAAATACAACTGCTGCAATGCTCCTGTTTTGTAACTTTGATTGTGCTCCTTTGTTTCATTTCTAATTTTGATTTTCCATTATTATTTTTAAACAACAACAACACATGGGTGCTTCTTCCAGGCTGTTGCTATTTTCAGGAAGGATTCAGTCATAGGCAGGTAAATTCAGATCGCTCAATTAAAGCTGCTCTGGAACTCCTGGTTGTGGGTGTCCCAAAGGCAACTATCTGGCTGGCCCCTGGATGTTGGACTTGATGAGCAACTGGCCTGATCCAACTGCAGGTGTTCTGAAAGTGCCTGAGGTTAGCCTGCGGGAAAGTGATTGTCCTCCTAGCTTTTGTGCCTTAGCTGGGTTTTATCTTCTTCGCAGAGGACAACCTGTTTCTTAAGCGGTCAGGCTGGTTGGTCTGCACAACGTGTGTGATGAGGTTCCACAGCATCTGTCATTCATTGGGCATTCATTCTGATGTGTCTTTGAGGAGGTGAGATGGCATCACATCAAGCTATTGGGATCCCACACATTATAGTGCATTTCCCCTTCATTTTCCTCAGCACAAAGCCAATGTTCAATTAATTTTCTTAGAAGTGAGCCCCCGTCCCCAGTGTCTGATGCATTTTGCTTTTTTCATAAATTGTTTATTGAGGTTTTCAGTTAAGTACTGACAAAAGAGATAATGCAGAGGGAAAAATCACTTAAACTGCAACATAATTTAACATAAACATTTCTTTGGTGGGTGGCAATATGGAAGAAAACAGAAGTGGATATCACTGGAGAGGAGTCAATTCAAATGAAAGTAAGCTCAGGTATGTGTGTATTTTTTTAAAAAAAAAATATGTTGAAGGTTATAAAGTGCCACTACTCTGCAGTGAAAGAGTCTTTTTCATAGAATTGTAGAGTTGGAAGGGATCTCGAGGGTCTTCTAGACCAGGCATAGGCAACCTTCGGCCCTCCAGATGTTTTGGACTACAATTCCCATCATCCCTGACCACTGGTCTTGCTAGCTAGGGATCATGGGAGTTGTAGGCCAGAACATCTGGGGGGCCAAAGGTTGCCTATGCCTGATCTAGACTAATCCACTGCAATACAGGAATCAGAGTTAAATAATCCCTGACAGGTGGCCACCCAACCTCTGTTTGAAAAAACCTCCAATGAAGGAGTCCACCACCTTTAAGGTAGCCCAATCCACTGTCAAACAGCTCTTCCTATCAGAAAGTTCTTCCTAATCTTTAATCAGAAACTCCTTTATGGCAATTTGAATCCATTAATTTGAGTCTTACCTTCTGCTGCAGCAAAAAAAAACCAAGCTTGCTCCATCTTTCATGTGAAAGTCCTTGAGATAGTTGAAGGTGGCTGTCACATCACTTCTCAGTCTTCTCTTCTCCAGGCTACCCAACTCACCATGGCAAAATAGCACCTGTTTCCCTTGAGCCCTGGCTTGGATCATGCCCTGGGGCCCCTTACCAGCAATAGCATTATATCTCTTTCCTTAATACCTGAATAAATATCTCTACTGCGCTGGCTGCCAGTGAGCTACGGGGTCCAATTCAAGGTGTTGGGGATAGCATACAGAGCCTGACATGGACTGGGACCTGAATAGTAGTCCATTATCAATTGGCTTGGGCCATGCAATCAACAGGGGAGGCCATGTTGGTGCTGCTGCTGCTAGATGCTGCCTGCTTGGTTATGCCCCACCACAACGGGGACTGCTT
Organism: Zootoca vivipara; assembly: GCF_963506605.1. NCBI lineage: Eukaryota > Metazoa > Chordata > Lepidosauria > Squamata > Lacertidae > Zootoca > Zootoca vivipara. Next base: position 41,138,687 of record NC_083281.1, on the reverse strand, counting down.
GGTGGTGGCTCCTCTGTGGAATCCCCTGGACGGATGCACCTGCCCATTTCCTTATTATTTTATGGTTGAAAGAGGCTGCTTTTGGCAATCTTGTAATAATTAACTCTGAGGAGGGTATCTGACGATTTAGAAATGTTTTTAGATGTTCTGAATTGTTTTTATTTTAATTTATCTCAGGAAGCAGGGGCCTGTCTAGGAACATAAAATCCACTGGATGGGGCCAAAGGCTTATCTCGTCCTGCATTCGGTCCTCACAGCGGCTAACTAGATGTATGTGGGCAGCTCACAAGCAGGACCTAAGGGAGTCCATATGGCACACTGACAGTGTGGCAGAGGACTTGCTTTTCTTCCTGCCTCACTTTTTAACCCATTGTGTCTTTGTGTACTTCCAAGGTATTCCATATTCTGCATGAATTTTGGGAAAAACATTTACTTACCAATAGATTGAATATTGGGTGTCATTCCAACACTGGGGTACTGATTGGTTTCCACCCTCATCCTTCTAAATCCCACACTGCCAACCACTTTGGGTTTTCTTCAGGGAAAGCATGAGGTTAATGGTTAGAGTGTTGGGCTATGACCTGGGAGAACAGGGTTCATATCCTCACTCAGTCATTGTTTCCCAACCTAACCTGCCATACAGGTTTTCTGTGCAGATAAAATGTGGAGAGTAGAGCCATATACACCACCCTTGAGGAAGAAAAAGCAGTATATAAATGTAATAAATAAATATAAATAAATAAATAAAGCAACAATGAGTCAACAGTGTGAAGTAGCAGAAGAAGAAAAAGCTAATGGTATTCTAGGCTACATCAACAGAAATATAGTTTCCTGATCAGGGGAAGTAATAACACCACTCTATTCTGCCTTGTTCAGGACACATCTGGAATTCTGTATCCAGTTCTGGGCACAATTTAAGAAGGCTATTGACAGGCTGGAATGTATGCAGAGGAGGGTGACCAAGATGATCAAGGGTCTAGAAACCAAGCCTTATGAGGAATGGTTGAGGAGATGAGTATGTTTAGTCTGGAAGAGAGGAGGCAAGGAGGAAATATCTCAAGGACTGTCACCTAGAAGAGGGAACAAGCTTGTTTTCTCCTGCTCTGGAGAGTGGGATCTAAACCAATGGCTTCAAGTTACAAGAAAGGAAATTCGGAAAGGAAACATTAGGAAGAACTTTCTGACATTGGGATGAACTCCCTTGCAAGGTGGTGACCTCTTCTTCCTTGGAGGTTTCTAAGCAGAGGTTCGGGGGGGGGCATCTGTCAGGGATGCTTTAGCTGGTTGGACCAGATGATCCTTAGGATCCCTTCCAACTGTACAGTTCGATGACATATGAGACAACGATCCAGCGCTAAACTCGGCTTTACCTCTACGTCGCGTGTGAACCGGTCATTACTCCCGGGCGAGCCCGCATTAGGACTGCAGCTTTACGGGGACGTCTGAATGAGCCACTTCCCCACCCGCACTGTCGGAAAGCGGGTCGCCCGCATTTCCAAGCCTCGATCTGTCCTTTCCCTCTTTTCTCTCCCTCTCTTCCCCCCTCCTCCACCACCACCTCCTCCTCTTTGGGTTCCCCCCTCCCTCCTTCCTTTCCGCGCAAACTCTTCGCCATGCCTGCTGCCGCCGCCGCCGCTGCCATTGGTATCACACACACTCCAGCGAGAGCCCTGCAGGAGCCGGAGCAGCGCGAGCCCAACCCTGCTGCTGCTGCTGCTGTTGCAAGGAGAGGCGAGGCAAGAGGATCGGCGGCGGCGGCGGCGGCTCCCGGCAGCCCCGGGCCCAGGCGCGCGTGCCTGCCCGCCTGCCTGCCAGAGGGAGGAAGGATGCGAGCCGCTGGCTGCGTTTGCTCCGCAAGGGTTCGTCGTCTGCAGCAGCAGCAGCAGCCCAACCGCTGCCGCCGCCGCCGCCGCCACCAGATCTGGGAAACGCTTGTGCAATAGTTCAAGTGACGCACCGAGGGAGTAGGGAGGGGGGAGATTCCCCCCTCCTTTAATTTTCTTCTTCTTTTTTTGGAAGAAGGTGGAGACTTTTTCATTTTTGTATCAACTACGGGGTTCATCCGCAGTGCAAGTTAAAAGGAGCCTTTTTAAATGAATCTTCCTTGCATTTGCGCCCCATCGTTTTCTTTCTTTCTTTCTTTTATTAAAAATAACAATATAAATGAATCACCCCCAAGGCAAGGGATGGCAAACTTCAGCTCTCTGGCTGCTTCATCGTGGAAGATCTTAAAGTCCTGCTGAACAAAGATCAGGTAAGGAGCACAGGGCTTTGTCCGAGGATGGAAGGAACGGAGAGAGGTTGGCAAAGGCGAGCGCTTGGTCTCCCCGCGTTAGCCGCTCGTAGGAATGCCAGCAAACGGCGCTCCCCGCCGCGCCATCGCTCCCACCTGCCTTGCCCATCAAGTGCCCGCGGAGAAGCCGCCGCCGCCACCGTGCTCCGGAGTAAAGTTGGTTGCGATTGATTGCAGGATGAGTTCTCTTTTTCACTCCCGCTTTCCATCCAGCACCTTCCTGCTCCTCTCTTATCTCTCTCCCGCCACCGGATTCCATCCCGATTCCTCCTCCTTTCAAATAGATGGCATGGAATGCCAATTAATTTTTAGTATCTTTATTTTACTGTTATTCCTAATTGCCCCGCTTGTGAACGCCGCTCACAAAATGCCACAACAACTAATCGCAACCTGCCCTCCCCCACGCAAAATTTTATCCCCCCCGCCTAAGGTAGCAAGTTTGGTCCTGCTTTTTAGAGCTTGCACATTTTAATAAACAAATGATATAAAGGTAGCTTTTTTTTAAAAAAAAAAATGATGATGGTGATGGTGATGATAATTGCAAATGAGAAAGACACTCCCCCCCCCCCCCCTCACGGATGAGTCGGTTTGGAAGTTTTTTAGATTGATATTTATAGTATAGTGGCAGTTTGCGGCGGCGTGGGGGTGGCAGAGGCGAGAGAATAAATATCTTTTTGTGTGTTTCTCGCTCTCCTCTTTGGCCGGGGAGGCGAAAGATACAAGTGTCCGGTTCTTCTTCCTCCTTCTGCTGCATTCACGCGAAAGGTTCTCTTCCCTCCCCTCCTCCCCGCCAAATTCAGCTGTCCCCCCCCCCCCGCGCTGCTTTTTGCTGCTAGCTTTTAAAGCTATGAAAACGAATAAGCGTAAGTCGGCTACGTCTAATTCGAGGCTTTTAGGTGTTTTTTGTTTTGTTTTTTAATGCGTATGTGGATTTATTGATGCAAAAGAGCCGGGGGGTGGGAGGGAAGGAGATTTTCCCAGCGGATTCCTTTCTTTCGTGCATGCAACTTCCCGACATCGTTTGCATCTGAAATGGGTGCGATCTGAATCATCGCCTGCAAATTTTGGAGAGGTTGCTGTGCATCGGCGGGGGGCGGGGGGAGAGGAAGAGAAAACCGGTGGTCTTTTGGTGTTGCATTACCTAATGCCAGGAAGAAGAAAGAAGGAGAAAAAATTCTCTTTCTCTCGGCGGAAGGCAACGGAGTGTCTCGTTAGCTGGCTAAATTGCAATTGGATTAGGCGGCTCCGGCAGTTTAATTGCTTTGGCTTGCAAGCCGCAGTGTTTCTTCTTTGGGGGGTGGCAACAGGATGCAGGACTCTCCACCCGCCTCCCTTCCCCAAAAGGAACAGATCTAGAATACGGAAAGGCTTCTACTTTGAAGAGAGAAGTTGGATGGCAGAAGGCGAGGTGAAGAAGGAAACGGGATTCATTAGGGAAGCTTCACTTCCAACTCCTGTTTTTTAAAAAAGTAACACTGCCTTTCCCCCCTTTTTCTTTTACAAGGTGGGTGATTCTGTTTAGAAGTGTTTTATGGCGCCCACTCAAGGAGAAGGAAGAAATGACACTCGGTGGCCAGAGTGCCCTTCTGTCTAAAACACACACTCTTTTTTTCCTGGTAATGATGGTTGGTTCTCACATGTATGTAATCCCTTGCTTTCTCATGACGGACATCTGCATGTGTGAACCAACACCATTAAAAAGGCTTGTGTTTTGGGATACAGGCATGTTCTATCAGTGGTGGTGACAGCTGGATAGCTCATGTATACAACCCCATTTCCACTTGATGCCATAGGCACTGGGTTTTGACTCTTGGTTGTATCTTAAAATGAAATTGTGCTATGGGTGCTAGGAGCAGGGTTGAAGTTTATTTCCTGATAGATTCATGCTTACTTGTGCTGCATTGAGTTACCACTGATTTGAGGTTGGCTTGTAAACATGCCAGCTATCGCTTGGTGCAAAACTCTCAAGATGTAAAATGCAACATGCCTACATATTATATATTCTTACAACCCATGTCTCACTGACCTATGCACCTTTGTAAATTGTGGCATCCGTGTGCTCAGGCAGTGTCTTAAGAGTGTGGCAGTGAGGCCTTCTGAATAGCTCCGGAGCACAGAATTTCCCCTGGAGATTCGCCAAAGTCAGAATATGAGCTTTATTTTATTATCTCTTTGTATACCGTCTTTCAGCATTTGTGGTTAGAGAGAGAACACACCATCTATATTTTAATTAAAAGTGTGGGTTACTTGCCCCTAACCCTTCTCATGTGTGAACTAAATATCTTCATAGATCTAAATAAACTTTTGCCAGCCTGGTCATTGCTAGATGTTTTGGACTACAATTCTCATCAGCCTCAGCCAAAACATCTGGAGGGGAGCACCAGGTTGAAGGCTGGTCTAAATATACATAAAGTATTTTGTGGCGGATGCATTCAAATACCTGCAGCAGCTTTTGCTATAGTAGTCTGACATTATTCTTTTTGGAGCGATGAATAAGAGGATGTGTGTGTAACATGACAGGGAGTGAAAATGTGCATTTAGATGCTGGTGGGGAGGTGTAGTGAGATGAGTCACTTCTATGCATCTGTCTTGTCCCCCCCCCCCCCTTCCCTTCCCTCATTTGCACTGTTGGTTAACATTCTGCTCCGTTCCTCTATGCACTCGCCTCATTGCATTCAGAGGGACATATTTTGTTGCGATTTCTGGGAAAGCTTCTGTGACACAAAGAGCGGCTTCAGCTCCCGCAGACCATAGAACAGGGGTGTTGAACATGTCCATTAAACGATGTCGGACTCCCAGCTTCCATCAGCCCCAGTGAGCATCTTCAAGGATGATGGGAGCTGTAGTCCAGTGGCATCTGTAGGGCTGCAGGTTCCTCGCCCCAGCTTTAGAGACTAGTGATCCCTTCAAACCCTATTTATTTAAAGGGTGCATATGGAACAGTGGGCCAGTTTTTCTGTTTGGTTGAGAGCACAAGCTGCTAGGGGTTGGGAAGAGCTGGAACTCAGAGGTAGAGCACCTGCTCTGCAGGCAGGATTTTCCAGGTTCAGTCCCCAATGAACTCCAGGCAGGGCTGGGGGAGACTCCTGCCTAAGCCCTGGTGGGGATCCCCTGCCAGTGAGTGATACTGAGCTAGGTAGACCAATTGTCTGACTCGGTATAAGGCAGCTTCCTGTGTTCCAGGAGCAGAGCAAATGCTTTGCATGCAGAAGGTCTTAGGCAGGCATCCCCAAACTCAGCCCCCCAGTCATCATCCCTGATGACTGGTCCTGTTAGTTAGGGATGATGGGAGTTGTAGTCCCAAAACATCTGTAGGGCCGAGTTTGGGGATGCCTGGTCTTAGGTTCAGTCCCCAGCAGCATCTCCAGGTATGGCTGGGATAGAACCCTGCCTGAAGCTCTGGAAAGTTGCTGCTGGTTGAAGTTTCCAGAGCCAAAAGGACCAAGGGTCTCATTTGTTGTAAGGCAGCCAAGAGGTCCTCCTGGTCCCCTCCCCACACTTCAGTGAAGATACACTTGCCAGGAAGGTTGCAGGGTTGTGTGTGTGTGTGTGATCTATGCTCTCAGCTCCAGCTCCTTCTCAACCATATGAGGGTGATATTAATCCTGACCTGCCTTACAGCATCATTGGAAGGATTACCCAGATAGACATGGAGCATTTTGCATGCTCAAATGTGCTACAGATATTCTCAAGTGTTGTTCAGTGTAGAGAATGCTAAATTTTTTTCTGAAAATATTACAATTAAATCGTAGGCAGGCTTTCCTAGAAGCAAGTTCTATGGAGTCTGACAGCTCTCACATTCTAGTAAGTGTGCTAAGAATTTGAACCCAGGCTTAAGTGCTATGATTTTGGGTAGTTGGTTGTGTGTGTGTGTGTGTTTGCAAGATGTTTTATGATCGTATTGTTACATAAATCAATATATGTTTAGTGAGAAGCATGCCCCTTGCTGTTCATGGGGCTTGTTCATTAGTAAATGTGTTTTGAATTACAGCCTAAACGTGATTTCTGGATTGTGGAGAAATCTCTGTGTGTATTATAATCAAACGTTTTTTTGGCATGGCATGCTACAAGACCTTATGGAGCTGGTTCATTTACTTGCCTCATTACTGAGATTCTTAAGCCAGACTTCTAAAATAGTCACTCATCTGGTCATCTGCAGTGAGTAGGTTTACTTATTTCCCTCTGCTCATTGTTCGATGCTATGTATTTACAGCTGGGAAGGATTTTCTTTTTTCCTGCCACATCAGATTAGTTAGTGATTCTGGGGCTGTTCTTTACCTTCTCCAGGATCATGCACCTTGCCTCAGTTTCTTGAACTGCTTTGAGCTGGGACTCTGCTCCAAAGCTTGTTTGAACTTCAGAGCTGGAGGCTGTCAAATAATCAGAGCATGTGCAGAGTGCCTATGGCCTAGTAACGGCAGCTAGACTTCCCAAATTTGGTTTGGGAAGCATGGGTCTCCAGGAGGCATCACACATTTTACATGCAAGCTCAAACCCATCCCCATCAACCTCTCTCTTTCTAGAAATGAACCACTGTTAGGATTTCTCTGCTCTGTACAGTTGCCTGCCTTGCTCTCCTTCCTTTAGATGCATTAGAATCTGGATTGTGTCAATCAATCCAGGAGAGATTTTGTGTGTGTGTGTGTGTCCGACTGTCCGTCCGTCCGTCCATCCATCCATCCATCCATCCATCTGGGACAGCCTTTCCCAAGCTGGTGCCCTCCAGATGTTTTGGACTGCAGCACCTATCAACCACAGCACAGCATGACTACTTAGGGCTGATGAGAGCTGGAGTCCAACGCATCAGCTTGGGGACAGGCAGAGCTAGGAAATCCTTGCACCCCTCTTGCTGTACAGCTCTGTGGAGAGCTTTGCAGATTGGAGGCAGTGGGCCTCAAGTTGACCTCATATCTGATGAATGTCTGAAGTTGCTTATGCTCCACAGCAAGAGAGCCAGCTTGGAGTGGGCTGATGGGTTTTATTTAGTCCTGGTCTCAGCTGGCCATGAGATTGGCAGCATCCTCACTCACAGGGAAGGGCCACTGATGGCAGCCCCTTCTGCTGCTGTAGAAATATGTCTCACTGAGTGACCCCTTTTGCCTTTCTAGTCTACTGCTTAACGCTTTGCTCTCTGCAACATGCTCTTGAGATGGCCCCATTTGGCATCTCATTCAGGCACAAGAAGGGAGAAATTGTGAAGCTGAGGAATGGGCAACTCTAGTATACAGCTGTGAATGGAACCTCTACCCCCAGATGGCAGCGGAGACAGTGCTGATTGGGCCCCAGGCAGGTCTGCAATCACAGGGTCTTTCCTTCTGCAAGAGAGAAATGGAACCAAGGGTAGAGCATGGAGCAGCTTCTGTGGCAGAGTGGGGAACTGGGGTGCCTGGGAATGTGTGCATGGAATGAAACAAAGCCATCATGCTAAATGTGGAGTGTTTAAGTAAGTGAGCTGTTGCTTCTGCATTCCCAGTGAAGTGACAAGTTCCAATGGTGGTGGTAGGGTTGTATTTTGTTGTTTAGTCGTTTAGTCGTGTCCGACTCTTCGTGACCCCATGGACCACAGCACGCCAGGCACTCCTGTCTTCCACTGCCTCCCACAGTTTGGTCAAACTCATGTTGGTAGCTTCGAGAACACTGTCCCACCATCTCGTCCTCTGTCGTCCCCTTCTCCTTGTGCCCTCAATCTTTCCCAACATCAGGGTCTTTTCCGGGGAGTTTTCTCTTCTCATGAGGTGGCCAAAGTATTGGAGCCTCAGCTTCAGGATCTGTCCTTCCAGTGAGCACTCAGGGCTGATTTCCTTCAGAATGGATAGGTTTGATCTTCTTGCAGTCCATGGGACTCTCAAGAGTCTCCTCCAGCACCATAATTCAACAGCATCAATTTGTATTTTAAGGAGCTGAATTTGGACATTCAGAGTAAGAATCACTTTCGCTGGAATACGCAAAATGGTTTGGTGGTGGCCAAGAAATCGCTGCCAGTGATTGGCTGAGATGCCGGAGTATCACAAAAGAGCACAAAGCAGGCTGCCATTGGACTGAGCTGCTCTGATGATGGAGAAGGGGCAGGGCATGCTAGAGTGGAAAAATAGAAAGAAGTCTGCCTAAGAAACTGAGCGTTCTAAGAAGGAAGCTTTGAAGACTTACCCAGTGGAACAAGGTTCACTCAGCCAGGAGGTGGAGAGGTGAGGATAAAAGGGGCCATTCACATACAACCAATGGCCAACTCTTTGGCTGCAGGCTTTCAGCAGAATTCTTAACCTCATATCGGATTAATGTCTGAAGTTGCTTATGCTACCGTCTGTTCTGGCTGGCAGTGGTTTTCCAGGGTCTCAAGGAGAGGGAAGCCTTTTGTAGTTCTCCGCTTCAGACCACATCAGGGATTGAACCCAGAAATATCTGCATGCAGAGCAAGAGATAGACCAATGGAAGGGACCAGGGGTTTATTTTGTGAATTCTGAGAACAGGAGATCTCTGGACAGGATAAGAAACAGTCTCTAAACTCCTGCTGCAGCCGCCCCCAACCTGGTGCCCTCCAGATCAACTCCCATCAGCCCCCAGCCAGCGTGGCCAATCGTTTGTGGCTGCCCCTCCCTCACAGATCAACCCAGGAAATCCAGTTGTAATTCAGTGAGAGTGCTTAGCTTCTGTTTCATCCAGAGTCTGTAATTCCTCCCGATGCGACAGCTGTCACGGCGCAAGAGAGAGCACGAGGAACGTGTCACATTTGATAAGGACACTCTAGCCAGCTAATTTCTGCCCAGGAGGACAGGGAGAAATTGCTCTGAAATCCAGTGCAATCCTGCAATGCTCTTTTCCATGCATCTCCTCCCAAGTCCCTTCATGTGTTTTGCATGACAGAATTACATCGCATGGCATAGTTAGAGAAGCTGCACCTAAAACAGCTCCCACCTCCCTCTCCTCTTGCCCCTTGGAAGACTCCCGTTTTCTTGCTTCATCAAGGGAGCTGTGAATTTTGAAGCAAACTGGCCCAATTTGCAACTCCCAGATTAATACATAGATTGGAACGTACTTATACTTTGGATTTTGCACTTGTGAATTTTGCAGTGGAGTTCTCTGCTCAAAAAACATGTCATGATTAATAAAAAAATAGTTTCAAATAAAATACATTTAGAAATGCATTCATTGAGATAAAATGCTTTTTTAAAAATCACAAATTAATGCGGGAGCATGATAGACTTGTAAATGTGCACCTGCAAAATGAACAGAGATCAGAAATAGACTGATCTATCTGTTCTTAACCCCTTTTGTAAAAGAAGCCCCTTGTGCAGAGATGTTTGTAAAGCAACTCTCTTGTGGTTGAATATACACTTGGGGGACCTTTTTCAGACAGGGGGTCACGTGCCGGGGTAGGCAGGGCAAGAGGAAGTAGTGGGTGGGGCAATGGGTAGGCAGCTCCCCCTTTTGTAGTCAGCTGCATTACAGTCACACACAAAAAGTCAGAGGTTTTCACCCCATCCCATCTTTCCACCCATTCAAGCAAGCAAAGAGATTTTCCAGCTGCAACTGCACTTGCAGGGGTAGGCCTGGGGAGGGATATAACCTCAGAAAGGGAACCATGGCTTGGGGAGAGTTCTGTTGGCCAGATAGAGAGACCCGGAGAACCTATGGGTCACTTCCACCTGGGTTGGGGAACCTCAGGCTGGAAGACTTTGGACTATTAGAAGGTTGAGTGACACAAGAGAACTTTGTGACTGCTGTGCAGGAACCTGTCCTTTTCTTAATTTTGGTTGTCAACAGAGATAGAAGCCATGTTAAGTTAGAGTAGGTCCATTGAAATTAGTGAATGCTAATTTCATGCTATGAGTTCATAGAATCATAGAATCACAGAGTTGTAAGGGACCCCAAGGGTCATCTAGTCCAACCCCATTCAATGCAGGAATCACAGCTAAAGAAACCCTGACCGATGTCCATCCAACCTCTGTTTTCAAACCTCCAAAGAAGGAGAGTTCGCCACCTTCTGAGTTAGGTCCATTAATTTCAATATATCTGCCCTGAGTAAAACTTAGTTGAGTATTATCCAATGTTAGGACAAGTCTGTTTATCATAGTGAAGGACCATGGGCCAATGCTACAACTAGGGCAGGTATCCTGCTTTCTCATAGACCTCTGTTGTCCTTTTTCACTTTCGGGGAGATTGCGAGAGAGTCCTGCTAGGAACATGGGGAGCTGCCTTACACTAATTGGGGCTGTTGGTCTATCTAGATTCTAGCTCAGTCACCCCCAAACTGTGGCCCTCCAGATGTTTTGGCCTACAACTCCCATGATCCCTAGCTAACAGGACCAGTGGTCGGGGAAGATGGGAATTGTAGTCCAAAACATCTGGAGGGCCGAAGTTTGGGGATGCCTGTTCTAGCTCATGTTCAAGCAAGCCACAGTTTACCTAGACAAACTCTGTCTTTGTGTTATGTGCTAACCAGGCCATTTTGTGATTGAAGACGGTTTAATACCTGCCAATATATTACACGCAGAGCCTACTGCAAAGAATGTTATAGGTTTAACTCTTTTTTTTACCCCGAAATGGAAACACAGCTTTGGCATGGTTTTCCAGTGTGGTTGCCTGGAGACCAATCTTTTTCATCCACAGGGGACTTTGTTCCTTTTCTGGAGGTTTGCATTACACTCATCACTCCATCCAATTAAGCTGCACCCCATGAGGCGCCGGGGATCTGAAGCAGCCAGAAAGACTGGGTTTGAGGGCTATTGCCAATGTGGGTCAGCATTGCTGGATGAGACGAGCAGGCCATTGGCCTGGCTTGGCAGGATGCAGCTCCTTCTATCCTTAGAGAAGCCTTTCTTGGAAGTGCTGTCCACTGCCCAGTAGAGTCAGCATCTCTTGATTGTAGCAAATATCTGGGTCTCCTGTCAGCTCCTATCTCAGAAGTAGATCTTGCAGAGCAAAGCAGTCTGTTCTCTTGAGGTTTGCGGGATTTGACTAATAAAAGTCAAGATTGAGAAGATAAGGAAAGGCAAGGCAAGGAGAGATTAGTGATTAGACAAGTAGCAGAGAGAGAGAGAGACATAAAAATACAGTACTCATTGTCTTAAGAGCCCAAGGACTGCCTTAGTAGATCAGACCAATGGTCCAGTTTAGGCCAGGGATATTCCAGCTATGGCCCACAAGAAGAGTGTGAAGGCAACAGTCCTCGGCCCTCAAGGATTGGTATTTGCTGTTGTTGCTTTCAGTCTGCACATGTTATGTAATTGATGATGTCCTCTAAACCCCCCCCAACCCCACCCCAATTTGCACAGTGTTTCCTTTGCATTGAAATGAATGGGGTGTGGTGATGTAATGGCAATGTAATTTACTTTAACTGATGTGATGAATTACATAAATTTGCTACAGTGGGCAATAAGAGCATGAGAACAGCCTGCTCATTGGATCAGGCCAATGGCCCCTCTAGTCCAACCTCCTATTCTCATGTGGGAAGCCTGAAAGCGAGACCTGAACACATAAGCACATTCCTCTCCTATGGATCCCAGCAACTGAAATTTAGAAGCATTTCTGCCTCCAGCTCTAGACACAGAGTGTAGCCATTGTGGCTAGTAGGCACTGATAGCCTTCTTCAACTTGAATCTGCTCAGTCCTCTTTTAAAGCCATCCAAGTTGGTAGACATCACTGCCATCATAATGAAACAAACAATGTCATTTTTGGCAGAAGGCAAAGTGCAGCAGAAAGGACACAGTGCTTTGTGTGATGAATGCAGAACAAAAGAGAGAACAAGGTCTCCTTACATCCCTAGAGGCAAGGCGGGGGTTGACTTCCAAGGAGAAATAGATGGTTGGAGGGGCAGAAGTTGAAAGGCAGGCAGGGAGGGCTCACAATTGAATGCAACAGTCAGGAAACAGCAGGTGCTGCTGAGTGGGTAACAGGGTGCTTAAGAAGGATGAGCTGAGTTGGTCGCAAGGGCCTGGTACGTCCTGATTGGCTTTCAGAGTCAGCTGATTATATTCAAGCAGGATGGTTAGTTGACTCTCTTCAGGCTGGAACTGCAGTCTAGGGGGCTCTCTTGCCACCTAAGACCTGGTCACATCCACACCTCACATTTAAAACCCTATGATACCACTTTAAACCATCATGCCTCCCCCCCCCCCGGGAGTTTGTTAAGGGTTCTGAGAGCTGTCAGTAGACCCCGCTTTTCCCCCTCACAGAGCTACAACCCCCAAAGTTCCTTGTGCAAAGGGATTTATTATTAAACCACTCTGAGAACTGTAACTCTGAGAGGTGAACAGGGGTCTCCTAATACAGTGGAACCTCAGTTTATGCCTACCTCCGTATATGAACACCTCCGTTTACGAATGCTGCGGACCCAGAAGTGTTTCATCCGGGTTCCGCGGCATCGGATGCGCAGGCGCAATCTGCGCAGTGTGTGTGTGTGTGTGTGTGTGTGCAGAAGTGCTCTATTGGCACTTTGCGCATGCACAGAAGCGTGCCTTCGGTGAGCGAATGCCTCAGCGAGCGAACGCCTCTGCAGAACGGATTGCGTTCGCAAACCGAGGTACCACTGTACAGTAACTCTCAGCATCCGGAACAAACTCCAGATCCCAGGAAGAAGCCATCCCTGGGAAGCCACCCCTGTTCACAGTGGCATCATAGTGATACTGCAGCCCCAAGAAACACAGGAAGCTGCCTTATACTGAATCAGGCCACTGGCCCACCTAACTCCATATTTGTCCAATCCTCTTTTAATGCTATTGAAATACAACTCTCCGCAGCCCCAGCCAGAAGAATGCACCTGGAGAGCACCAGTTCAGTGAAGGCCCTTCTATATCCCCTCAATGTAGCAAAACGGGGGCCCATATGTGCAAATAGCACAGCAGCAAGCTTTAAAAAAAATGAAGAGAAGGAACTCCATATAAATAGCCAGTGAAATTAATTGCTATGGGATGCAGGGAGTGGCCGTTGCCTCAATTGCCTTTAAAAACAAATTAGAGAAATGCTCTCGTATTGGGCCTCTTCATGACTGCCAGACGTGACAGCTAGTGGAGCAGTATTCCCCCCCCCCCCCAGTCTGGAGGCAGACTGCAGCAACTGCAGATCACATAGGACTCCCCCTGCCACCACTGCCCCTCACACAATATACAGCAGATAAGAAACATATGAAGAGGGGATCTGTGGCAGAGAGGAAGGAAGAGAACAGGAAATGCAATCCTAATAGGGCATGGATTTTGCCATTGCATGTAGTCATTGATTTATAGTGGCTTCCACCAAGCTGCTGCTCTCCAGATAAACATCTGGAGGGCACCAGGTTGGTGAAGGCTGTTCATGGAGGAAAAGGATACCAATGGCTACTAGCCATGATAGCCCTGCTCTGCTTCCATGGTTGGAGGCAGTAATGCTTCTGAATACCAGTTGCTGGAAGCCACAGGAGGGCAGAAGGCTCTTGTGCTTGGGTCCTGCCTTTGGGTACCTGGTTGGCCACTGTGAGCACAGGTTAGTGGCCTAGGTGGCCTGATTGGCCTGATCCAACTGCTGGGCTCCTCTTACATTCTTAACCAAGGTCTTGGGTTCTGCTTTTTGTTTTTACCTGTTTTACAATGCCAGCTCCCAGACTAGCTAAGGAAAGTATGCTATGTTAGCATCTCTCAAACTTCCACTTTGTTCTGAGCTGAAATCAGAGTTGTGATTTGCTTCTCAAAGCTGCAAAGGTGGGGAGCCAGAGTTGCCTGCGATTGTCACAGGTGCAAAACTGCTCATGTGGAGTGGAGAGGAGGAAGGAAGGTCGACCCAGTGTAAGCGGATCCTAAAAACCTTTTGGCATGGTTCTACTGCTAATATGCGAGTCCACTTCTCTATTGGGTATCCCAGGGCCATTTGCCTCCTGCTGCAGCCTTGATCCAGGTCAGCCCTGCTGCACCTACAAATAAGGCTCCCACTGGTGTGCTGGGAGGTTTCTTTCCGGGGCAAATAGCAATTCTGTGTTTGTCTCTGTGTGTATGTTTCTGTTCCAGATCAGGCCAACAGCAGGGAACAGAAAATGTTTAACCCCCTCCTGTTCTACTCCCTTGTGTTCTACTCCTAAGAACACAAACATAGCCTGCTGGATCAGTCCAGTGGTCCATCTTGTCCACCCTCCTGTTCGCATAGTGGTCAACCAAATGCCCCAATCGGAAGCCCCAAAATAAGACTTGATCACCTGCCCCCACAGTTTGCACCCTGCCAGCTCTTGTAGCTGTGTGTTGTTTAAGCCATCCTTGCAATTGTCTGTGTGGTATAGAAGTTAGAGTGTCAGACTAGGACCTGGGAGACCAGGGTTCAAATCCTCACTCAGACATGGGCCAGTCACTGTCTCTCAGCCTAAACATACCTCACAGGACTGTTATGAAGATAAAATGGGGGTGGTGGGGAGAAGAGTCTACATCTACTGAGTTCATAGCAGGAAAGGTGAGGTGTAAACTAATTGCAAATTGGGGTCACAGGGAAAAGGAGGCCCTAAATCCAGGTGTTCCCTTATTAGGATGGCTGCATGTGAATTAGTAGTAATGAAGGCTGAATGTTGAGCTAGGTGTGCCTTGGGGCAAAGCAAGTCACAGAAGCTCTTATATTGGTGCAAAGCAAAGGATGTTACAGCATTCCATTGGATTAGCTTAGTGATGGAAAGACTGATGCATGAATTGGGAGGTCCATGTTCAGATTTTGCCTCTTCCAGGAACTTGCTGGGGTGTCTTAGAATGGTCAGTCCCAAGTCTGCCTGCATTGTGAGGCTAACAGTGCCTGCCTGCCTTGCAGGGTGGTTGTAAGGATAGGAGTATAGTAATGTGAAACACTTCTTATAATCAATGTTTCTGTTGCTGCTGTTGCCCCCAACTCTAGTCCCAGGGCTCTAACTTTACAAATCCAGACTCCCCTCTCCCTGATCTCATCTCATCTCTCTCTCTCTCTCTCTCCCCTCCCCCCCCCCACACACCGGGCATGGGCAGTCCTGTAAATCACTCAAGGCTATAAGGTAGGCACAGAGTGTTCTCTGGCAGGGAATAATCCTTAATCTTGGAGCAGCTTTTAAACTCAAACTCGCATTTGGAAGACCTTTTTATAATTTTTTTTAATGACAGTTAAGGTAAAATAAATTCCCAAAAAGGGCCGCCTGGCTGCCAGTGATAGCGACTCTGATCCAGCGATTGGCAAAAAGCATCGCTGTTAACGACATCAGCTTGGTGAATCGTGCCAAAGATGCATTCAGGCTCCTTGGAATGGAGAGTGGCAGCGGGCCAGGAAGGGAGAAAAGGAGCCTTCCCCTGGCTCGCAGCCCAGTGGGATGTTCTGTAGGCACTTCTGGGCAAACCCCTCTCCTTCCCCCACCAACCTCCGAGGCTGTACCTCGGACAGCTTTCATTGCATGCCACATGAATGCCAGTTTGCTGGGATTGTCTCCCTTGTGCAATTCAGCCTCCTGTGAAACCATTCTTCAGCCTGGGGCTTGCTGTTTACCAGGACTGTGCAAGGCCAGCACTGCGGCTCTCAAAGAGGAGATCACAGCCACTTTGCTCCTCCCCAGACCTTCTTAGGAAGGGAAGAGCTCAGCCATAAGCCTGGATTCAGATGACATGCTAAGCCAAAGTGTGGCTTAGCTCAGTGTGGCCAGGGAGTAGGAGGGACCAAGGAGGAGCAGAGCAGCTGCAGCTCCTCTCTGGAAGCCTGACCTGTTTCAGTGAGCCATAGTTTGGCTTACAGTGTCATGAGAAACAGTCTTTTTTCTTTGAAATGGGATGCAGGTGTCAAGAAGATGTCTGAATGCAAAACAGGATTATGAGTTCCAAATTTCAGTGTGATGTCTCACTGCTTGAGGGAGGTATTAGTGTGCTCTACAACTTTCTTGGCTCCTTTCTTGGGGCTTGAGCTGGCTTCCAAACTTCAAACGGAGAATTTTGCCCAGAATTTGCAATTCTCATACCTCTGTGTTCAAGGTAGATACTGTTCTGCTAAAGTTCAAGTTTTGCAAGCGAACAGGGGATTGGCATACTGCCAAATTAGACCAAAATCTCGCTGTGCTCATGTCTCCCCTGCCTCCAATAGCTCTTGCATACTTTGGCTAGAAATGGTCCCAGAGGTCTAGTAAAACCCCAAAGGAGGATCATTTGCTAACAACAATTACCCCCAATGAGAGCAGACAGAGGTTGGCCAAGGGCCCCTTCTAACTGCCGGTTAGGCTGCTTTGGCATCACTGAGAGAGAGTCTGAAGCGTGAAAAGCAAAAATGGAGATTTCCCAAACAAACAGAGTGAATGTGGTGGTGAAGACCTCTCTTCTTCACATCTGTGGGAAGAAGAGAGACAAAACTATTAAGGATGGCCTGAAAAAATGAGTCCAAAGCCTGAAAATGAAAGAACATGTAAGGCCACATCATCTTAAAAAAAGGAAACACATCCTGCTTCTAGTCCAGAGGTCAGCAAACTTTTTCAGCAGGGGGCCGGTCCACTGTACCTCAGACCTTGTGGGGGGGCGGAGTATAATTTGAAAAATATATATGAACGAATTCCTATGCCCCACAAATAACCCAGAGATGCATTTTAAATAAAAGCACACATTCTACTCATGTAAAAACACAGATTCCCGGACCATCTGCAGGTCGGATTTAGAAGGCGATTAGTTTGCCTACCCATGTTCTAGTCTGCTAACCACCAGGGCATACAGGTGTCTTCCAAATGCGCTTTAAGTTCTGCAGGTTCCATTGGAGGGAAGACACGCTTCAGAATCTAGAGCAGTTGCACTTTGGGACAGCAACATCCCCAAAGGGACACCCAAAGATGTTAGGAAGAGGTGCAGATCGGAGGAGGAGGAGGAGAAGGAGATACTGTCCCTTCTCTGTTCATCAAACAGTCATTCTGAAATTGGTGGGGTCATGGTGGAGCCACCAAGCTCAATAAATAATAATAATAATAATAATAATAATAATAATAATAATAATAATTTATTATTTATACCCCACCCATCTGGATGGGTTTCCCCAGCCACTCTGGGCGGCTTCCAACCGACATTAAAATACAGTAGTGATGTATGGAAGTGAGAGCTGGACCATAAAGAAGGCTGATCGCCGAAGAACTGATGCTTTTGAATTATGGTGCTGGAGGAGACTCTTGAGAGTCCCATGGACTGCTAGAAGATCAAACCTATCCATTCTTAAGGAAATCAGCCCTGAGTGCTCCCTGGAAGGACAGATCATGAAGCTGAGGCTCCAATACTTTGGCCACCTCATGAGAAGAGAAGAATCCTTGGAAAAGACCCTGATGTTGGGAAAGATTGAGGGCACTAGGAGAAGAGGACGACAGAGGACGAGATGGTTGGACAGTGTTCTCGAAGCTACGAACATGAGTTTGACCAAACTGCGGGTGGCAGTGCAAGACAGGAGTGCCTGGCATGCTATGGTCCATGGGGTCACGAAGAGTCGGACACGACTAAACGACTAAACAACAACAAAACAACAAATCTATTAAACATTAAAAGCTTCCCTAAACAGGGCTGCCTTCAGATGCCTCCTAAAAGTCTGGTAGTTTTTTATCTCTTTGACATCTCGGGGGAGGGCGTTCCACAGGGCAGGTGCCACTACCGAAAAGGCCCTCTGCCTGGTTCCCTGTAGCTTAGCTTCTTGTAGCGAGGGAACTGCCAGAAGGCCCTCTGCTCTGGACCTCAGTGTCTGGGCAGAATGATGGGGGTGGAGATGCTCCTTCAGGTATACTGGACCGAGGCCATTTAGGGCTTTAAAGGTCAGCACCAACACTTTGAATTGTGCTCGGAAATGTACTCCAGGTTTAGTGCCCTTTCCTTAAGGTATATCTAAGCCACTTTGAATTGTGCACTGAAACAGATGGATAACCACCAAGGCAGCTGTTGCAGGATTAGTGCAACACATGTGCGATCACCAACATCCTTGCATCTGCATTCTGGACCAGCTGAAGCTTTTTGACCATGGAGAATGTGTTTCAGTCACCCACCCTGGATGTAACTGTGGAGGCTTGTGTTCCTATGGTCAGGATGGATGAGTGCAGCTAGCGCACCAGCTTCAGCTGGCCAAAAAGATCCTCCAGTGTGATCCAGTGTGTCTTGTAAACTTAATGCATCTTCACAGGGAATGAAAGGAGGATTTTGAGTCTCTTGCTATGCACTTTTGACTGCTGCCAAATTCAAGAGGTCCAGCCCCCCCCCCCCCCAAAAAAAACCTTCCTGGTGAACATTGTAGACCATAGTTTGGATCCAGCTGAATTTGACAGCAGTGACCAGGCTTAGTTGCTGATGGGTCCTGTTGCTGGTCAGGAGGTACGACAATTCCTTGCTGATCCCACAGAGGTCAGGTATGTAGCTTCCGCATGCCTGATATAGACAGACCAGGCTTCTAGATAGCTCCTTGCTTGGTCTCCCATGATGAATACATTTTGTCTCCAGGTGACCAGGAATCAAAAGCTTTGTGAAAGCTTTGTCCCAATTCCCTGGCCACAAATGACCAAACCTGGGGATGTGTGGCCCTATGGATTACTCAAAATGGAGATAGGCTGGTCTTTACCATGGCCATTCTTAGAAGATGGCGCAAAACTGTAATTCATGTGGGTCTTGCATTTTACCCCACAATGTTTGTAGGTGAGATTGACGTAGTGCTGCAGTATCTCTGCCTGCCTCTCTTGTCCTCTGCCCTCCAAGCCGATGCTGCTCCTTCCTTTCTTCTGTGAGAGACCCTCACAGAAGTCATTCAGTCGCTTCTAGCTTTGGGGAACGAGAAGCTTTGTCTGGCTTTTCTTTTCTCTTTTCTTTCTTTTCTGCCCTTAATTGAAATTCTGTGAAGTCTCTCTGAATTCTAATCAGGTCTTTGAGGAATTGCCCTATCTTCCTGTTGCTACTATGATGTTATCAGGAAAACATCTATACCCTTTTGAAGAAATCTGTCTTCTGATGGAAGAGCAGAGGAGGAGCCGTTCTCTGGCATTACGGAGCTTAAATTCTGCTTTCAAGGTAAAAATTGTGGGGATGTCCCTTTCCACAAATCCAAAACATGGGACTCTCCTTTTTTCTCTGCAAAACATACAGTCCATTCCTGAAAACATCACCCACAGAGGGGAATCCAGCAACTGCAGTTGTGTTGTGGCCCCAGACTAGGACTCCGTGAAGCCAGAGTCCTCTGGCAGCTGCAGCTCCAAGGAGAAGCTGGATCTACTTCTTGGTCCATCCTGTGCAGGTCTGTGGCCACAGGAGCTTCACCTGAGGAGGCATCTCTGCTGCTAAACACCAACACCTGGTCCACAGACTCCTCAGGGGATCATGAAAACACATTGCCCTGAAGGAGGCAACAGCAGCACAGCATGTTGAAGAACCCAGCTAAGCACCCAACACACCCTAAAGCAGCCTTCACCAACCTGGTGGCTTCCAGGTTTTTTTAGACAACAACTCCCATCATCCCCAGCCAATGCAGAACTTGCCAGATAGCTGATCCATCCCAATTAAACAACTTCAAAAAATACCTTAAATACATCAACAACTGGATAATGCCAAAACATTCTTTCTAGAGCTGGTCAGCAAGAGTCCCTTGGAAGCTCACAAACAGAGGTGGTGGCTACCCCACCATTTAATCATTTTGTAGTCTGCCTCCCTAAGTGGAGGCTCGATCCAGCTGCTATGGTTAAAAGCCTTTGACTTCTCTCATCCTTCATTAATTCCTCTGAGCCTTCCTTTTAAAAGCCGCATCTGTTAACATTGCTGTATTATTTTTGATCCTCCTCCTCCTCGGAACTCATGGCAGAAAACACGGTTCCCTCCTACTATTTTTTATTGCCACAGTCGCCTTGTGAGGTGGGTTAGACTGACAGATGGTGACTGGCCCAGGCTCGCCTAATGAATTTTATAGCTGTATGGAGAACTGAGCTGTGCTTTCCTGATCTGAGTCCAATACTCTAAGTCAGGGGTAGCCAACTCCCAAGAGACTGCTCATGGAGTTAAAAACTGGCATCTACCCCCTTTTGGGTTATTCAGTCAAAGTTGGTGAGCCTTTCTTAGGAGGAGAAGCCCCGTTTTTTTTTGGGGGGGGGGGAGTTCAGGTCAAAGTTGTTGAGCTTCTTTGAGGGGAGCCAGTGATCTACCAGTGATCTACCACAGATGTCCAGTGATCTACCTGTTGGACGTGCCTGCTCTAAGAGGTTGATGGAGTTCATCACCCATCAGCCTCAGCCAGCCTGGCCAATGATCATGGATGGTGGGAGGTAGAATCCAACCCCATTCCCAGAGCATCGCAGGTTCCTTTCCTCTGCTTCAGCCTAGTTCACTAAACCATGATATTCCCCATTGCCAACCTGGTGCTCTCAAGCCAGTACAGCCCACACCTGGAGGGCAACAGGATGGCAGGACCTGATCTAAGTTAACATTTCATTGAACAACATGTCTTTTGGCACAATGAAAAAAGGTCTGGTCGGTGGGATAGTCCTGCCAATAGTTCTTTCCTGGAGGCTGTGAAGAGGAATCCTGGGTCCTGCCACCCAGTTGGGGAGGCATGTGCAGCTTGTCTTTGGGGTTATGAGATGGTGGATTGGGGTGGGCCAGCTTTTCCACAGCAGAGCGCTCCCTTATTCTCACACACCCCCTTGCCGGCTGCTGCTGAGTGAGATAATGAACATTCTAAACAAAGGCTAATTGTCTTATAACTGCGCTGGCCTCTCTTGGCTGCGGAGGAATACCTCACAGGCTCCCCTCTGCCTGGTAAATGACTGGATTGGGGCTGCGGAAAAGGCAGTGAAGGGCGTCACTCTCTCCCGGTGCTCAGTTCTCCTGCTGCTTGTGATGCAACTGTCTGGTGCTACTAGGGAACAAGGAAGAGTTTTGTTGATTTGTATTTTAGAGCAGATGGGGGAAACCAGCAGCCCCATCCCAGACGGTGTTGGGCTTTAGCTCCCATCATCCCTAACCATTATTGGCCATGTTGACTGGGGCTAATGGGAATTGGAGTTCCAAGTGGAAGGGTCGTAGCTCAGTGGTAGAGCAATTGCCTTGCATGCAGAAGGCGGCAGCTCCAGGTAGTTAAAGATTTCTCCCTGAAACCTTGGAGAGCTGCTGTCAGTCTGTGTAGACAATACTGAGCTGGATGGACCAATGGTCTGATTCATCATAAAGCAGCTCCCCAACATCTGGAGTGACAGCGGTTCTCCGCCTTTGCCTTAAAGCACTCTGACCTTATTGGCTGGCTTACATGCAGATTGGAACATATTTCTCCAAAATATGTGGTGCAAGTTTGGTGGGAAAACATGTATAGAATTGTAGAGTTGGAAGGGATCCTGAGGGCCATCTAGTCCAACCCCCTGCAGCGCAGGAATCTCCATTCAAACATATGTACCAATGTGTAATTTCTGGGGAATATGTCCAAAAAAATGCATATTTTAGGGAATATGTCTACAAAAATGCATATTTTAGGGAAATACGTAGCATGTGGAAAATTAGATATTGGGGGTTGTTTGTTGGAAACAAGATGGACCTCATCTGTGTCTGAGCATGTGCTAAACTGACACAGAATGGAAAGAAGCTGATCTGCACTACCAAGAGCAATTGAACGTAAGTGAGTGGATATGCATAAATCTGGATTAATAAGCAAGGCTCTGGGGTGCAAGGGGCTGCATTGTTGAAGTGACATGACTTTAGTTTCCTCACTAATCCTGGAAAATTTGGGATCTTTTAGTCTTTTAAGTGAAATTGAGGCTTTTGAAGCCCATGGTGGTCCGATGCCTGCTTCCGTTCCCACCACCTTTTCCAGTTCTTCCTGGTGTAAACTTTTTTACAAAGGTGGCGGGCAATGCAGAACATCCGCTTCTTTGCTTGCCTGGGTTCTTGCGGAGTAAGCAGATGAGCAAATCCTCCTGTTTCTGATCCCCTCTTTGCTGCATCTTCCCTTTGGGGTAACTTCACGACGGGGGAAGCTCAGAGCACATTAAACGGCTTACAGCGTCTTAACCAGCCGTTAAGCGATTAAAAGCCCATGTAAAACACTTTGCTTGGCAGCTTAGGCCGGGTTCATGCATGCAAAGGGATGAGGTGGTAGAGGCCTGTGGTGGGTAGAATGGACGGTACCACTTCAGACTGCAGGTGGGGAATCATCTTTTTAAATGCACCCCAGCTGTTTTCTTTTAAATCACCACTAGTAGAAAAAGAACAGTTTAGCAAGGGATAAGGTAGGATAGCATCTTTCCCCTGGTGTGTTTTCTTTTCTTTTCCTTCCTTCTCTTTTCATGCAAAGATATTGGGGTGGTGCACCAAAGCAAAAATAAAAAAACACCAAAAGCCAAATTTAAAACACTAAAAGTACATGGAATCCATCTGTACAACCAATATTTGTGTTCTCTTTAAAAGTTTTTCCTGATCCGCAGGCAAAATATGGAACATCTGAATACAAGGGGGGCCCAGTAGCAGCAGGGTGTAGTAGGGTAGGAAATTTCTATATCTCAGGGAACCTCAGCCTCTTACTCATTTGGTTATTATTATTATTATTATTATTAGTAGTAGTAGTAATAGTAGTAGTAGTACTGTAGTAGCAGTTGAGCTTCTGCACAAGCACTGGCTTTTGGATTTTCCCCAAAGCACTGTTGCAGGTTTTCAAACTCTTCCCTGCAACCCTGAGGACTAGACACTTGTGTTTGAAGAAATGGTTGAATGCTTGTGACTGAGCAGACTTGAGGTGACCCAGTTACCTTGGAGAGGTGAAGGAAACAAATAACAGGCTTTGAGAGCTAAAGCTTCCCTGCTGAGGGTGATGGGTCTTGCAATCTCAATATGGGATCTTCTCAGCATTTGCCCCAGCTGTTTGTCTCCAGTTAAACATTAGGAATAACTTTCTGATAGGAAGAGTTTTTTTGACAGTGGAATTGAATACCTTTTTAAAAAACAGAAGTTGGGTGCCCATTTGTCAGGGATTCTTTACCCAAGATTCCTGCATTGCAGGGGGCTGGACTAGTTGACCCTTGTGATTCCTTCCATGTTTCTATGTCTTTGATTCCATGATTCCTTACCCTCTCCAAGGAGGCAGGTCCCTGGAGCATCAGTGAGCATTTGACTCAGGTGCTCAGAAAGGCACAGCTTTTTCCAGGTCTAACTTAGGGATGCAACAAATTCTTCTGCAGCTGCTTATGGGAATTACTCTTGCCCCACCTTCCACACAGCAGAAGCTCCTTTTGTAGAGTGGCTTTTTAATCATTTGGAAACATTTCAGGCAACCCTTCCTCCTTTACTTCCCCTCTCCCGCCCCGCCCGACTTGTGCTTTCATGCTGGTCATCCCAGTGGGTGCCTGGGGCGAGTTTCTCAAGTGGACGACCATGATAATTTCTTAACAGGGTGACCAAGAACAGAATATTATCTCGTTACAGTTCACGGCGTCTCCTCGTAAAAATAAAACCAGTAAAAAGCATGGCTTGTACTGCCTGTTTATGAGCTTGTACTTTGGCCGTGTCCTCCATCAGGCAAGACGTCTCTCAGAGGCGGCCATCCTCATCCTGGGAGGAAGGGGAGGGGCAGAGAAGAGGCAGCACAGCCCTGAAAATTGAAAAATTCTGAGAAGTGCAGATTTCAAAGGCTTGCTGTGTTTTGTTATGTTTCGGACGGTTTTGCTTTAAAATGTGATCCAAGCTGAATTTCTCCCCCAATGATGGCACAGGCTTTTCTGGCTGTTTTGGAAACGGTGACAGGTGAACACTTTATGGCCTCCCCACCTCACCTAGTTACTAGCATCGTGCTTTTGAGCTTTCTTGAGCGAGGCGGAAGGATGCAGGAATATCATTTTGCCTTCAAGGATGCAGGGATATCATTTTGCTGGGTTTTAAAAAAGGAACATCTGCCTAAAAATATTGAAGCCCCTCAAAGGGAAGGATTGATGTTTGACTCACTGATCAAAGGGCAGATTCTGCTTATGCTGGCTGGCCAGGAATCTTCTTTGAGGTGCAAACTTGAAAGGCGGTTGCTGAAAGCCACCCATGGGTGGCCATGGCTTCCGGCCCTCATCTTCTAGTTTTGGCTCCTGAAGGTGCTTTTTCCTGTGGTTGCTTTTTCATACATGGCATAGGTGGGGGCTGAATGCCACCTCAGTGGGTAACCACGGCCTTCATTCTCCACACTCTTACTAATTTGATTGTGTGGAAAAGACCCTGGGGAGGAGGAGTCCTAGTGGGCACTGGGAAGGAGTGAACCTTCAGGCATCACCAGAGCTATGCAGATCTGTAGCACTGATGTTCAAGATAATTTTTTAGCTATATATGACTGAGCATAGTTTTAAAGTCCCTGCCCTGCTTATGACGAAGTGCTAGCAAAGGAATCCCCTCTCCCCCACCCCTGCTGCTCTCTCAACCACTTATGGGTTTTGAAGGAAGTAAATCTCATCTAATTCTGTAATTTTTCATAGAGCCAGGTTCATAGACAGGTTTTGATGAGACTAGCTCAGTTTCTCCAGTGTTTTTGTACGTGCCTGGATTAAGAACGGGTGGATCTGTCAATTTCATTTTCCTTCAGTTTCTTGTTTTTCCAATCTTCGGTTCAGTTCCTCACACAATCTTCAAACAAGCTGTCGGCACTTTAGACCACATTTCTTCTAATTTTTGTATGCAATATTGCCTAAAATTCACTTTTTGCACTATTCTCTCTTTGCAAGATCTGGAGAAGTGTGAATTTCAGAGGGTAGCTGCATTTTAGGCCAACTTTCATTAAAAGGGGAACCAAACAGACTTTCTCTCACTTGCTTGCCCACTGAATTTTGCCAGTTTAGGAGAAACTTGCCTTGCCTTCTTGGATGTCACATTTGAGGAATTTCAGTGGAAGAGTAAAACAGTTTTTACAAGTCAAACACAATTCACCTGAAGGCTTCTGGGCAGCCCTAACATTTGGGTTGTATCTACCCTTTCAAACAGGGGCAAAGTACCTCTGTTTTGCAGTGCCCACCCTGAGAACGCAATGGAGAGTCAGCTACTTCTGTGGGTCCACTTGTACCAAGAATAAGTATTTTACTGCAAGAGTTTGTGAGGGCAGGTGCCGCTGCAGACACACACACACACAAACCTAATTGGTAAGGTGAGGCAGCATCACTTGCAACAGTGTGACACAAGGGGGCGCTGTGCTTCAGACTTTGATGAAACAATTAATGACTGCTTTCTATGACTTTTTGAATTTAAAGAATTCACAGGACCGTTGCCGTATTCAAAGCAGTTAACTTTCCCAATTGCGTTTGCACCTTCAGCTTTTGTTTTGTTGCTTTTGTTATGAGTTTGCTCCTGTCACCTGCTTTAGAGCTAGCTAGAAGCTTCTTGCATGCCAACCTGGTGCTTTCCAGATGCTTTGGACTACAACTTCCATCTCCCCCAGCCACCATGAGAACTGTAGTCCAAAACATATGGAAAGCACCAGGATTGGGAAAGTGTGATGCATCTCCTCTTGTCGATTCTGACCATGATCTGGACAGAAATCTCATGGAGAAAGCCATTCAGATATGGATGTTTTTACCTGTTAGGACTCTTTTGAAGCAGGCATGTGGAGAAGGGTTGTAGTTCAATGGTCAAACTGCATGCAGAAGGTCTCAGGTTCCATCACTTGGTAGGGCCAAGAAAGACTGCAGAGCCACTCGCGTTCAGTGCAGAGTTGCAGACAATAGTCAGACTTGGCACAAGGGAAATTCCTCTGCAGTAAAACAAAATACCATCTTAATATCTGCTTTGGGAAAGGGCTGTAGGGGACATGCTTTGCACGTAGATGACCCCTGGGTTCAGTGTTGACTACGTTGAGCTAGATCAGGGTGGCAGACCATTTCTCATTGAGGGTTCACTCTTGCCTAACTGTTTGCCAGTGGGTGTGGTCACCCTTCTCTCTCTCTCTCTCTCTCTCTCTCTCTCTCTCTCTCTCTCTCTCTCTCTCTCTCTCTCTCTCTCCTGCTCACACAGCTCTCTCTTCAGCTGTGGGGTAGGAGATAGCCAGGAGAGGAGGCCTCTCCTCCACAGGGGAAAGCACACAGTTGAGCGCTCCAGTGATTCTCAAGCGACAGTGGTGATTGCTGAGCACGCTTAGGAGAAAGCAGAGCGCTTGGCCGCCTACTTCCACATCAGCACCCCCATCTGCTCGGATGTTTCCTGAGCACCAACGACAATAACCAAGCACTCAGGGAAGACTGGAGCACAGTAGCTCAGCTGCTACTTGGAGTTCGCCGCTGCCACCAATGACTTCCACTCCGATGGTCTTGGGGAAGGCGAGGGGAGGGGATTCCACCCCCCGTTACTTCAGCAGCCACTGGCTACTGCACAGATGGTGCTTTTTGATGATTTTATTATTCTAGCACTGAAAGGAAATGTGGTAGGGGGCTGGCAGGCCACTGGAAATGGCGGGGGGGGGGAGCAGGAGGCCTGGTTCTGTATGAAGCACCTTCTCGTGTCCTTTCTGCTTCATTGGCGTACTTGGTGACTTCACAGCCAGTGTGTGGACTCATCCTATTGGCAAGCTATAAATGCTGTCTGTGGCATTATAATCTGTGCTGGCCCATTCACATAAACCAGCCTTTGATGCTGAAGTTGCCATTGGCATGCGATCACCAGCCCTTAGTGGCAGGCAGCTGAATGTGTGAATGGATTTCCATTTTTTTAAGACAATGCATGGGCATTCCCTGGAAGGGAGGCTTGGCCCACAGAGGTATATCAACCACCGGATTTATCATCCCTTGATGACTCATGGATGAATGTGTGAACACTCATGGCTGAATGTGTGAATGGAGTGCAACTCCACTGCAATGCCTCAAGGCAATGTGAGGAGATAGGAAAGTTTCAGCTGTGGTGATGCAAGAAGGCACTGATTTCCATTCCATCCATCTGCATCATGGGCAGTGCTGTTTCTGTTCTGCTGCAATTTGGCTTCATCTTGCTGTCTTCTACGGCAGAATTTGCATATTTACATTATCCGTATGTTATTCCACACCATTTCAAGTTAATGGCCATTCATTTCAAAGCAAAGGAAAAGCAGTGCAAATGGAGGGGAGACACCATCAATCTGAAGGTGATGGACTTCCTTGGAGGTTTTGAAGCAGAGGTTGGATGGCTGTCTGCCATTGATGCTTTAGTTGAGATTCCTGCATTGCAGGGGGTTGGACTAGATGACCCTTGGGTCCTTTCCAACTCTACAATTCTATTATTTTAATTATGCCTCATTTGCCAACAAAAAGCAGCAACAGCAGCATATACTGATCATACTTGCTGGATTAATTTCCATTCTGGACATGGGACAAATAAGTGGCCATCCACTCTTGTTTTCACTTGCGTTGGAATTATTTGACATCCCTAATTGTTCATAGTAGCATTTATCATTTTGATGACATTTCACACTTGCAAGGCATCACTCGTTGAAGGGTGGACCATCCACCGGGGAGGCAGTCTCAGTTTTTACCCAGGGCTGATTTTTTTCCATGTAATGGTGACTCTGAAGGGATTGGATGACTCTTAACTGTGAAATGGCTGCAATGTAGACCTAGCGAAAGCACCGCCCCTTTATTTCACAGCTGGGACAAGGGCCAGCTATGAGCTCTGCTCAAAAGAAAGGTGGGTATAATAAGAATAGTAATGTCCTTTCATAGGGTGCCTGCTAAATAAGCAAGCTTTTCCTTTTTAGACCGAAGCCCACCAAATAATCTAAGCGGAGGAAGGTATAGGTGACGTAGTATAATAGAATCATAGAATTGTAGAGCTGAAAGGGACCCTGAGGATCATCTAGTCCAGGGGCACGCAACCTAAGGCCCGTGGGCCGGATGCGGCCCAATTGCCTTCTGAATCCAGCCCACGGACGGGCTGGGAATCAGCGTGTTTTTACATGAATAGAATGTGTCCATTTATTTAAAATGCATCTCTGGGTTATTTGTGGGACATAGCAATTCATTCATAATTTTTTTCAAAATATAGTCCAGCCTACCACATGGTCTGAGGGACGGTGGACCAGCCCATGACTGAAAAAGGTTGCTGACCCCTGATCTAGTCCATCCCCTGCAATGGAGGAAAATGCAGCTGTCCCATACAGGAATTGAACCTACCATCTTGGTGTTACCAGCAGGGGTGGAGCTTCATGCTCCGCCACTGGGGGCAGAGAGCAGGCGTGCTGCCCCCAGGGACGTGGCACGCGTTCTGGGGGCAGGGCACGCCGCGTGCAGGGGTGGGAAGTGCGTCTTGGGGGTGGGGCATGCATGCGTCTTGGGGGGTGGGGCGGGCAGTCGCGATGGCGCTCCTGGGATCACGCTGCCGGGGCACCCCACCCCCACCGCCCCTATCTTCCTATGCCCCTGGTTACCAGCATCACACTCTAACAAACTGAGCTATCCAGGCTGTAGGCATGCATGGTTAAGGGTTAAGCTGCCACTATTTTATTTTAGGAAATTCCTACCATTGTGACCTACCAAAATATCACAAAAGTGTGAGCAAGCTTTTGAGTCCACCAGGGGTCTTTCTCAGGCTGTATGTTGAGCAAAATGTGCAGGTGAGAGCCAGCAAGACGCTGGCTTAGTACACTCCTGCCATCATATCTGCCCTGTTCAAACTCTAATTTCTGTTTCTTAGAAGCGACTGGGAGGGGGGTGCGTGTTGTTGTCACAAAGAGGGTCTGCACTTCAGAACTTATCCGCTCCGCCACCGCCTCTGAAGCCTGGGAGCGGCCTTTCATAGGATGTCCCCACCTGACCCGCCGCTTTACTGTGCAGCTCACAGCTGTTGGGGGTGCAGGGGAGGGGGTGGTGTGATGGAGAAAGCTTCCCCTGCGGAGGGCAGCCGAGTCTTTAATGGAGGCTTTAAAAATATCAACAGGAAATTAGTCCCTGGCACCCCCTCCTGCTCTTTCTTGTCAGTCGGCTCTCCATTATCGCAACAAAACAGTCGCCTTTTTTTCTGAAAGCTGCGCTGGGCTAGGATCTCTCTCCGCCTCGCAGTAGTTGTTTGCCTCTGGCTTTGAGAGCTGATGGGGGATTAATAGGAGGGGGGTGCTGTGGGGAGCAAGGCGTAGGGGTGCTTGCCTTCAGCCCTTGGCGGGTTCATGCAGAGAGGGCTTACGTGCCTGTCTCGGAGCGACTGCACCATTTGGCGGCCTGCCGTGTGTGTGTGTGTGTGTGTGTGTGTGTGTGTGTGTGTGTGTGTGTGTGTGTGTGTGTGTGTCGGGCAAACGGGAAGGGAGATCGAGAGCTTTGCATCAAGGTAATTGAGCTTCTGTGCCGGGAGAACTGAGATTCTGTAGAACTCCGAAACTGCTGTTCAGCTTAGCATGATGTCTCTTATTTTGCATAATGTCCGGTTTCTGCCATTTCAATATAATAATGATTACTCTTTATTATTCTGCTCTTCCACTTAATGTACCCGGAGTGACACACAGCCATATAACCAACAATGTTTCTCTTCTTAGATTTGAGCATGACTTTGTTGTGAGACTCTCTTTCGTAAGCTGCTTTGCGAACCTCTCAGGGCCTTACAGCAGGATCTGATTATACTGAATGGATAGCTGGTGTCGGTAAAATACTGTCACAGATCCAGGGTAACAGAGTTTGGGGGTGCACCCATAACTGCCAGAGTCAGGGAATATTGGAAATTAATACATGGTAGAATTTAGATAATACAGTGGGAAGATGCCAGGGCTGGTCTGAGACAGAAGTTGATAAGAATGACAAGTCATCAATGGAAGCAAGTCATTAACCCATCAATGAAAACCATCAACTGGGTAGGAGGGTCCATTGGGTGAGGGGAGGAGGCTGCAAATGTGATGGGGGCTGTGCCTACAGGATAAAGGTGTCATTTTACACAAGCCTTCAGTTTTTTTCTGGCAAGGAGAAGGAGAAGGGTGGAGCCACAACTCCAGGCAGAGGCCATGCAGGGCAGAACCATCTTGGCAGGTTGGGATAGAGGCATTGAGAAGTTGTGCAGGATGTCTTGGACTCCAATTTTGCACTGCTATGGGGAACAAGCCCCTCTTGAGATGTAATGCTCTGAACTCTCTCCAGTGCAGACCCAGGTGTAAATGTGTGTACAAAAAACCATATTTCTAAAGAAACAGAACCCTAGGTGAGCACCTGGAACCCTTGGGATCTTGTGCAGCTATTTGGAGGAGATTGGGGTGGGATGCAGCAATAATTATCATTTTCAGGGAACAAGCCAGGGCCCCATCAGGCCACCAGAAATCTCAGCTGGCCTTTCTCTCTTCCACCTGAGAGATTAGCTGGCAAAGAATCACAGAATTGTAGAGTTGGAAGGGACCCAAAGGGCCTTCTAGTTCAACCTTTGCAATGCAGGAATCACAGTATCGTTCCCACTCATTTCCCCTGTTTTTTAAAAGGGTTCTGAGTTCTTTAGGGAGCTGAATTTTGCATCCAGGACCACGTTCTGTGCACAGAATTTTGGAATGCACAGCCCTAATTGTAGTGACAAGGGATCTTCATAGCCCATGTTACAGTCAATATGCTTACTCCAACCACTAAGCCTTCCTCCCTGGCGATGCCTGTGTTGCTTCGCTCAAGGCACCTTCCTCCTGCAACTTTTCCTGTGCAGTGTTCTGCTATCTATCAGTATTCTAAGCCTTGCATTGCATCCCTCCCTGGCCAGGTATAAGGAGATTGTTCCTTGTGATCCAGGCTGTGTCAAATGCCTTTTGCCTCATGCAGTCCCCAGAGTTCCGTTGCTCCAGACATCAAAGGCAAAGGGGATCAAGGAATGCCATGGCTGCAATTTCAGGCACAGGTGGCATTTTGGCATCGGACCAGATTGTGCCTTGCGCCCAACCTGGGGGAGTGGCCTGTTGAACGCCCCTTGATCCCCTGGGTCCCCTGAGGGAATAGGGACAAATGGGACTCAACAAGAGAGTGCACGAACTCTGGCTTTAGCCTTTGTTGCAGACAAAACAACAAACATTACAATCACTATAATAGCAAATGCGTATAAATAAAGCAAACAGCAACAAATTCATCAAAATAATACAATTCAATAATTGGAAACCCTGGGGTGATACAGTATCTGAAGTTGTCTCAAAATACAGTGTACAGTAACCGGATATTTCAGATACTTAAGCACCACCTAGCCTGGGCAGCTGCCCAAACTCTGGACAGCATCATGTCAGCCACCCCTGGTGTAGGTTTTACTCTCAGCTGGTTAGGAGGAGGCAAATAATGGCAAGAGAGTAAAGGGGAGGCACTGGGTCCCTTGTGGCTTTCTCTAGATCAGCCCACTGACCTACTTGCTCTCGCTTCCAGTTCTCATGATTGTCTGGGGGAGCTGTGTGTGTGTGTGCAACCAGTTGCTGCCTAATGGTCCCATGCGTGTGCTCTGATGGAATCCTGCCATTAAAATAAATAAATTAATTCTAGAGGTAGTGCCAAGAGTTCCATGCTAGATGTTCCCTGAGCCTCGGATAAAGGCTTGCAACTCCTTCACACAGTCCTGTTATCTGACACAAGTTGAGGTTTTTGCACTGGGGTCAACAGCTCTCTTAATATCTGGCTCCTGCTGCAGCTGCACTGCTAATGGGTCTGTCGCTCAGGTGAGAGCTGCTGAGAGAGATCTGGGCATCCTTCTGGCATTCTGGGTCATTGGGAGGAAAGTGTGAAATGAGGCAGCTGCATGCGCCTGGGGCAGGCTGACCTGCCTCTCTCTCTCTCTCTCCCTCCCCCTCTCTCTCTGCCTTGACTGTCTTCTGCAGCTACAGAAGGACTGTCAAATCCTCCTCCCTCTAGTTGGCAGTGAGACCCTGGGATTCTGCAGAGGGGAAACCAGAAGACCTGAATTCTGTGCTCAAAACAAGTGACGTAAATTTGCTTCTCATGATTTACATCATTGCATAATTTGTGGGGAGTGTGTGTGGAGGAATTGTACAATTCAGAATGTAGTGTTCAGTGGTGTGTGTGTGTGTGTGTGTGTGTGTGTGTGTGTGTGTGTGGTGTGTGTGTGTGTGTTGCAGTGAAGAAGGATTTTAAAAGCCTATTTGGGATGGAGGAACGTGCAAAGACAGAGAAACATTGCAGATGGAGGTATGAGGATTGGGCTGAGCTAGTGTGGCATAGTGGTTAGAGAATTGGGCTAAGATCTTGGAGGCCGGAGTTCAAATCCCTAGTCAGCCATGAAGCTCATTGGGTGACTTGGCCCAGCCACCATCTCTCAACCTAACCTACCATACACAGTTGTTGTGAGGGCAAAATGGAGGGGGGCGGGAGGAGAACCATGTATGCCACCTTGAGCTGGAAAAGTGGGATAGAAATGTAATAAATAAAATCAGTAAGGATAGCTCAGCTGGTAGAGCATGAAACTCTTAATCTCAGTGTCCTGGGTTCGAGCCCCATGTTGGGCAAAAGATTCGTGCATTACAGAGGGTTGGACTCGATGACCCGCACAGTTCCTTCCAACTCTACAATTCTAAGATTCTAAGGATCACCTAGGAAGACGTTCTATGTAATATTGTTCTCCCCATGACTATAGAATTATCCGATGTGGAACCTTGTCTGACGGGGGTCCACATGGCATTTGGGGCAACTTTCCAGGACCACATGCCAGTGGTGGGCAAGCCCAGAGGATTCAATGCTCCCATTTCACCCAGAAGGGAACTTTCCCCTCTTCTCCCTGCAAGCCCTCAATGTCAGCTCCAGAGAGTTGGAGGACCCTCCTGAGAAGATGGGGGCAGTGCAGGAGAGGGCATGAATGTGCTGCACCCATAGCACTCTTGCCCGTGCCACTGTGGACACAAACCTTTCAAGGAGGTGCACAGAACCCCAGTTTGGTACTGTGCTGCATGATACAGATTAGACCCTGTGCTGGTTTCGAAATAATTCTCCCTGGGATATCTTTTTGGGTGCATGGGTGGGCACTGTTTTCTGCAACTGCACCCGTGGAGACAAAGAGCAGCTGGGAGGCAATAAACCCACACAGGGCCCCACTCTGGATCAGCAGCCCAGCCGGGCTCCGTGTTGCTGCTTTCCCTTCAAAATAAAAGTGGCTTGGTTTGTTTATTTATGAAATTTCTTTCCTGACCTGCCTCCCAAAGAAGCCCAGGGAAGCAAACACAGAAGTGATAAAATTATACAATTATCACATTTTAAACAATTAAAGGCATTTTGAAACATATAAAACCAGCTTGTTAAGCATGCTGTTTGAAAAAGATACAGAACCTCCCTGCTTGGGAGTCAGCAGGTGGGCTGCTTCACCTGTCTTCAGACTGCGTCCTGGGACTCTCTTGGATACCTTCCTTTTGCCATGGTGTTAGTTGACCCTCTTGGCTGCCCTTTGTCACACAGTTCCTCTACAGCAAAGGTAGCCTGCATATTGCTAGTCTACAACTCCCATCATTTCTGGACCACTGCCCATGCTGACTGCAGGGGCTGGTGTGAGCTGGTCATCCATCAACATGCGGAGGGCCACAGGCTCACCTAACCCTGCCCTATGGGGTCCAGCTGCTACTATGCTTTGGATCTCCACCACCACCCCACATACACACCTGGCCAAAGCAGCCCAAAGGCATGTTGAAGGTGGAGCCTGGACCATAGGAGTCAACTCCTAGAGGCTGAGATTCTTCCCCACCTCAATAAAATAATTGAGGGGGCCAGGGTCCCCCAAAGTTGATGGGCATTGCCATTGAAATGCTGTAATTGCACAGCGTCATCTGATTGATTATGTGGAATGGGGCTTATCTGGGCCCCTGAATATTTTATTCTAGTTGCCAACCCCCCTAGCCTTGATAAAATGTGGTGGGTTGGGGCAGAGCCTGGGCAGAATCTGGAATAGAATCATAGAATTGTAGAGTTGGAAGAGACCACAAGGGCCATCCAGTCCAACCCCCTGCCAAGCAGGAAACACCATCAAAGCATTCTTGACATATGCCTGTCAAGCTTCTGCTTAAAGACCTCCAAAGAAGGAGACTCCACCACACTCCTTGGTAGCAAATTCCACTGCCGAACAGCTCTTACTGTCAGGAAGTTCTTCCTAATGTTTAGGTGGAATCTTTTATCTTGTAGTTTGAATGAATGGGCTATTCTTCCAGTTCTTCCATTTGCAAGGCTGAGGCATACCAGATTTGCAGAATCCCATTAAAAGGCAGCAAATTCTCCACCACTGGCTGTGCTGTTGTTTTTTTGCCAAGCCCCAAAGCACCTTTGCTCCAACTCTACTTACCTGACAAAACATGGCTTTGTTGGTTGGTGGGCATCTCCGCTTCCCAGCCTACTGAAGATACCGTATGTAGCAGTGAATGCTTTCCTCTGCCTCAGGGAAGTTGTCAGGCTCTTCCCTACAGCTAACCAATGATAGGCAGGCCACAGCGTCTTCTTCCTTGACCTCTTTCTCCCCCCCCCTTCCACTGTGCAACTCCTTCTCTCGCTGGGCCAGAGCAGGGATCAGAACAGGCAGAAACGATCCTGAGCCATCAGGAGGAATGACTGTCAGAGGCTTGCTCTTTTGGAACTAATTAAAGCAAAGAGACAAGAAGTTGGGAGAAGAGTGCCCTAGGGGAGCGTTTTGCTGCCACTTCCCCCACTTCATGCAGGCCAGCTTGACAGAGCAGAAAGATGGCAGGACATCCGTCTTCCTAAAACAAATTGTGGGTGGAGTGGGGTGAGAGAGGGTTCCCCAGCTGTGTGTTGGATCCAGGCCAGATTTAGACTCAGGTCAGGTGCTTCCAGTGCACTGTAGCGATGGATATATCTGTCAATTTCAATTTAGGAATGTAGGAAGCTGCCTTATACAGGGTCAGTCGGTCTATTCAGCTCAGTATTGTCTACACTGACTGGCAGCAGCTCTCCAGGGTCTTAGGAAGGCCCTTTTTCAACCTCTGTCTTGGAGATGTCAGAGGTAAAACCAGGCAAAAGCACTTTGCTGTAGACCCTCTCGGCTTCTCATTTTTCCAAGCTTACGTTCCGTTGGACACATTTCCATCTGTCATTTTTTTGGTCATTTTTTTAAATAAATAAATTGTAAGATGCACATGTTTGTATACATTTTTACTGAATGTACACATTTTTGCAAGTAATTTTCCACTAATACCATGCATTTTTGCATGTTGTTTTCAATGATTTATGTGCCTTTATGCCCACTTTTCCTAGTATTAATTGTTATGATGTATTTTTGTACACATTTTTGGTTGGAGAACTGCACTGCAAAATTCGGAGATGTGCAAATTTCAAAGGATGGCTGCATTTCAGTTTATAGGTAGATTCAGGAGGTGTAAATTGGGCAGGCTTGCATAAAATCTAAACAGAACCAAATTTCTCTGCCTTCCCTAGCCAAGGACCCCTGCAATCTGTGGCTAAAGATCCACAAGCAAATGATCCTGCTCTGTTCACCAGCCAAGATCCCAGCTGGGCCAGTCCAGTCCAGAAGCTTGACACTGCCAGCCAATTTCAGGAGCTGATGGTGTGCACCCTTGCTTCCTGTGCTGCCTTGCTGAGAAAGTCCTGCATGTCTACCATGGAATTATGTACAAAAGCCCAGGTTCAATCCCCAGGTGCCCTAAATCTTGGAGAGTTGTTGCCACTCAGTGTAGAGAATACTGAGCTAGATGGACATGTGGTCTGAGTCCGCTTCCTGCCAAACTGTCTCCATTTGTGATGGTTGTTGTTTTACGCTCCTAGGCAAACAGCACCCAGGTTTTAAATGTGCAAATACACACACACACTTTTTTCTACTTTGGCAATCCACCCTGAATTGCAAACACTATTGGTTTTCCTCGTCTTTCAGAACTGCTCTCCGCTTTACTTTGGGAACAGCAAATCAGCTTTCATGTCAGCACAATAGGTGCAAACGTGAACTTTGCTTACAAAATCCTAATGGTTATATATCTCCAGCCTTCCATCAGGGCTAATTGTCTGGAAGTTCAGTGGAGATTCTCTCAAGACTAGAGATGGGGAAGAAATTGAGATGGGGAAAACTGAGAAAACCAGAACAGGAAGAGCCATCCATCTCTCAGCTTGAACTACCCAACAGGCCAAGCATAAAATGGGAGAAACCCAGTGCATGTCACCCTCTCCACCTTGGAGGAAAGATGAGACACATACATATAGACACCATTTTATTTGTATGCAACTTTACCATAGTTAAAGCCATGCTCAACGAAGCTTTATAACATGGGGGGAGGGGGGACATAATTACAAATAACAAAATCAGACATAAATAAATAAAACACATCAAAAAGTGTGTGACCGAAATGAATGATTCCCACATAAATAATAGTAAGATCTAAAAACAGTTGTTGTTGTTGTTTGTTGTTGTTGTTGTTGTTGTTGTTTAGTCGTGTCCGACTCTTCGTGACCCCATGGACCAGAGCACGCCAGGCACTCCTCACATCCACTGCCTCCCGCAGTTTGGTCAGACTCATGTTCGTAGCTTTGAGAACACTGTCCAACCATCTCATCCTCTGTCGTCCCCTTCTCCTTGTGCCCTTCATCTTTCCCAACACCAGGGTCTTTTCCAGGGAGTTTTCTCTTCTCATGAGGTGGCCAAAGTATTGGAGCCTCAGCTTCACAATCTGTCCTTCCAGTGAGCACTCAGGGCTGATTTCCTTAAGAATGGATAGGTTTGATCTTCTTGCAGTCCATGGGACTCTCAAGAGTCTCCTCCAACACCATAATTCAAAAGCCTCAATTCTTCGGCGATCAGCCTTCTTTATGGTCCAGCTCTCACTTCCATACATCACTACTGGGAAAACCATAGCTTTAACTATACGGACCTTTGTTGGCAAGGTGATGTCTCTGCTTTTTAAGATGCTGTCTAGGTTTGTCATTGCTTTTCTCCCAAGAAGCAGGCGTCTTTTAATTTCGTGACTGCTGTCACCATCTGCAGTGATCATGGAACCCAAGAAAGTAAAATCTCCCACTGCCTCCATTTCTTCCCCTTCTATTTGCCAGGAGGTGATGGGACCAGTGGCCATGATCTTAGTTTTTTTGATGTTGAGCGTCAGACCATATTTTGCGCTCTCCACTTTCACCCTCATTAAAAGGTTCTTTAATTTCTCCTCACTTTCTAAAAACAGAGATACACAAAATTAATAACAGCAGCAGCAACAATACCCAATTCCCCAACAGAAGAGTGTATTATGTTTTTATATGTGTTGGAAGTATTGCTATTAAATTATTACCAGACACAGCTTCTCTATTCAGTCAGAGCCCTGCCCTCTGAGGCCAGGTGGGAAAAGGCCTGCAAGGCAGGGAGCAGGTCTTCCAGCACTCACAGCCAAGAGGGGCTCAACTGCAGTGTAATAATAGTTGGATCTCTCTAACTGTTAAGAGTTTCAGGTAGATACCTCTTTGCTCCTCTGTGTCTTTGGGGGTTGCCTTCTTGAGCTTGGAGCATCTCCAAATAATTGCTCTATTGCCCCCATGGTCCCTTCTGCTGTATTGGATCGCCAGTCCCAATTTCCCTGGTGTGCAAGGGCTGAGCAGGCATGAATGGAGGGGAATTGATTTTCTTATCTCTGGATCTCCCTCCAGCCCTTTCCCTCCACCTCTCTGCAGACCTTCGACCCCCTCCTTGGCACCACTTTACCTTCTCCACACGTCTCTTTGCAACTGTGTGTCTCCAAGGTGGCCTTAAACCCATTATGTATTCAGAGCCCTGACTTAAGAAGGCAGCCCCAGCCTCATTACTTTATTAATGAGTTATCAAAAAGCTGTTTGAAGGCTAAAAGGCTCTGCATGTTGGATTGGTTTCCAGAAATCAAGTATCCCCTCCAAAAAAAGATCATTTAGCCTTGCTTTAAAAAACAAAAGAGACTTGGAAGCATTCTTACTTGTGTAGGTGCTGGTCTGGGGAGGGTGCGTTCATAGGTTTTCATTTCCCATGTTATTCAGCACCCTTTGCAGATTTTTTTTTTAAAAAAATCTAAGACAGGGGTGACTATCCTTTGGCCTTCCAGGTGTTACTGAACTACAACTCCCATAATCCCTGTTGGTCATGCCGGTGGGGGCTGATGGGTGTCAGAGTCCAACAACATCTGAAGATCACATGCTCCTTAACCCTGGTCTAAGGTGTCAGCTGACTTAATACACCCTCCTGCCCACTGGAAACTAATGAGTTGGGATGAGAAATGGGGCCCTGATTAATTCAGGGGCTGTCAAAACTCTCTTTTAAAAACATCTGATTCATCCATTGAATGTGTTTAAAAATAACCTTTAGCTGAAGCAGGCTGGTACTTGAGATGAAATGAATTTGCTTCCCAAAAAATCCCTCCAAATGTTGATGTCTAACCTAGTATTCATCAGGTGTTTTCTGACTATTTCTGTGTTAGTCCGAATATTCACCAAATATTAGATCCCTTTTTATTTTATTGGAGTCTTTAATAATTGACAGTACTGAAGGGCTGGCAGTCAGTGGCTTTCAAGAGTCGATGGTATTCAATGGTTGGCATGTGATCATTTTTAGTAGTAACAATTTAAGGCTTCAGAGATTTCATATTTGACAGGGCCACCATACTCGAGAGATGCCAATGAGCCTGACACAGTCACATGCCAGGGTTTTTCTGGCAAAATTAAAGTAGTTTCCAGTCGCTGGTGATCCCCCTCTCTTGGTCATTTATGATTGACACTCTGTGCAACAACCAAAGCTCCGCCTCTTCATCTGCACAGCCATATTCTGGGTTCTTTTCCATTCATGATGCCTGGTGGAAAGTTGGGAACCAGCCGTGCATATATTGGGAGAGCAAGGGAAATGTGGAGTGCTGCTGTATGTTTTATTTCCCTGACAACAGCTTTGCATTAGGAGTACACCTGAGCATTCATATGGAAATTGGAATGAATTCAAATACAATTACAAGAAGCATTGTGTCACAACAGGGCCGCATTCCATGTAACAGCATGCTCAAAAGGCAGAAGTAAGAACGTCCGTAAACCTTCCTTCTGAATGCCTTTGGGAAATAGCTTACTCTATTTGCTAGGATATAAAGTGCTTTGTAGAAAAATGACAACTGAAAGTTCTTGGCAGAAGGCGGTGATTTTTCAGATGGGGCTCCAGGGAGCCTGACGGTTCCTCAGAAATTTATCAAGGGTTCCTCAAGGAGAGGATCAGTAATGGCGGACGAACTTCCCTGGAAGATGGTTTATGTGCTGCTGCCAATCT
The DNA here is from genome assembly GCF_963506605.1 of Zootoca vivipara. Classification (NCBI taxonomy): domain Eukaryota; kingdom Metazoa; phylum Chordata; class Lepidosauria; order Squamata; family Lacertidae; genus Zootoca; species Zootoca vivipara. Next base: position 41,099,353 of record NC_083281.1, on the reverse strand, counting down.
CCCATAGCAGTGCACAGTATCTCTGGCAATATTCACAGCACACTCCCTGCTCACACGCTACAGTGGCACTGCATTGGCCAATATCCCCCCTGTGGGCAGAGGGTGCCACCTCAAGCACTTCCCAGAATCCTCTGCAACCTACAGACATTCCATATCCACCACATATTTTGGCCTCTGGCTCAAGATCTGGGGTGAGAAACCTTTTTTTATCCTGAGGGCCACATGCACTTTTCTTGAGGGGCGCATGCCAGTGGTGGGCAGTGCTAGAGGCAAAAGTGATCACAGCAACAAATGAGGATCTTTCCTTTCTAGAGTAGGCTACACCCAAGTCATGCAATTACCAGTATTTTTGACACAGGTACATACAGTGGTACCTCGACTTACGAAGGTGATCCGTTCCATGGCGCTCTTCAGATGTTGAATCCTTCGTAAGTCGAAGCGTCCATTTTGCGCATGCGCAGACCATGTGTGACGCTTCTGTGCATGCACAGAACACGAGCACGGCAAAAAAAGTCCGGGTTTGTGGACTTCATAAGTCGAAACCTTCGGGAGTCGAGGCATTCGTAAATTGAGGTACCACTGCATAGTAGTTGATGGCATGGTGGGGCGGAGATACTTACCTGACCTCCCAGAAGTTGAGTTGCTCCTGATTAGCAGGAGGGAGAAGGGCGAGTCAGTGAGGAGGTGTGCGCAGTACCGACACACCAGCAGAAGTGCCTGGTTGGTGCACCAGTGCATTTGCACTGCATCGGCCTTGCAATGCCTTTCCTGGTAAACAGTCAGGTAAGCCCCTATACCTATCACACTGTCCAATTCACTGTGGGGATGTTCAGGGTGGCAGGAGAGGATATTTTGTTTATTAATATCCTTCCTAACTTGCGCTAGCAAGTTCATTTACTTACCAGAGTTACAATCCCCTTTTTACATGCACAGCAGATAGCTGGTTGCAGGCTCGTGTGAGCCTCTCACTATTCTACAATTCAGTCTGTCTCAGATTGAATTGTATGTTCCTGGTAAGTTCCCTTGAATCCCTCTTAAAAGAATAAAGATGCCACAATCTTATTCAAAGTCAATAAAAGAAGTTTACTTACATCAGTTCACAGTTGGATCCCTGAAGGCAGACTTAGTTACAAATATGTACATGTGGATCTACCCCATATGGGGGAATAATCCCAGTGCTTCTGCTAGCTGAGAGCTAGCAGAGCAGTCCTACCTAGCTAAAAGCTGCTCAAATGAAGAAGAAAGTCAAAAAGAAAGAGGAGGTGCTGCATGACTTGTCCTTTTGTTACCTGGACAGGTTAGGTCACGCCCACCTTCTATCACATGCAAAAGGAAGGATGCTCCAGCCAGGAGGAACAGGAAGTTTCGACTGGCTGGACCAAACTTTCCCTCGCATGTCTTTTCTAGCATTACAAGGAATGTTGTACTTGACTGCCTCTCATGGATCACATCCCACATTCAGCATCTTCTTCCAAGCAGGCGTCATTACAGGGTCAAGGACAAATCCTCACAAGGCAAAAGTGCTCAAAGAGGACTTGGAGCAGGGCCAGTGAGGGTGACAGCCTGGGCGAGTGAGCATAGAACCACAAGAAGCTGTCCTCCATTAAGTCAGGCTATTGGTCCATCAAGCTCACCAGGGTTTCAAGCAGGAATCTTTCCCATCAGTACTTTCAGGCACCAAGAATTGAATCTGGGACCTTCTGCATGCTAAGCATGTGATCTGCCACTAAGCTATGGCCTTTTCCCAATGGCATGTGGAGACCCCTGATGGCTATAGGGCTGCAGTCAGGACAGAGGCCCTTCACCCCAGTCCTAGATGTATTGATTCTTATTTCATTAGGAGAACTTCCTGGATCAGGCCAGTGGCCCACCTAGTCCAGCATCCTGTTCTCACAGTGGCCAACCAGATGCCTGTGGAAAACCTGTAAGCAGGATTTGAGGACACTTGCCACTCCCCTTCTGTGGTTTCCTGCAGCTGGTATTCAGAAGTATTTACTGCCTCTGACTGTGGAGACAGAGCATAGCCAACATGGCTAGTAGCTATTGATGAATTTGTCCTCTCCTCTTTTAAAGCCACCCAGGTTGATGGCCATTGCTGCCTCCTGCAACAGCAAGTTGTTGTGTCTGTGCTGTTGTGTCTTATTAATTGTGGGGAAGCACACAGCTCAGGGTAACAAGCCTGCCACAGCTCCATTGACCCCTGAGCTGAAGTCAAGGTGTTCGTTAAAAGGCCCTCCAAGGATTAATTAGACTGCCTGACCAATAAAGGAGAAGTGATCCCCTTGCTCCTGTCCTTGAACCAAGATGCTGCCGTTAATTTGTGTCTATAGAGAGAAATCAGGTTGAGGGGTGGACCAGGATGTGACCACAGAAGAAAAATATATCTCTGTACATGCTTAGCAGGAACAGGTGGCATAGCAGGGGAAATCTCTATCACAATCCTTAACATTTATAATTCCCTGTTGACACATATCTAAAATTCAAAGTCAGTGCTTGAAGATGTGGAGCAAGGCAGGGCAAGTTTGCAGCAGGCTCGGAATGTAAGATGTACGATTGCTATGTGAACGGTTGCACAATGGCAGCCTGTGCTGCTATTTTACATCTGTTCCATTGCCAGCAGTGTGATGGGTTTTCCTCCAAGAACACAAGCATCACAGTCTCTTCCTAAGGGGCTTAGTTTAGGGAATCAGATCCCGGGCAAATCTACCTTTCTTTGATGTGTTGCCAGGTCCCACAATGACCAACCCAGAGGTATAAAAGAGGAATGTGGTGGGAGGGATAATTTTGGAACCACATTGAGGGATGGTGAATTGGGACTTCCATGCACACCATTTCATCTCCCCACCAGTCCAAAAGGTCTGGCTATGGTTCCTCTAATCCATAAGGGAACAGGCTCCATGGACGTGCTTGGAGACACTCTGTGTTTCACAATTACTTCATTTCCCTTATTGTTTAATGTTTTAAAAGCTGCCATCAGTCATTCAAAACCAAGTTGGGAGCCTGAGAGCTAATAACATTCTGCTCAAGTCCTGTTGATGGGACCATCTTCCTAGGACTAGAACAAAATAAAAGCCCTGTTAGATCTGGCCACAAAGCCCTTTTGGCTGCTGACAACTTACTTGAGATGCCCCAAGAAGACCATGAAGAAAAGAGCCCTTTCTTGTTGTTTTCTCCCTAGCAGTCAGTATTTTGAGGTAGACTGCCTCAGATCATGGAAGTTCTCATCATGACTGATAGTCATTAATAGACCTATGCTCCCTGACTCTCTTTCTCCCTAATTCAAGGATGGGGAGTCTGGCTCTCTGGATGTTGCTGGGCTCCAACTCCCAGCATCCCTGTCCACTGGCTGTCCTGGGAACTGGAATCCAACAACATCCAGAAGGGTCTCAGGTACCCCAGCCCTGCTCTGATTTCCCCTCCGTCCCCCTGATGGCCATCTAAGCTAGGCAAGGGAGGTCTGCTCTGCTCCCACACTGCTTATTTCCCGTGCTTGCATGCACATTTTTCAACATGGCTGCCTCCTTGACAGCAGCTCATTTGTCTCGATGTCAGGAACCACCTTCCAGGCTCTAAATTTAGAAGTAGAGGTGCTTCTGTTTCTGTGGGGCTCCTGTGTGCAGGATACACCCTCTTTCATGCTCCCTGGGCTGTTTCTTCTCACTGCTGCCTAGTAGCAGCATAGCAGGTGCAAGCTGAGCGTGACAGTTTGTTGGGGAGCCGAGGGCTCCGCAGAAACAGTGGACTGCCAGAGCCTCCGGTTCAGTCCTGCTTTGGGGATTATTTTGTTTGGGTGGGTTGAGTGGTGAGGAAAGAAAGTAGTGTGGTGCAGTGGTTTCAATGTTGGACTATCTCTTGGGCGTTCAAATCCCTGCTCAGCCATGAAGTTCACTGCGTAACCTTGGGCCATTCACTGCCTCTCAAGCCTAGTCTGGCTCTCATGGGGTTGTTGTGAGTATAAAATGGGGTTAAAGAGAACTGTGCACTTTGAGCTCTTCAGATGAAAGGTGGGGTATAAAGGCAATAGAACAATAAATACAGAGCTGAAACCCTTCAGGTCTGGACACAACACTGGATTCGATTTGTAGCAGACCTACTGGAGTGGCTTATAAGGCAAACTGAGGCAGAGGCTGGCCTAACCTGTGTGATATCGCAAGCCCAAAGATGTGCATGTGTATGCATGTATGTAAATGTAGACACCATAGAATTGTGGAGCTACAAGGGACTAAGAGGGTCATCTAGTCCATCCCCTGCAATGCAGGAATCTTTTTGCCCTATCTTGGACTCAGACTCACGATCCTCAGTTTAAGAGTCACACGCTATACTGGCTGAGCTAAAAGGGGTTGCGTGTTGGTGTCTCGGTGTGGTGCCTGGCTCTCCTTGCAGCTCTGCCTGCTTCTTATGGGCATAGGGATGGCCTTCTCTGCCTCCCTAGACTCTGCTGCCCCTACCACTGCCACCCCATGCGCAATGCTCTGGCTGAATCACACCACACAAGTTCCATAATTCCAAGTGGTAATTTTTGAATGCATGCATCTTCCATTACAGTTAAAAGGTGAGAAGCCTGTATTGTGTCTTGGGGAAATGTATCTAATTCATCTCTTCCTCGTTGGAATTAATTCTTTTTTTCTTTCCCCCTTCCCCTCTCTGCCACAATTGCAGTTCCCACAATTTGCAGCTGCTGGGTATCTCATCAAGCCTGCAGACCCTGCAGATTTCACCTTTTATCTTTCTTGGGGTGAAGAGGCAACTCTAGCCTGGCTCTCATTTTGTGTCTGCACAGGGGACAGCATGAGTTGTGGCCCTAGATCAGGCATCCCCAAACTTCGGCCCTCCAGATGTTTTGGACTACAATTCCCATCTTCCCCGACCACTGGTTCTGTTAGCTAGGGATCATGGGAGTTGTAGTCCAAAACATCTGGAGGGCCACAGTTTGGGGATGCCTGCCCTAGATGATGGAATTGCTTAACTTGAGCCCCATGCCCTCTGAGAGGTGACATGGGAGAAGTACATGGCTTGGAGAAAGAAAAGTTTCAGGACAAATAAAAAAAAGATCTTTTTTATTCAGAGCATACTTGAACTATGGAACTCTCTCCCACAGGAGGCAGTGAAGGCTACCAACCTTTAGACAAATTCATGGAGAAGAAGGCTACCAACAGATACTAGCCATGATTGCTATCTTCTGCATCCATGACTGAAGACAGGAATGCTTCTGGAAACTTTTTGCTGGGAACCATGGGAAGAGAGAGTGCTCTTGTGCTTGGGTCCTGCTTGTGGGCTTCCCATTGTCGTCTGGTTGGCCACTGTGAGAACTGGATGCTGGACTAGGTGGTTTTGCCTGATTCAGCAGGCTATTCTTTTGTTCTTTAGCTGATGGACTTTGCTCACTGACTCCCAGGGCAGAAAAATCAGAGGAGCTGGGTACCCAGACATTTAAGGCAACTCTGGTGCATCCTCCTGAAAAAATGATTTTATGCTGGTGCCCTGGAACTGGAAATGCTTCTTTCAGCAGCCATTTCCTCTCTTTGCTGCAGTTGGGAATTCTGCTGGATTTCCATTCCCTCCCTGGATTGGAAAACCTCTCAGCCTCCCGACTCCACATCCTGCAGGGTTTATGAGGCCGAGGTCTGGCTCTTTATGACTCTATAAACAGCACTTACCCGTGGCCAGCTTGTTCGCACTTAACAGCTTGGTAGATTAAAACGAAAATGCGGCAAGAGGGTGGGGCGGGGTGGGGTGGGGAGAGAAGAGAATTCTAGAGGGTGAGTGTAAATGGGATGTTCCTCTGTACAGAAGAGACGACACTCCCCAACCCATTTGGTGGAGTGGAGTCTGAGAAACCATGTTGCCATTATGGTCTCTGCAGTTTGGCTAACTGGTGTTTAGAAGCCTGCTTGCTTTCAGAACACACCAGACCTTCTTCATGCTTCAGTTTTGATCAGGGCCGTCTTAAGCGCCCCTGGCGCCGTGGTGCGCTGGATCCCTCCAGTGCCCCCCCGCCCCATTTCCCAGTGCGGTGGGCGGGCGCAGCGCGGCTGCCACAGGCGCTGCTGCACGGCGGGCGGGCAGGCACAGTGCGGTTGCTGTGGGTGCAGCTGCGCGGCAGACCGGCGGACCGGTCGGCCGGCCAGTGGGCGGGCGCAGCTTGCGGCACCCCCCTGGCGGTCTGGCGCCATGGTGCCCTGCGCCACCCAGCCTGGCCATAGGGCCAGCCCTGGTTTTGATGCTGGAGCAATGGCAAGGAAGGAGGTAACTGCAGTGATACTCATCTAGGCAGATAGCAAAGTCATACTTCCGTTAACCACAAATAAGGAAACTCTAGCAAGGAATTGGGTTAATTGTTTTTAAGGTTGATCCACAACTAGAAGAAAAGATCATGTGGTACAGCCCTTCTGGGATTGTACCTCTTGAAGATGGAGTAGGATATGGATCATTTCATGTGTCTCATCCCCCCCCCTCAAACATTCCTTAAAGGAAATCAGCGAGAAAGGAGCTAGCCTCATGTTGTTGTTGCCATGCTAGATTTCTGAGTGCGCCTCACCCCTTCCTTGGAGAGTATGCCGTCATGCTGTTTCTCACTTGGGATGTACCAGATAATATACCATTATGTGATAATATTAGGGTTGCCTTATGTCCGGAATTTACATATTTCCTGACCAGAAAGAGGCAAGCTGAGACAAGAGGCTTGTACAGAGAAACGACAGGCAGCCATCTCAGAGGGTGGGGTGCATTTACCATTTTGCAGTGTAAAAATACATGGGTGTGAGTGATGAAATGTGGTTCCAATATCCATTTGTTTGTGTGTTTGGGGGATGGGGGTTGAAGGAGGCAGATGTTTGGTTTCTGTTGCTCAGCTGTGAGCAAAATGCACTTTGCACATGCTTAGAGGTTCTTTCATCAATAATAATAATGATGAACTAAAGATGCTGTTGGAGGGAGACAGAGTTGGATATCTGAATATGGCAGCGAGGGGGGAAGACCCTGCTCTTGCTGGTACATTCTGGTCTTTCTCCCTGCTCCTTGCATTCCTGGAGCGATGGGGAGAATTCATTTAGTTCACATTTAATGCAATCATGCCTTATTTGCACTTCCCAAGCCAAAACACAAAGCAAAACACCACTGCCCTTCAAAATGCACACCCCTCAAACAGAAAAAAGTGCCAACAAACACAGCATCCCTATGTGTTGCTTTAATGGGGCTGTTTTATCACACATTTTAATAATGACCAGTTTTATATTAATATCTGAATGGGTATGTTCTATTGTTTTAAATATGCTGTGTTTTTAATTCTTCTGTATTTTAACAATGTTGTGCAATCGGTATTTATGTCTTGTTAAACTGCTTAGAAACCATCTGGGCATTAAGTGGCCTAGGAATCAATAAATAATAATTATAAGTATTGTGCAAAAGTAGTTTACAAAAATATGTATGCGGGAAGGAATGCATGCAAAGCATGTCCACATTTTTGTGCAGAATTTAAAAATTAAAATTGCATACAGGTGTAGATATTGGGCGACCTGAACCTAAGCTTGGTAAAATGGCAAACCAAGAAGAACCAAAATTGACAGATCTGTCCATCGTTACATTTCAGGCAGCGAGGCTCCAGCTTGCCCCAAAGCCACAGCCTTTCCCCAGAGTTGGGAGCCTTTTCCTCTAAGGACAGCCTGCTGGTTGCTGTGGCTCCAGGGTTAGCAGAAAGCACAGCCCACCCCTGACTATTATTTTTCAGCTCTCGCCCCCTTTTGTACCTTCAGCCTCCTGTATTTCAGGGCTGGGTTGCAGCCCTTGGGATGGGAGAGAAATTCAATTCACTACGCATTTATGGGCAACCCTGTCTAATTCACATTCTCTAAAACATAGCAACCCTTCAAAATTCATGCTTTTTTGAATTTTGCAATGTGGTCCTCCAGCCTATTAATGTGTTTGAAATTGCATATGCAAGTGTGTATTAAAATGCATGTGAAAATAACATACCAAAAATGCATTATATAAGTGGAATTTCATTTGCAAAAATGTGTATACAAGGCCAAACTACATAGAAGGGCATGCATATTAGGAGAAATTGGCAGCAAAATGCTGCCAAATTTTCGTAAGAACATTAAAAAAGACAATCTGCAAACTGGTATGAAAATGTGGCGAACCGAACCAGAAAATTGCTAAGCGGAAGAAACCAAAATTGTCAGATTTGAACAACCCTAGACTTGCAACTTTGAAAATAGATTCCAGGGTTAGGACTCTTCCCCCATTTAAACTGTCCTCCTTTTTCTTCTTTTAAGGGCAAATGTCATAGGATGAAACCTGCTGGACCACTCTTACTGTCTGTGATATCGTGTCTCCTGTGGCTGTCCCGGGGCTTTGACCCAGCTCCCAGCGCCTGCTCCGCCTTGGCCTCCGGGGTTCTCTACGGCTCCTTCTCACTGAAGGACCTCTTCCCCACCGTTTCCACTGGCTGCTCGTGGACCCTGGAGAACCCCGACCCCACCAAGTACTCCTTGTACCTCAGGTTCAACCGGGAGGAGCAGGTCTGCACCCACTACTCGCCCATGGTGCTACCACTGGATCATTACCTCTCCAACGACACCTGCAGCCAGCCAGAAGTGACAGCCTCACCCCGGGAGGAAGAGGAGGAAGACGGAGGGGAGGTCAGGTTGGAGCTGTGCCAGGGAGGGGGCCCCTTCACCTTTTTCCACTTCGACAAGAACTTTGTGCAGCTGTGCCTGGCGGAGGAGCCCGAAGCGGCCCCCCGGCTCCTGCCCCCCGAGGCCGTGGAGTTCCGCTTTGTGGAAGTCCTCCTGATCAACAACAACAACTCCAGCCAGTTCACCTGCAGCATCTTGTGCCGCTGGCTCGAAGAGTGCCTTCGCCTGGGCACCGGCCAATCCTGTGGCCTCTCACAAACCGGCTGCACCTGCCAGACCCCCCAGACCCTCCCAGCTCCTCCCCAATCCAACCAGACGCTCTCCAATGCTCTGACACCACCTGTCACAAGCAGCAGCAGCAGCAGCGACTGCTGCGTGACCGAATTGCATTCTGGGAATGCGAATGATGTATACTCTCCAGAGATTAAATACGGTGAGTGTGGATGCACGGCATGGGGTTTGGGCATTGTGGAAACGGGTCCTGTCGCAAATGTCACGGAATGGATCACTTGTGGAAGTCTCTGCCCTTTGTATGTTCAGAGTGCTTCAAATAATTTTGGATAGCTCACTGGTTCTACTAAGGACTGGCATCAGGGATGAGCTGAAATGGGATTGGGACATATTTTGCAAAACAATTTACCCCTTGCAAAGGGTTTGGTGATAATGCTATTTCTTTAAAAATATTTTCTTTAAAAATACTTGAGCAAGATATAACAAAATTTGACCAGTCAACCATGCAAGTCTTTTTTTTTTAATTATACCATGCCATGTGATGGATTGTGTAAAAGGAAGTGTGGACACTGAAGTATGGAGACTATGGAAGGGCTGATAGGCATGCACAACACATTTTGTTAGGTTGCACACCCAGGGAATATTTTTCAAAAATTTATTTCAAGAAAGGACAAGACAAAAAATGGTAAAGGTAAAAAGGCAAAAGGCTAACAAAACAACCACAACACAAGTGGTCAAAAGCCAAAACAAGAGATTTTTCCTCCAGAGAAAAAGACCAGTGCCAAGCTGACCAGAGGCAGGGCAGATCTGGAGCGCCAGGTGCAGGGTGGTATCTCCTCCTCCTCCTTGCTTGTGCACCACAAAAGCAGCTCCACATCCCCACGGATCTCTCTCCACAAAAGGTGATGAGTGGACCTCAGATGGAGACAGCCATGAGACAGATGCAGGCAGAAGAAAAACACTGGAATGGATCTGCAGCTTCTGCCTGTGTCCATCTCTGGAAGTGATGGTGGGGTGATTGACTCCAGAAGCAGCAGCCTCTCCTCTTCCCTTACTGCTGCTGCCACTGGAGCCAATCACCCTACCACCTCTTCCAGAAATGGACACAGGCAGAAGTTGCAGATCCACTCCAGATCCATTCCAGCCTTTTCATTCTGCCTGCATCTCTCTGGCTGCTTCCCTCCCCCTCGTGCCTTTTGCCTACCTCTCTCACTAGCCAGCTCTTCCCTGGTCTGTACCCTCTTCTCCTTGCCACAACCCGCAGTTTTTAAAACAGGATGTGCCAGGGCACACCCAGCAAACCCTAAACATTTGACCTGTTACTTGTGCAAACATCCTGTATGTCTGTGTTGTGTGAATGGGAGAAGAAGGGCAAGCAGGGAGCTCCTGTGCCAAAGAAGCAAATACTGCTTGAATCCGTCTTCTGAAGGAGCTGAAGGGTGTTCTCTTGACAGCTCTGTGAGTGTTGGAGGCTGGGTCTGTAGGTACCTCTGGCCGCACCCACCACTAGCATGTGGCCCCCAGAATGTTTCTCTCAATAGTGTGTGGCCCTCAGACTGAAAAAACTTCCCCACCCCTGCTTCAGTGCCATTAGTTAACCATGTCCTGTGTCAGAAAGAAATATCTCATTTGTGTGTGTTACGGATGTCTTTTGTGGTCCTGACTTAATATGTTATGAGAGAAGGAGGGCAGCACCTCTCTCTAGCACACATATCTTCCGTACTGGAAGGTGCCGCTTCTTAAGTGGGTCTTTTGCCCCAGCTGAGCAGCTCCTGCTTCTCCCCCGCTGACCTTCCACTCCCTGAGCTGGTGAAAAGAAGGCAGAAGTGTGTGAGGAGGCCCTGTTGTCACTCTGCCTTGGCAGAGACATAGAAAACAATCTACAGGGAAAATGACCCCCTTTCCCGTGGCAAATTACCCTTGACTATGATGGCCCAGGTGCCTGTTATTCCAAGCTGGAATATAAAGAAGCTGCAATTCAGCCCGAGCAGACTATTAACCAGACTGAATGAGCCCATTTGCTTGTTAGACGGTAGCGCAAGCTGAAAGTGGAATGAAACCTTTTCTCTCTGGTCCAGCGGATGACCGCCTGTGAAGTGATTCCTTTGGGAAAAGGTTGTTCCTCCGGCTCCACTCCCCACCTGCCTGATCTGGAGCCCTCTCTTTGCGCACTGGCCTCAGTGTGCCAGACCCCTTAAGGTGGGGTCTCTCAAGTGACTTCCCTTCATTTCTGGGAGGGAATTTGATCTTTGCAGATTCTAATACAAACCAATATGACCCTTATCTCCCAGACTAAACTGACCAGCTGCCCACTGGTTTTTAGCTCTTCCTATATGCTTCAACGGGACCCAGGTGGCGCTGTGGTTAAACCACTGAGCCTAGGGCTTGCTGATCAGAAGGTCAGCGGTTCGAATCCCTGTGACGGGGTGAGCTCCCGTTGCTTGGTCCCAGCTCCTGCCAACCTAGCAGTTCGAAAGCACGTCAAAATGCAAGTAGATAAATAGGAACCGCTACAGCGGGAAGGTAAACGGCATTTCCATGTGCTGCTCTGGTTTGCCAGAAGCGGCTTTGTCATGCTGGCCACATGACCTGGAAGCTATATGCTGGCTCCCTCGGCCAATAATGCGAGATGAGCGCGCAACCCCAGAGTCGGTCACGACTGGACCTAATGGTCAGGGGTCCCCTTTACCTTTTATATGCTTCAACACAGTCCCTGACTCCAAAACATACCAAAATACATTTTGAAACCTGTGTTTTGAGAGATGGGCGCATTATTTGTTTCTAAACTGCTTCTAATTACTGTATTTTTAAATTGCTGTGACGTGCCCTGGGACCTTTTAGTGAAGAATCCAATGAAGAGATAACTGATCTGACAGTCATTGTTGCCTTGAAGAAAGTGACTTCTTCTCCTCCTCTTCTTTGACATGCCTTCCTTTACATGATGGTGTATCTGGTACAAAGTGCCGTCCCCAGGGAAGCTTGCCAGACCCCATAAGCACCTCCTTTTTATCCATACTCTTTGATTGCATAAACTGGTGGCTGCCTGTGACTTGTTGCAGCTGCGCGGCTGTGGTTTTGCCACTTCTCTTAGTTTTCAATATGCTTTTGACTGATAGTTGTTAGCTGATTTGAATTTTCTTGGGGAAAAACAATTATTATTTGAGGCCTTTATGTTGTGCTGTTGTGTGTTCAAAGCACATCACATCACAAGTGACATGTTTCTGTGGTGGGGGAGACATACTTTGCTCATCTCAGCTGCTCAACCCCAAAGCTCAGCTTGGACTTCTGCCTTCTCTGCTGAGCTGCTGGGGCCAAGAGTCAGCGAGGAGAAATCTTCGGGGTGGGGTGGAGTGTGGGGAGAGTAATCTCCCAGCCTTCTGCTGCGGCAAGCATGTGGATAAATTTGCAATCGCCAGAGCCGCTATTGCTTTCGAAGGGCAGTAGCTTGAACTCTCCGTTACCTTCCTCAAATTATGTTTGACATTCAATTAAAACCCCGAGGCACCTGGACGTAAAACGTTAGTGTAGCTGGAAAGTCGCGGGGGTAATGTGTTTTTTTTATACATTATTTTATTTGCAGAGTCATCAGACACTGGGCCAGAGGGAATTGGACTTGTCCTCGACTGCAGTTATGGGGTGGTGGCGAGTGGTGGGGAAGAGAGGGGGCTGAAAAAGAGCCAGGCTGGGGCTGGCGTCATGTAAGAGCTGAGTTTCAAGGAAGGTGTCTAGGCTAAGGATGGGGGAAAGATTCAATTCTGCATGGATTCAAAGGCAAACCTGCCTAGTACTCTCTTTCTGAAACAATGCACAGCCTGAATCTCAGCCATCTTTCAGAACTCACAGGTCTCTTGATTTTGCAGTGTAGTTCTCTGTCCAAATAATGTGTGTACAGATTCATATCCTAGGGTAAAGTGTGCATAAAAACCACACATATTTGTGAAAAATATTAGGATTTTTTTTTTTGCAATATGGTATGTATTAGGGAAAAATATGGATGAATATTCATGAATACTTTTTTTTAAAGTCATCATCATCATCATCACAAACAGATATGGAAAAGTAAGAAAATCAGGCAGAGGGCCTTCTCAGTAGTGGAGCTCACCCTGTGGAACACCCCCCCCCCCATCAAATGTCAAGGAGATGAGTGACTATATAACCTTTAGAAGACATCTGAAGGCAGCCCTGTATAGGAAATCTTGTTAATGTTTAATGTTTTACTATGCTTTTATATACAGTGGTACCTCGACTTACGAAGACGATCTGTTCCGCGGCCGTCTTCATAAGTCAAGGTTTTCAGATGTCGAAGCACCGCTTGTGCGCATGCACGAAGCGCGATTTTGTGCTTCTGTGCATGTGCAGATCGCGCGTGCAGGGCGCGCACAGTGAAAAAACTTCCAGGGTTGTCGACTTTGGAAGTCGAAACCTTCGGAAGTCGAAGTGTTCGGATGTCGAGGTATGGCTGTATTCTGGAAGACACCCAGAGTGGCTGGGAAAACCCAGTCAGATGGGTGGTGTACAAATAATAAATTAGTATTAGTATTAACATTAGTTTTGGTAGTATTATTAACTAAAATTGACAGATTTGCCTGTCCATACTATCAGTGTTCTCGAAGCTATGAACATGAGTCTGACCAAACTGCGGGAGGCTGTGGAAGACAGGAGTGCCTGGCGTGCTCTGGTCCATGGGGTCACGAAGAGTCAGACACGACTAAACAACTAAACAACAACAACTATCAGTCTTGCAGAAATTTGAGATTATGCAAAACTGGACTTGTTTTGAGTAGGTTCAAGGAAAGTGGAAAGTAGAAGAAAGAATCCTGGATGGAGCCCTAGATTGTAGGTCTCATTGTCTCATGGTTTGCTAGGGAAACAGCGATCAGACTTGGAGTGCCTCACCCCTTTCACTGGCAGCTTCCAAGTAGGTGGGGGGGGGTTGTTTGTGGGTGTCCTTTTTTCATTCTACAAATCATCTCACAGCTGATATGCATTCTGCAGCCTTCCCGGGTGCCACACTCCCTGAAAACACCATGATATCCTTGCCTTTTCCAACATGAAATATGGAGACCATAATGTCGACTTGCCTATTGTACTGATTACTTTGCAGTAAGGATCTCTGACATAATTATGGCAAGCTCATTCAGCACTCTACAGTGCTATATAAATACAGAGCTTCGTTATTTTAAGCATTCAGTTTTTCAGCTCTAACAGAGTTGCAGAAAACCTGATTCATCATGTATCTGATAAAGTGGACTGTAGTTTGTGGAAGTTTGTTTCGCCATAATAAAATGGTTATTCCTTAAGGTTCCGACTCTTCAGCCCAGTTTGGACATAACTCTTAAGCCAAACCATGGCCAAATGTGAACATGCAAGGATGCAGGTCCCAACAGTAAATATTGAGGCAGCTTTATTCTTTCTTTGGCCCTGCTTCTACTGCACCAGCATTATGTCCAAACTCAGGCTTATGGTTTGTCTCAAGCCCTACAAACCATGAGCTGTAGCCAAGGCTTGTCCTAGGCTTAATGCTTATGGTTCATGAGTTCAGAGGTAATGGTAAGCCAAAGCATGACTTATTTATGAGTAATGTGACAGCAGTAGGGAAGGAGGAGAAATTTGACTCGGTTTTCATTTAAAGACAAACTTGCCTAAGTGGCACTTTCCAAAAAGATATGAGAACACGAAAAAAAAAAACAGCCTTCCTTCAGAATTCACACTTCTCTGAATTTTGCAGTGCAATCCTCCAGCCAAATATTGGGCACAAAAAATACGTATATGGCGGTGAATTGTCCAATGTAAATGCAAGTGTTAGTGAAAACAACACAAAAGTCTGCATTATAATAGGGAAAATGCTTTGCAAAGATTTGTATATTAGGCAAAATTGTGACAGCTCCCCAAAGTAGTTCACCCTGAAACAATAGCAGGAAAAGCTTTAACTCCCCTTCTCCCCCACCCTCTGTCAAATCTCCCCAATTCTGTCGGTTGCATAAATTGGTCCCGATTGTGCCCTCTAGACAGTTCCCCCCAGGACTCATGAGTGCATCTGAGCATGTGGGTGAAATATATAGCATGAGAATGTGCTCAGAATAGTGGTTCTTTGAGAATCGGGGGGGTGATTGACAGAGGACGGAAAACTCCACTCAGTCACTCTGTTCTGGCTGCTGTCAGAGTCAGGACTGTGGGCATGCTGGACTCACACCATGGCCGGAGCTGGCACCTCTCGCATCTTTAATTCCACAGTTCTGGGCTTTGATGGTTCCCAGCTGTCTTTTCTGCGGGCTGTGTGTGTCTATCTCGCTGGCATCTCTTCTGGCCCATTTGTCACTGTGGCTCACAGATGTCATGCAATTTCTCCGCTGCCCGGGTGCAGCTCGCTGGCACGCAGAGCTCCTTTCTTACTATGCGAGAGAATCTTCCCCAAACCCCTGCAGGGCCAATATGCCTTCTGTGGCACTAAAACATGGGCCTGTGGAGGCACCCCCTCCCCTTGTTCCATGCTGGCTGGCTGGCTGGCTCTTTGGGAAACGAATCAATTCACAGGCCCCTGGTCCCCCCCCCCATTCAGGCATGTGCCACACCGGCCTTGGAGACAGCTCTGCTGAGGAGGTTAGAATGAAGATCGTAGGAAACCATCAGGTCACCATGGCAACTGGTATGCCAGAGGGAATTGCCTTATGCAAGGATGATTAGGGAGAGGAGAGAAATATGTATGATCTTCAGCTTGGTTTTATGGGGTGGGGTGGGGGAATCAATAGCTCACAGAAAGAGGAGCAGTGCTGGTAGGTTGGGGTTTGTAATGGGTGGTTTGTTCTTTGGAAGACAGGTGCACCACAAAGTAACACTTTGATGTTCTGGGTTCGAGTCTATTCAGCCAATCAGAAGCGGAACGTCAGGCTTCACATAGTTGGCAGGTTCTATCGAGGACAGGCAAGAGGGGATCAGGCCTTTGGTGCTGCGCTGTGGTGGCTGATGCCCATTTGGACTGGTATGGTGGAAGGCAAGGAGGCCCTAGTAGGTGGAGCCAGAGTGAATGATGGGCAGAGCCAAAGCCAATGACAGGTGGAGCCAGCTAATTCTAGTTCAGTCCTCATCTTCTTTGCCTGATGTATTCTTTTAGGTAAACAGTAAGACTAAGCTCACCCAGTCACTGCCACTCTCTGGATTGGTTGTAAATTAGAAGGCAGGCAGGTGGGGGCTGACTGAGGTTGTGGGGCAGTGCCCCATTCACGCTAATGGACCAGCCTTCCATAGGGTAGCAGTATCCAAGCAATGGAATTGTGTCCCCCCTGGAGGTTTGGTCAAGGCTCCCTGTGCTTCAGGATTTCTATTGGACCATCAAGGCTAGAGACAGGGGAGAAATCTGATTCAGTTCACATATGAAGCGAGTTTTATCAAATCTGCACTCTCCAGAATAATGTGAGAACAAAACACAGCTATCCTTTGAAATTTGCACATATATGAATTTTGCAGTGCAGTTCTCCAAGCAACCAATGTTTACGAAAGTTAGGTAAATGTGTGCCTAAAAATGCAAGTGTTAGTAAAAATAACATACCAAAATGCATTATACTAGGATAAATTGCATGCACGAATGCGTACATGAGTCAAAACAGCATGCAAAAATGTGTTTATTAGGGAAAAATTTTGCACACCAAAATGCTGATGAATTTTCATGAGGATTAAAAGCAAAATCTGCAGATTGATGCAGAAATGTGGGAAACTAGCTATAAAATAGGAAAAAATAGAAACTGAGAGGACCAAAATTGACAGATTCCACCCCCAATCAAGATCTGGACCATTTTGCTGGGCTTTCGGTGAGGGTATTGCTTTTGGGGCTTGTGGTTACCTGTAAATTCTTTGGTTTTTTTACTGGTATGTTTTCACTGTGAATGTTTTGGGTTTTTTCATAGTAATTTGCTGGTTGTAATTTTATCTGTTAACAGCCTTGGGGGGCCTTGGGGCAGAGAGGTGGCCTATATACATATTAAATAATCAAACAATGCAATAAAGGTCACATAAGCAGCAAGGTAAAGGAGTCACACAACCCACTCCCCATTGGGTCTTGGTGCAGATTCCTGTAGCTTGGTTACAACATGACTAGAGTATAGATGCTGCATGGATTATATGATCCCTTTGCCTGGTGGCATCTGCTTGGTTTGAAGGGGTTGTGCCATCTGGAACAGTGTGGGGTCATGTGACTCCCCGTTGCAATGTGATTGGAGGACATGCTGTGGTTAGTGTGGCCCTGTCATTGGTACATTATCTTGGCTTGTTCCACCCCTTGGCTATGCTCTGTCCCCACTGTGGGAGGCAGTATGCCTCTAAATACCAGTTGGAGGGTGTGGCTGTTTTGCCTCATGTCTTAGAATAATAGAATAATAGAATCATAGAGTTGGAAGAGACCACAAGGGCCATCCAGTCCAACCCCCTGCCAAGCAGGAAACAACATCAAAGCATTCTTGACATATGCCTGTCAAGCCTCTGCTTAAAGACCTCCAAAGAAGGAGACTCCACCACACTCCTTGGTAGCAAATTTCACTGCCGAACAGCTCTTACTGTCAGGAAGTTCCTCCTAATGTTTAGGTCTTGCTTGTGGGCTTCCCATCGGGGCACCTGGTTTGCCATTGCAAGAACAGGATGCTAGACTAAATCAGCCTTTGGAGGCTCTTCTTATGTTCTATTGCTAATAATTGTGTGCGTGCAGTGTGTGTGTGTGTGTGTGTGTGGAGGACATCATTACAATGCCGACGTTTTAGACCATGGATCCTGTTTCCTAGGACTATGGTGGCAGTAAAGTAGCAGGTTTCGTTTTAAGGCGGAATAAATTTCTTCATCTGTAGCTGGTAGGGGATTGTTTTTTTCCCCCTTGGTGGAATTTTCATTTCATTTTTTAAAATGGTGCTTGCATGCAGTGGAATGAATGCTTTCAGCGATGAAGGCGGCAGGGCACGGATTATAGAGTGTGCAGGGAAAGTTAGTAAATTTGGACCCATTTTATGGAGCCAATAAGTGTCAAGGCGATCAGTGCAGCAGAAGCAGAAGCAGGGAAAGCAAGAAAGGCCCCAAACGGGGATAGTGGTGGTGGTATGCCTGTGTGCTGAGAAATTAATGCCCAGATTTTGATAGCTTGGGAGGGAACGGAAGAGAGAATTGCTGATAAATCGCACCAGTGACCAAGTCCTAAAGGAGGGGATGATGGACTCCCAATTACGCTGCTAAAAGCCTTCCAGACATGTCGCCCTTCCAGATGACCTGTTTGTTCAGCATTCATCCTGATTTGCTTGCACAAAGCTTACGTGGTGGTTAGACCATGTCCAGCCTTTATTGAGCATTCATTCTGGTTTGTTTATGACAATGAACATCCATCCTGATTTACTTGCACAGTGATTGCCCTTCTTTGGGCTACTGATTCGTCCATTCTGCATTTTTCAATGCCTTTCTTCGTCACTTGCCGAACTTCAGTTGTTGTTTGTTTTTACGTCGATTTTTTGTGTGCTAAGGCAACAGAATGCTTTAGCGCACTTTAACCGCATGAACCTAAAGTTGCGGTGTGCTCTTGGATCCCTCTCACAGAATAGTGAGGGCCTGGAGGCAGCCATGGTTGTAACAGGCTAGTAAGATGACCATCATTCTGTCAGGGGGGGGTGAGTCTGGCGAGGACGCTGGTATGTTGCAAGGTACCATTGGAGGGGAGATTCATTTTTGTGTGCAGGTGTCTGTGGCTGCCATTCATGTCCATGGGATGCTGTAGGGGAGGTTGCAGCCATCATCCTCTACTTTCACAGAAGCTAATGAGGGATATTCTGATAGGAGCAATGGCAAGTTCTGAAAATTGCTAAAATGCTCCCCTCCCCCACGGCCTACCAACAGGACCACATCAGGTAAACACAGGAAACTGCCTGATACAGATTGGCATCAGCTATCCAGGAATTTAGGCTGTGGCCATTCTTGGCCCTCCCTGGAGATGCCAGAGATTGAACCTGCAAAGCAGATGCTCTACCACTGAGCTACACCCTTTCCCCTTAATCAGACCATTGGTCCAGTATTGTCTACACTAATTGGCAGTGACCCCCCCCCCCTGAACATCAGGCAGGGGTCTCTCCCTGTCACCTTTTGCATTCAGATAATGTGCTTGGCCTGCTGAGGTTTTGGCCAAGCACTAGAGAGGCTTGCAAATCATCTTTTTCCTCTGCGTCTGCAATAAGCAGGACTCTCTTCTTTAAGCGAGCAGGTAAAAAAGTCCAGGTCAAATTAGATGACAATAGCTTCTTTTATTCAGGCTGCAGATGTGCCTCAAAACCTCTGTTCATCAAGTGTCTTGCGTTGCATTCCCTGTGCAGCTTCTTTAAGACCAGGTGGGTGCAAGGAGGCCCATGCCATCGGTGGGCCTGATCCCTGGGAGCATTTCCACAGGGGGCGCCTGAACTCCAGCAGGAGCTGTGGTGGCAGCTCCTCTCTCCCCACACTCCCTCTTTTCTGTCCAGCGAGATTATTGGTGGTATTAAGGCCAATTAGCATGTTTGCTTTTTATTCTTGGCCATTTGTTTTCCTGTGGCACGAAGCATCTGCTGGGCCAATAACGGGACTGTCTGCAAGGGCGGGGGAAGCAGCCTCCATCCAGCCCTCTCCCCCTCCCTCCTGCCTGGACATGAGCACAGGCCCTGTGTGGGCCGTCTGTGGCAGCCCTCGCCCACTGCGACCAGATGGGAGGCTATCATCAGGAGTGGCAAATAGCCCTGCTTTGTATAATTGACAGATTGTTATCAGCAATACTTGACTTGTGCCTAATAATAACAAAAAGGAGAATTGGGGGAGAAGACGGGAGGTGGAAACCTGGCACCGCTTCTGATGGCTAAGCAGGGGAGAGCTTGGAAAGCCTCTTGTCACATCTGAAGGGCAAGGGAGTTAATTAGGGCTGGTGCAGCAGCCTGCGGGTGCAGCTTGCTGGTGTTGCTATGTGCGGAAGCCCTCTCGACATTTCCTTCTCTTTCCTGCAAAGAAAAGCATCTTGACTTTTTCAGGTAGGACCAGGGGGGGGGCTGACAAGCAGGAAACCCAAGAGATGGCATTTCACCAGTGCAGAATGGGGGCGCTACAGTGCAGCTGCATCTTACGAGGGTGTTCGGTTCCAAGAGTACCATGTAGACATGAAAACATGTATACCCCAACAATTCTGATGGAACTGCCCCCACATGAGTGGCCCTAGCCTTCCAGAGCTGGCAGGCTGAGTGGGCCATGCCCCTCAAGCAAGGCAGAGAGCTTAAAAGCCCTTTCTGCTCCAGGAAAACCTGGCCTGGAAAGAGCTTTTAAGCACTCTGCCTTACCTGCATTTAACTTGCGAAATCTTGCCCAGCCACCTGCCAAACGCCTATGGTTGAAACTGCGTTAAGTTAAATGCACATAAGATACAATTAGACTACATTTGCCAAACCTGTTGCCCATTTGGTGTGTACGGAATGGAAAATCTATCCCAACAATATAATTCTCAGGTGTCAAGGGTTGAGTCTCCAGCATTTGCTCAGAACTGCTTCTCCCCATATAAACCGACCCGGACTCTGTTTTCATTATCTGAGGCGCTTCTTCATGTGCCTCCTCCACATGAGCTCCAGAGGGTGCAAGATGAGAACAGACCTTTACTGCAATGGCTCCCCATTTGTGGACTGCACAAATATATTTTTAGATGCCAGGCAAAAATGTTCTTCTTAAACCAGGCCTTTGGCTGATTAATATTCTACAGCCTTTTAAAAGTGTTTGTGGATTATTGTTTTGTTGTTTCTGTTTTAACTATTTACTTGTATTTTTATCTTGTGAACCGCCCTAAGATCTGCGGATGAAGGGCAGTATATAAATCTCTCTCTCTCCCCCCAAGCTGTATAATGAAGGTGCCAGACACACCTTTGTGGGGAGTTCCAATGTGTGTGGGGGAGGGCCTCATGCACCTCCCCATCAGGTGGTGTGGTAAGGTGGGTGGGGTGTTGGTTGTCTTGGGGGCTTACTTTGGCTGAGGCTTGGGGCTGCCCCTACACTGTTGCCTATTATAGCCAGTGCTATTTTTCTAGAAAAAGAGGTGCCTGAACTCACCATAAACACCTCATTTGTTCTCTTATAAAGGCAATGGCACCCACCTGAGAGGTATCTGAACTGAGTTCCAGCTGAAAAAAGCCCAGATTGTAACCATGCATAATTCTTTCTTTGTCTCCATCCCTCTGCTGGGGGAGGTTTCCAGGGTCCTGCCTGCACCTCTGATAAGCTGCCTTGGTGGTTTTGGGAAGAGGTCTCAGGTTGCAGTAAAAGCCCAGCCTGCTGTTTCTTTTTAAATCACTGCACATTCTCTCACACTGTCATTGCATGGTCCGATTTTAAATAAGCCCTCTCCTGCGGTCCTTTGCTGCTTCCCTTGGGAGTCTCACTCTCCTGCCTAATAGAATTTTCACCCTCCCTGATAACCCCCTTTCCGCTCTATTCCTGGCTCCTTTCGCCTTCATTGCTGCCCATTTTTTCTTCTGTCGATCACAGATGACACAATCTGGCCCCCATTACTGCAGCAGATGAGCATCACGTTGCCCTTCCTGTATTTATTGTTACTGGAAACCCCAAGAAAGTCAGGGCAGTGTAATTCTATTACAGTCTCTCTAAAAGGGAACAGCAAATGAGGACCCAAATGCACCAACACAGCACTTAAAAAGCAAATTCGAGGTCCTCTTCTCAGTTCTACTGAGATTGTATCTGGAGTGCTTGGTGTAGAGAGATGGCAGAATTGCCTTTGCTTAGCAGAGGCAGGACCAAGGCTGGGCAGTGAAAGTTGGTTCCCCTCTTTGACTAAAGAGCTTTGACTCTAGGGAACATTGAATGTGATTTGTGCAAAGCGAGTGCCTTGGGGCTGTATTTGAAAATAACTGAGCTACTTTGTAAATGGGTTTGTAGTTCTGGGTGTTGGTGAAAATAATGCCCCCCCCATTTTTTGGCTTCATTTTCAGGCCATTAAACTGTGGCGGGGGCCATTCTGGCTGTTATTGAGGGCAGGGCGCATGATCAGTGCTAGATTCCCCTGCACAGGGTGCCAAGCTGAGGGGGTGCCCCAAGACCTACCTGTGGGTGAGGCATTCTCGTGGTGAGAGCTGGCGCAGCTCCATTTGCTGCTTTCTCCTGCCATTCCCCCAGAGTCACTGATGAAGTCAGGAGACTCACTTTCCTGGACCTGGTGCAGTGGCTAAGCAGGTGCCCATGGGAAGCCCAGTGCAAAAGCCCCCTGCCCTCTTGTGATTCCCAGCAACTTGCAATCAGAGGCATACTTCCTCCAGCACTCCAGAGGTAGGACACAACATAGTGACAACATAGGGATGCAGGTGACACTGTGGTCTAAACCAGCGTGCCTCTTCAGCTTGCCAATCAGAAGGTCAGCAGTTCGAATCCACACGATGGGGAGATCTCCCATTGCTCTGTCCCAGCTCCTGCCAACCTAGCAGTTTGAAAGCACACCAGTGCAAGTAGATAAATAGGCACCACTGTGACGGGGAGGTAAGCGGTGTTTTCGTGCACTCTGGTTTCTGTCACGGTGTTCCATTATGCCAGAAGTGGTTTAGTCATGCTGGCCACATGACCCGGAAAGCTGTCTGTGGACAAACGCCAGCTCCCTCAGCCTGAAAGCGAGATGTGTGCCGCAACCTCATAGTCGCCTTTGACTTGACTTAACTGTCCAGGGGTCTTGTAGCTTTTTTTGTGTGATGGCCACCCACTTGGATAGCTTTCAGACGAATTCAGGGCAGTTAAGTCTATCAGTAGATGATAAGACTATGGGTGGCTGGTTGACATGATGGCTATGTTCATGGTCGGAGGCAGTAATGCTTATGAATACCAGCTGCTGGAAACTGCAAGAGAGGAGAGTGCTCTTGTGCTCATGTGCTCCTTGCAGGCTGCGCATGAGCAGCTGGCCGGCCACAGGGAGAGCAGCTCTGACCCAACAGGCTCATTTAACATTATTATGTAGCAAGCACCACTAAACTCAGTTGGACTTGCTTCTCGGATGGTACTTTTAACAGGATACCCCTTTGATTATTTAATTTCTATACCGCTCGATATATTAAAAATACGTATCTCCAAGTGGTGTGCACAAATGAAGCAGCAGCAGCCAGCTAAAACAAAATGTTGCAGAGATATGCAGTCACACATTTAAACGTTACATTAATACGAAGTTACTAATAAGTATCAATCAATATCCATTCAGTTTCCTTCTGACGCACCCTCTTTAAATCTTGCAACTGCCTACCCCACCTTGTTCAGAGCAATGCGGACCTCCAGCCTGCTTCAAACCCTCTCCGCAGCAGGGAGCAGCTGGAGGAAGCCTGCCAATGCCTGGCTTTTCTCTTCCCTGCACTGGAGAGTTTATGGAGTCATTAAAGAAGGCAGCTGGTCCAGTTTACAGCCGAGAGTCCTGCTCGGTTTACCCTGAGGGTAAGACTTTGCGGCAAGGGGATCCTATGTGGGGAGGGGCATCAGGACCCCCTCCAGAGACCCTGTGTGCTCTGTGGAATAAACCCTCGAAATGGGGAAGAAAGGGTTAAATTCTGTAAGATTGGTTTGAACTGATCTGCCCTCCCGGACCGCATCTCCCCAAGCTCTGTTTCTTGAACAGGGAAAATCCTGGGCAGCTTTTATCTCTGTATATATAAATGTGTTAGTGGCATTTCTCCTAAAAGTATTCAAAGCTATTTACAATCAAATAATAAAAAAACACAGAATAATAAAACTCAATTTAAAATGCCGATAAAAATAAAAAACCTGCAGTATAAAAAGGAAAACGTCACATGACACAAGCCAGGGAGAAGTGACCTGCCAGAGTTAGCTAGAGGAATCTCCATGTGGCCCTCTGCTTCTCTCCACCTGGCCCTTGGAACTCTCTCCAGGCCACACCCTTTGCTGGCCCTCCGTCTCACTGCCCTTGAGGATTTTTGTCTGGCAGAGGGGCATCCTTGAATTCTGATAATGTCTCTTGCTTGCCTGGATGGAGGAAAGAGAGGGATTTGAGACTGTGCCTTTCAATCGTCTTTTTTTGCTTTATTATCATTATTTATTTACATTTATATGCTTTGACCTTTTTTAAAAAAACAACAACAGTCAAGTAGTATATAGCTGTTATGAAATAAATAATAAATAAATTGTATGGGCCCCCACCATCCCTGAGAAGCTTGCCTAGGAAGGAATGTGACTGTACCCCTGACCTAAAGCTTGAAGGTAAAGAGGCCCACCTGTGTTGTCCATACTAGGTTGGGCTCTGGGTACATATACCAGACCTGGCCATTGCAGGGCCTGATGCCTCATCCTCCTGCTCTGGCACACCCAGGCCCAATCATCTTAACAAGCAAGGCTTCCGATTCAACCCCCTTGAGAGCACAAATTCTCTTGATTTGGTCCAGCATGGCATAAGTGCCATGAATGATTATTTTTGCTTCTCGTTTTGTATTCGAGAAAGACCCCTTCTCCAGACTAGAGCTGCATATACACCACACATTTAAAACACATTTTCCCCCTCCCCAATCCCAAAGAATCATGGGCACTCTAGTTTGTTAAGGGTGCTGAGAATTATAGTTCTGTGATGGGTAAGCCACATTTCCCAGGATTTTTTTTGGGGGGGGGGGAGGTAGAGGAGATGTCCTTTAAATCTATGGTGTGTGAGCTGTCTGGGTGGCTTTTAAAAAAACCTTTGATGGGGAAAGTAGGATAAGGGGGAAAGAATCAAACAGCCCCTTCTCCTTTCCTCTCTCTTCCCGTTCCTGACTCACAGCTGACAATGCATCTTTGTCAGGCTTTTATACGTTCCTGTTAATTTCACGCAAAGTGCCCTTGATGGATCTCTTGTTATTTTTCGTGAGCTGAGCCATAAATTTGTGACATCTCACTGTAGCAATCTGTTAAGTGCATCTTGAGGGTGGCGGGGAGGAAGAAGGGCTTCTCTGTGGGTCTGCCTGTGCCTGTTACATACATGGAGAGGGAGAGGGAGAGAGAGATGGAGATGCTGGTTCCCAGAGGTGGTAGAGTCGGAGTGGAAACTGACCAGGAGACTCTGCCTAAACCTGGTGTTTCTATTTTGTGCCAAATACTTCTTCTGGTGAGGCCAAGAGAAATGTAGTTTAAGTGACACCTCCTCCACCACCCTCACACACTTCATTTACTCTGTCTCCCTTCTGCGTCCAAATTTGTTATAGGTCATGGTTAGGAATTCAGTCCAAGCTCCCTCCCTCAGAGCACTCTTTGCAGTAATGGGTTGTCATGTCCCAAATAGGAGTCGCCTTGTCAAATTGTAACCTATCCTGGTATTTGCTGCTGAAGGGTGGAAAATAAATGTTATCACCATCATCTGACTGGCCACAGTGATGACAGGATCCTGGACTGGATATGTCTCTGCTCTGATCCAGCAGCCAGGCCCTTCGTACGGTATGCCCTAATCTCCCCCCTCCCTGGCACTTGAACCATTATTGTAATTGTGCCATGACTGACAGGTATTCTGAGAAATCTCCTTCCATGCCACTGAGGAATCAGGATTGAGGCTGGAGAATGAGGGGTGGAATCCAACCTTGTGCTGCCATGCCACCTGCCATGTGACAGGGTCTGAACTGGGCTCAGAATAAAACTATTTTCTTTGACATGGTTAGTTTGCCATCCCCTGTTCCAACCTGACCCATCACTTCCCTCTGCTTCTCTTTCCTGGTTTTCCTTTGGAAGGATGAAGTACCTTTGAGAATTCAGAATGCTCCCCACCCCCACAAGCAGGCAGAGGAAACGGAAAGATAGAAATTGCCCACTCAAAGTGGGGGCCGCCCTATTGTGGTGGTGGACAAACTTAAGAACATAGGAAGTTGCCTTATACTGAGTCAGATCCTTGGTCCATCTAGCTCAGTATTGCCCACACTGACTGGCAGTGACACTCCAGGGTTTCAGCCCCAGGACATTCCCAGCCTGTGTATTGGGAAGTTTTTAATGCTTTTATGTTTTTAGAGATGCTGTAAGCCATCCAGAGTGGCTGATGGGAACCCAGCCAGATGGGCGGGGTAATTATTATTATTATTATTATTATTATTATTATTATTATTATTATTATTTCCTGGAGATGCCATTGCATTGGGGATTGAAGTAAATTATTTCCCAGAAGGCGGGGTTTGTCCAGGATCTTCGGCAAGTAAACAAACAAACAAAAAAAGTTTGGGGGCTGTCCTGGTTTTTACTTCTTGAAATATGGCAACCCTGCTTGAGCCATCCACCATTCTTGCCCTGAGCATACACGCTTGCTATCCCTCGCCACCAGGGCTGGATCTAGACACATCAAAGAACTGTTTCAGTTAAACATTTTGCAAACTTTGTATGAGAAATCAGCTTAGCAAAAACAGAACTCCACAGGGCCATCTGGTGTCACAGTGTTAGAATGCATAAATAATGGATATAAAGTGGGATTTTTCCCCCTTTGCCAGTGTAGCCAAGTCCTAGATCATGTGTACTCTGCATTTTAAGATTAAAATAAAATGTTGTGCAGGCGATGCAAGATCCCTGCCAAGAAAATTTGGATTCTGTGATTTGTCTGAATTATGCAGTTAGGGCGTTGCACATTTTCGCTTTCACTGTGCATAATTTTTTTCCCTACATTTTCTTGCTTCCCTTCATTTTCTTTCACCAAATCAGTAGTTGTGTGGCTCATGGGCAAGCGGCTCTGCTCCAACACTTGTTGCCAGGCCTGCCCTTCTCCAGTCTTGTCTGTTTTTGGAACCCATTCAGCTTCCTTAGGTTGACTGTGCATTTGTGTGAAGTACTCCTTTTCATTTTGTGATTTAAGATTAGTTTCCCCTGCATGCCCCTTGGAGTGCGCTTATTTCAGGAGAAAGTGTGGCTTATGAAACACTCAGATAAATAACACTTTGTCTCTCCTCATCTTACTG
Source organism: Zootoca vivipara (assembly GCF_963506605.1). Lineage (NCBI taxonomy): Eukaryota > Metazoa > Chordata > Lepidosauria > Squamata > Lacertidae > Zootoca > Zootoca vivipara. The sequence continues at coordinate 41,072,571 of NC_083281.1, read as the reverse complement.
CATGTTAGTTTCACAGGATACCTTCTTTCCTCGTTCCATCATTTAATAAATCTCTGTTTTGTCAACCTACCCCAGCCTAACCTACCCCCCCCCTTATTAAGATACATGAGTACTGACTTTACATACTTATACCTAGAATTTCCTCAGAGTATCTCTCTCTCACTACCTTCAAGTCCTTTCTCAAAGCCCACCTTTCCCACAGTGCCTTTGGCTCAGTTCGTCAGCCTCATCCTATGGGAAAACTAACCAGATGTATCTGAAGCCCTAATATATAGGGAGGTATTCAACTACCATAAGTTTTACCCAGAGTATTGGAATGTGTGGGCCTGGCTGAGCTACATTTATTGATTTCAGTGGGTCTACTCTGAGTTAAACTTAGCTGAAGACCACCCATTTGCTTCCCCAGTTTTACTGACCCTTCCATCTTTTCAGTGGCCCTTCCAGGTTCAAATGGATTGCAACTCCTTGAGGCAGGAGCCTGTCTTTTACTTGGTAAAATACTGTGCACATTGATAGCACGTGATGATGATGATGGTCTTTTGCAGAGTACAGAAAACCCTTCAGAGCATGCAGATACTTCCTCCCCACTTTCTCCACTCACCAGCTCTGATAGCTATTTCATGGTTTCTTCCCTCTTTCAGGTGATGGGGTGGAAGCAGATCAGAAGGTGAAGACACAGTGGCCGCGGTCAGCAGATGAACCAGGGGTGTACATGGCACAAACAGGTAATGAATGACCTTGATGGGGAAAGCATGGGGAAATGAGAGAAGTCCTCAGGGCATTCTCAGGGAATCCTTCCTTGCAGCCAGGTTCAGTCAATCAATCAAGCTTTATTACGGTCGTACACCAGCTATTAAGTCTTTAGTCTTCTCCTCAGTTCGTGCCAGGGGGTGTGATTGGGTCCATGGGCATATTTGCAAACTGGAGAAGTTGTTGTGGTCCGCATAACCACGCCACAACTTAGTCTATTGGCACAGTCTCAGACCAGGACTCAATGGTAGTTTTGCTATCAGCTTTTCACCTCAAACACATTTTGAATGACATTTGGGGCGTCCTCCTGAGATGAAACACACCAGGAATTTTGAGGGAATACAGCATAGTTTTGATGAGACTTGCAGTGTTTCTGAAGATGGGAGGTGGCTGAGAAGTGGGAGAGGGGGGCGTTGGGGAGGTTCCACATATTCTCTCAATTTTCACCAGAATTCCCCTGAATTGAAATTTGAAGCAAATTGTTAAGGTTCTTCATCAGAATGAGCAGCACAAAATATTTAAAAGGAAAGGGTTTTAATGTATGAACTCCCCTCAATTTAACTTGAAATTGGATCAGCTTCTCTAGGGCACATTTGGAATCTTATCACCCTGCCATCTTGCCCTGATTTCCTAAATTTGTGGTGCTAGTTGTGCTATTTTGCATTGGAGTTTCATCTTCCAATATAATTGGTGCTCCTCGTCCAAGTCTTAGGTGCTAATGGCCAGACAGAGCTCAACAGTCCCCATAAGAGGATTTTGAAGTAAGAACCTCCAGAGCCTCGAGGGAGAGATGTACAATCACTGACCAAGAATGAAGGCGCTCCCCACCTGACCAGCCTATAGCTTTTGCAAAGGCCTTTTATGTTTTTCAACTAAAGTACCTTAGGGATGGGGAATTTGTGGCCCTCTAGATGTTGTTCTAGTCTTCTTTCTTTGGCGATCACTCATAGCTGAGTAAGATTGTCCTCCATAAACACAGTTTTAACAGTGGGTCCGTAAATGACTGTGGAGGCCAATTCTGGATTCACACATCTTTCCACAGTGGGGGCATAGGTTTCCAGGTGGGAATTGACCATGGTGAGGGTTCACCAAGTGTGCCTTCCTCTTAGCATGTTTCTCCCTTACATCCTGAGTTCAAGTGTCTTCAAAGCCCATGACACCTTTGGTAAAGGCTGTTCTCCAATTGGAGTGCTTGCAGACCAGTGTTTCCCGGTTGTCTGTGTTTATACTACTTTTTATGATTTGCCTTGAGAGAGTCTTTAAACCTCTTTTGTTGATGACCACCATCACGCTTTCCATTTTTAAGTTTGGAATAGAGTAGTTGCTTTGGAAGACGATTATCAGGCATCTGTACAACATGACCAGTCCAAAGAAGTTGATGTTGAAGAATCATTGCTTCAAAGCAATGTTGTTGTAGTACAGCTCCCATCATCCCTATCCATTGGCCATTGTGGTTGGGCCCAGTGGGAATTGGAGCCCATAAACCCTCAGCTGATGCTGAGGCCTCAGGAACTTTCAGACACCTTCCGTGTTGTGAATTGCAAATTACAACATTAGCATCACAAGCATAGTTAGTTTCTCAACTAGTCTAGCAACATCGCTGATTTTGAATATTGATTAGACGTGAAATCATCACTAATTTTAAGGAGACAACCAACTTTTTGAGATAGCTTCTGCATTTCATTGGAGGTGCCTCCCTGCTAGGAATGAGCAGAAAGTCTGGCCTTTCCGTCGTTCAGTTCAATATCTTTGACTCTGATTTACTTTTGTTTCTTTTTATAAAACTCTTTTGAAAGCAGGGGTCCTCATCTTTTGGGTCCTCATCTTTTGGGTCCACATTTGAAAATAATAAAATACTGCCAAGGGGCCCCCCAATATACCATTTCACAAAGGGAAACTAGTGGTGCTTACACTCCCCCCCCCCGCAACAGGCAAAACAAATAAAACACAGACAAATAAGCAGAACTCCACCCTAAAACTAAATCCCTCCCAAAAGCCAAAAACAAAAACAAAAAAATCTCAGTGGCAGGTGGCCTTGGTGGGCCCCCGAGGGGGTCATGCCTGAAGGCACTCAGTTCTGTGAGGAGAGATGCTATCACTCCTCCTGCTCCATCTCACACCAGAAAGCCCCTAAAGTGACGGCTGGCCCCCATGGATAAAGCTCCACTGCCAATAAGAGATTGTGGCAAAAATACTTAAATATATACTGTGTAGTGTATATATATATATATATATATATATATATATATATATATATAACATTTCAGCATATAATAATAAATAATAATTTATTATTTATACCCCGCCCATCTGGGCACTCTGGCAGCTTCCAACAGAAAAATAAAATAAAATAATCTATTAAGCATTAAAAGCCTCCCTAAACAGGGCTGCCTTCAGATGTCTTCTAAAAATCTGGTAGTTGTTTTTCTCATCTGGTGGGAGGGCGTTCCACAGGGCGGGCGCCACTACCGAGAAGGTCCTCTGCCTGGTTCCCTGCAACTTGGCTTCTCACAGGGAGGGAACCGCCAGAAGGCCCTCGGTACTGGACCTCAGTGTCCGGGCAGAATGATGTGGGTGGAGATGCTCCTTCAGGTATAAAATCCTCTCCCTCCCAGTTTGCAAAGCATCCTGAAATAATTTTAGATGAAGGATGGTATAGGAACATAAGGAGAGCCCTTCTGGATACATCAATACCAGCATCCTGTTCTCACTGTGGTCAGGCAGATCCAAAGGGAAGCAGGATCCAAGCACAAGAGTATTCTTGGCATTCAGACGCAGTCTGTGTTGTCTGGGGCTGGGCAGTTGCAGTCCTGAATGTCTAGAAGGCACCAGTTTGGCAAAGGCTGGCCTGTGGTTTTGCCAGTATGGCATTATTATTGTCCTACAATGTTCACAACAGCCTTGCATTGCTCAAAGGCAACCAATTTTGGGGTGAAGACGCCTGCCAGATGTTACAACTGGTAGCTCATCTAAGCTGGGACCAGCTATTCCTCATCAGCTTCTCCTCCAGCTCCAATAGTCACATGCATTTTAATTAAGATGCAGCTTCCAATGACTGAAAAACCTGCATCTCATCTTCAATCCCCACTGATCCCCCGAGCCCCATCATTTTCATGGTGACAGCGAATTGAGATGATGTGAGCTTATCCCTTCTTCCTATTTCCACCACCACCACCCTCCCTGGTGCAACTGAGCTTAATTTGCTCCATTTATGCGTTCTCTTAGCACCTTCCTTGGAGACCCATAAAGAAAACAAATGTATTAATTGTTTAGCTCCTGCGTATTTATTTAGCAAATTCGTCTGGGTAATGTGAACGCCATTCACTTCCCCTCTCCTCTCCCTTTCTCCTTGCCTTTGATTTATAGTCTCTGGGCCATTGTGTGCACTGCCTGCGAAGACAATTGGTGCTTCAATCCAGGAGAATTTAGAGGGATCTGCTGAGCCAGTTGTGCAAATATAGATAGTGGCAAGTCTGTTGACCTTGATAAATAAGCTTGTTTGGTGCAATGGCTACTGAATGGGTCACCAATGTGGTGCCTGTAGCTTACATGACACCCATGAGGTCTCACTCTGGAGCCTGTGAAGCTTCTGAGCCTCCCCACTCACTGTCCCCTTAGTCATGAACGGAGTCAGGGTGCAGCTCATCAGACCCTGGAGATTTGAATTCATTTAAAGTAGCTAGCCATTCCCTTTCCACCACTTTTCCTGTCTCGGGCTGCAGCTCCCTTCTTTGCATCATTTATTCTGTTATTCCCAGGTTAAGCACTGCTTTCCTTTTGAGTGAAAACAGAGGTGAAAAGGTGTTGAGCAGTTTCACCTTCTCTGTCACCCAGTAGCATTCCTCCAGCTTCTCTGCACAGAGGACTTCCTACTTCCTCTTTTTTCAAACATAGCCAAAGAAATCCATTTTGTTATTACAAAAATTATTATAAAAACCCAGTTGTGTCCATGGGCCGATAAAGGGTTGACGTACGGACTAGCTACATGCTTTGTAAAATAAAATAAAAAAATGCCAGTCATTCTCAATATCCTGCTGTAACCATTGGTTCCTGGCTTGCAAAGAAGGCCCCATATCAAAATAAACACAGCGTGGTGATAGGCAACCATACTCCCCAGGCTGACATTTCCTGATGTCCTTGGTAATATACTGGATTTCACCAACTGTGGCTTGGGCCTCTTATTTCCTAGCAGAGTCTTATTTTGTCTACTCCAGGCATTCTGGTAACAGAAGGCATCCACCCCCCTCTCACACACAATAATATCCATTTTACCCTCATACTTGAAGGTCAGTGTTCTGCAGGAATGACTTCTCACATGGACGCCCCTTTCGGCTAATATTTGCGTTCTCTTTCTTTCTCTCTCTTGCTCTTTGGAAAAATGTAACCCACCTCCCTCCTTCTTCCTCCATCTGTTCCTCCGTAATTTAAATGGATGTCCTCTACGGCAAGCCCGTCCAATAACTTCAGATAGATCATCAAGTCTAATAAAGAGCCAGATTGTTGTAAATGTCAACGCCTTGCCTGCTCAGGGCAGAAGGAAAGAGAGGCAGGCTGGTTGAACCAGGTCTGCGCCTCAGCCACCAGCCTTGACTGGGGGTCATCAAGGAGTGGGCCGCCTCATATTTCAGCAAGTGACGGGTCCACATATTTTCTCCACAGGCCAACCATGGTTTTTGAAGGGCATCCGCATGACTGAAAAAGTGGGGAGCCCTCAAGGGCAGAGGGCAAATCATGGCAGCTGTTTTTCAGATGCACCAATGCTCACAATTTTTTTTACAGAAAAGATTTGCAAGAGTCGAACAGTAGAAACATCAGTTTTTAGGCCAGGGTGAAAAAGCTCACAGAGGAATCTCTCTTTGGCCTTACAGAAATTTTCGGCTTCGCTCAGAAGTTTTGTTCAACAGGAAACTTTAGAATGCTTTTTACTTTGATTTTAGGAGCATACAGGTGGTAACTTAGGAATGTGCAGAATCCTTCTCAGAAATTTCACTAGAGGCCCTTAAAGTTTGTCTGTTTCTTCCTTGATGGTGGTGTAGAGGTAAAGAGGCATATCTCACCATTCTTCAGAAGTGTTCACCGAAGGCGAAGTGTCCAGAATCAATCTGAATTTTGTTTTAGGTGACACAAAAGTGGAAGAAAGGGATTCAGCTCAGTGGTATATGGAGCTTCTGCTTTGCATGCAGAAGGTCCAGGTTCAATTCCTAGCATCTCACAGTAAGACTGGGAATGTTCTCCTGGCTGAAACCTTGGAGAGCTGCAGCCTAGGTGAACCACAGGGTCTTGCAAGGTTGGGTGGCCACCTGTTGGATTATTTAACTCTGATTCCTGCATTGCAAGGGAGTGGACTAGATGGCCCTTGGGGTTCTTTCCATCTTTATGATTCGGTGAAGGGAAATTGCTATGTCCCTATGAAAATTCAGTAGCAGCTCCAGTGAGGAAAAAGACTCATCTTAGCTGTCAGGTATTAGAGCAGGCATTGGTAAACTAAGGCCCACGGGCTGGATCAAGCCCAGTTGCCTTCAGGATCCAGCCCAAGGACTGTCCGTGGATCGTGGTGGGGATTCTGTTCATTCGGGCTGCACCATTTTTCCCCTGCGCAATTCCATTCCACACACACACCGCGGCGGTGGCACCTCCTCCCTTCCTCCTCCTGGCTTCTCCCTGCCCTGCCTAGAGGAGGAAGGGGGCTGGGCTGAGCTGGCTGAGTGCCATTTTAAGCAGCCCCTCTCTGGAGCCAGCCCTTTCACGCTGCTCATCTTCATTCTTCTGCTGCCACTCTGGTGCTCCTGTGGGCCACAGAGCGGAGCAGATGAGCTCACTGTGCCTACCCATGAGAAGCAGCAGCAGCGGCGGTGGCAGCAGCCCCTGGGAAGGTAAACGCAGCGGCTGGGGCTGGGGCTGGGGCTGGGGGTGGGGAGGAGGACTACTTGCCCCCCTCACCTCTTCTTCCAGCCCCCCCCCGTGCCACTTCTCCGACCCTCCACAAGGTCTGAGGGACCGTGGGCAGGCCCATGGGTAATTCCCCCCCAACTCCTATATTAGAGTGCCCTTGCCATCCAGGGAGCTGTCCAGAAGAACAGTGCTGAAACCTACTCTTCCTACATTAGAGGGTTACCCAAAGCTCCCAAATGTGAAAAAGGTGGTGTGCCACCTTGAGCTCCCTAGAAGAAAGCTGGATTAAAATATAATAGAATCAAATAACTGTAGAGTTGACAGAGACCCCAAGGGTCATCTAGTCCAACCCCCTGCAATGCAGGAATCACAACATGGAATCATCAAATTGTAGAGTTGGAGGGACCTCAATGGAATAATAATAATCAATAATCAATAATTATAATAATATGATGTGTGGTTGGATCAGTGAATGGATGTGTGGTCATCTCTCTGGAAGTTACACAGCTACAAGATGGTAGAAATATTCTTGTGCCACAGATAAAAGGTATTTGTTAGAGAAGCAATTGGTTGACTTTTTGAAATCCTATGATGAGAGGCAGTTGTTTTGGGTGGGTTCTAAGCTGATGGGGTTGGGTATAAGCACCTCTTGGACACCCTGAACTACACTGCCTTAATTCCTTTCTAAGTTATACAGTTCTAAAGAAGCCTCATCTTACAAGCATGTCACAGTGCATTAAGGGAACCTGACCCTGCACTGGTTGCCTTTAAGTTCCCACTGGCCAAAATCTCTGCCAAAAAAGGCAGAAGGTCAAAGGGTAGACTGTCAAATATGTCTTTGGGGATACTTCAGTTGACTTTGGGGTTCCCAGCTGCCTAACTGAACCATAGAGCTGATTCACATAGTAATTTCTCACTCAATTACTCACCTGATTTCTGCAGAACAAAGTGGCAGAATTCTTGATTGTAGTACCCCTTACTTTTATCTCTGTATGCTCCCCCTCCCATAAAAAAAAGAAACTTTTAAAGGTGCCAGACCCCTCTAAATTCCTGGATCCAGTAAGTGTTAGAATTTAATCAAGGCTTGGGGTATTAAACTGGGTGCCAAACACGAAAACCCTGGACCCAGCATGTGTTAACAGCTAATTAACTTAGCTTAGTTAGCTAAAATTAACTTAGTTTCCTATGTTCAGGTGATCACCAGGGGGGTGATGATGATGATTGATTGATGGGCCATTAAGAGAACAAAGGAAAGAAGATGGGGCCATTGAGAAAGCAAAGGAGAGAATGCAGATAGTGGAATGGACAAAAGCCAGAGTTTAGAGTTGAAAGTGTGTGTGATGTGACCCAGGTGCAAATAGCTGCAGGCTGGAAATGCAGAGACAGGAGAGAGACAGCCTTGGCTGAATTCTACTGGAAACCAAGGCTGTGGCTTTGAGAGAGGATACTTTTTGAGTGTTGATGTTGTGAACCCCTCCATCAAAGGCTCAGGTTGTATATATGTGTAAATTAACCATAAAGGCACCACAGTCTCCACAGTGCCTCATTTCCAAAATGAAACTTGAACCCTGGGCAAGCTCTTGGAACCTCTGAAATCTTGCACTACTTGAATATTGGGGTGGTGTGCAAAAATAAAGTAAACAGATGAAGGAGATGGGTTCTGGATGCAACCTCTCCCTAGTGTGCAAGTTTTCTCCCTGCAGCAAGGAGCTTTTTGTGTGTGTAACATCAAAACCCACCCACACCCTGATGTCAGACCTGAAATGATGCAGCCCAGAATTCTACCACCTCAATATGTTTAATTTGTAAAGCAAATATGAGCATTTGAGGTGATTCATAGGATAAGGAAGGACTATCAGCGATGATTAGACTGTTCTTTCTCAGTTCAGGTTATTGTTTGATGTTTGATACACTGTGGGAAACAGCTAAATGCCTAACTACTCCAGCTGCCACCCACCCCCAGCAGATTGCAGGTTAGGGATGAGTGAGAAATTTGATCTGTGCAGATTCGGAAACAAATCCACACCTTTTAAACATGGATATTGGAACTTAGGTCTATAGTCAGCTGTCTTTTAATCAGAGTAGACCCACTAAAATAAATGAAACCTAAGTTAATAAGGGCCATTAATGTCAATGGGTCTACTCTGAGTAAAGGTTAGTTGACTGTAACCCCTAGTGCCAGCTTTCTTATGCAATTCTCAGTTTTGAAAGTGTACTTTGTAGAGCACTGGATTTAAATGAATCCTGAACCAGAGGTATAGTATCCAGACCAAGGCAACTAATAGTACCCAGTGCTTTTTTTCTTAAAAAATGTTTAGGATACTCTCATTTTCACTCAAGAAAACCACCATTTTATAGTTAAAATCGGGAAAAATGAATACAGTAAATGGACAAAAGTACAAAGTTTCACAAAATGTTTAGGGGTATGCATATCCAGAGGCGGCGCTAGCTGCTCCAGTACCCGGAATGACACACATGCAGTGCACCCAGGAGCAGGGCCAGGGGTGGGGTGAGCATCCCAGGAGGGCAGGGCAAGCGTCCCAGGGGGTGAGACGACCATGGGGGGGGGTAGAGTGAACTGCCCATGGTGGGCTGCTTCCTGGGCAGGGTGGGGGGAGCTGTGCCACTTTGCCAGCAGCCTTCCTCATTTCCCTTTCCCTTTTGACAGCTTGGGGGAGGCTTTGCCCCCCCCCCGAAGCAGCCCAGGAGCGGGAGGGGCAATGGCGTGCTGCCTGCCCGTGACTCCCAAGCCTCCCCCGAGCTGTCAAAATGAAGGTGGAAGGGGGGAGGCCGCTCGCAAGGTGGTGCAGTTCCACCTCTTCCTCTGACGGCTTGGGAGTCGCGGGCGGCATGCCAAATGTCCCCCCCTCAGTGATGACACCTGGGGTGTGCCGTCTCCACCACACACCCCTTCCTCTGCCCCTGTGCATACCCCTGTGTCTCCTCAGAGAAAAAGCACTGTACCTCTTCAACCTTGGTCAGACCACACTTGGAGTTTTGTGTCCAGTGCTAGGCACCACAATTTAAGAAGGATATTGACAAGCTGGAATGCGTGGAGGGGAGGGCAACCAAGATGATGAATATTCTGGAAACCAAGCATTATGAGGAACAGCTGAGGGGGCTGGATATGTTTATCCTAGAGAAAAGAAGACTGGGAAGTGATATGATAGTGACCTTCAAATATCTGAAGGGTTGCCATGTGGAAGATGGAGCAAGCTTGTTTTCTGCTGCTCCAGTGGGAAGGATCCGAACCAATGGATTCAGATTACAAGACAGGAGGTTCTGACTAAAAATTAGGAAGAACTTCCTGATGGTAAGAGCTGTTCAAAAGTGAAATGGATTCCCTTAGAACTTGGTGGGGTCTCGTTCTTGGAGGTTTTTAAGCAGAGGTTGGATGGCCATGTGCCAGGGATTTTTTACTTGCAATTTCTGCATTGCAGGGGGTTGGACCAGATGACCCTTGAGGCTCCTTCCAACGCTACAATTCTAGGATTATGTGAAATTGGGCTTATTTTGGAGTTATCCAAGGCTGAGCTCTCTTCAAATCCCTCTGAACCAAAACTGGGGGCCCCCAAAGCTTTGTGAGCAATTAGAAAATTTGGTACCAAACAGAGCTGTGGATAACATGATCTGCAAAAATTGCAATTTTTCTCCCCATGTTCCCCATACAATATATGGAAATTGCCAGGGTGGGGAGAGGATGAGGCTGTATGTGTGTGTGTTTTTGTGATTGACACATCTTACTTCTAATCAGAAGGGATTCTTTCTTCGTTTGTTAGTTGCTTTGTGCATTGTTTCCCACAAAAAAAATATTGAAGTGATTTAACAGCAACAATAAATACAAAGTGCAATGCAATACAAATATAGCAATTTTAAAAAACAAGTTCATCCACGCACAAAAAGGATTTGCCATGCCCTCCGGCCAGAGTGCTTTGCGGGAGGGATGTTGATCTTGTCTGTTCTATGTGCTTTGCTAGTTTTCTCTCTTCTGAGTTGGCTGTTTCAGTTAGGATAGACATTTTGCCTGTGGCAGCCTCTTCCAAATACTGTGCTTGCTTGCTTGCTTGCTTGATGCTTTGTGCACTACTTTATCTCTGAACCTTACACATACATGGCTGCTTGGCCATAGCTGAGCGGTAGAGCGTCTGCCTTGCATGCCAAAGCTCCTAGGTTCCATCCCCGGTACCTCTGGGTAGGGCCTCTGAAACCTAGAGAGCTATTATTGCTGCCAATAAATACTGGCCTAGATGCACCAGGGATTCTTTAGCTGTCATTCCTGTGAGGGCAACTACGGGTAGTTGGACTAGATGACCCTGTGGTTCCTTCCAGCTCTACAGTTCTCTGATTCTAAATCAGGCACTGAATTGGTCTCTGAGCCACGTTTTGTGGTCAGTGCACACCCCAGAAGTCTGACAGAGAATGGGAATGGACATCTTGAGAGAAAATACATTTTATAAGTATTTGTACATACATTTGCATGAAATGTTTGATGCCCTTAAAAAAGAAAACATGCACACACGTACACAGATTAATGTGGAAATAGAACGGAATGGAATGATGGTCAAACACCAGCAGAAGTTATGCCCACCAGAAATAGCCTGATTTGTCCAGCCCTAGGTGCGTGGGCACAGCATCAGAGCTACTTCCAGGTCTTCTGTCAGTTCTGGAGGTGGCTGAACCAGTTTTTCTCTGTGTCTGTATGCTTGTGTGCGTGTTTCCCTCTTTCCCACAGGAGACCCTGCAGCAGAGGAGTGGTCCCAGTGGAGCGTCTGTTCACTGACCTGCGGCCAAGGCACCCAGGTGCGGACTCGCTCCTGCGTCTCATCGCCTTACGGGACACTATGTAGCGGGTTGTTGCGGGAGACCCGGATATGCAATAATACCGCCACCTGCCCAGGTAGACGGGGCAAATGGGGAGGGGGCTTGCTGCTGTTTCTCCTTCCTTCCATCCCTTTATTATGTCTTCCTTTGTTGTGTCAGGTTGCTTTCGTGAGAGTTGCCTGTCTGTCATCGTGCTTTGTTTTGTATTCCCAGAATGTTCATTCCAACTGGCATTATTAACATTCATATGCTAATGTGGCTGCACTCTTAGAAGCAGGAATAATCATCCTCTGAAATATTTGGTTCTGTTATGTTTTCGATTTAGCTTTCTCTCTGTCACTTCCAGTTCAGTCCCAAGGAAGATTTAGTAACCCATTTGGCACCCCACCCCACCCCCACCTCACCCCACCCCACCCCAAAGGACAGGTTCAATTCTGGTTCGCAAGGATGAGACACTTAATAGGTCTAATTAGTTATAAAGGCGATTCAGCCATAACCCATAAGTACTGTGAAGTATTAATGAAATAAAAATGACTAAAACAGCTTGCCGTAAATTTGCCACACGTTTTTTAATGTGCCCTGTTTAATTAAAGAGTATTTTATCCATCGTGCAACAAGACATCTCTCCTGCCTGATCAATGCCCCAGTCCGTTAAAAGGACATGGTGCAAAATTGTGTAAAAACTGAATCTGTTCTCCCTTGAGCCAGTGAGTGTATCAGGAAGCCTTTACCTCAAGGAAGCCCAACTTTTCTTACCAAGTGAGCCACAAGAGTACTTTGAACCTGCAGGGTTTGTCGTGCAGGGTGGGGGTGGGGGAGTGAGGCCAAAATTTGACACAAACACACCAGGGTCCTAGAGCTCTCCCACCTCCTTCCCAAAGCTGGGAAAGCAATAACTAAGCCAGGCTTCCTCAACCTCAGCCCTCCAGATGTTTTTGACCTACAACTCCCGTGATCTCTAGCTAGCAGGATCAGTGGTGAGGGATGATGGGAATTGTAGTCTCAAAACCTCTGGAAGGCCAAGGTTGAGGAAACCTGAACTAAGCTTTGGGAAGGAGCCTGGAGGACTCTAGGACCCTGTCAGAGCCCTCACACCTCCTTCCCAGATCCCAGCACTTGGGAAGGCAGTGTGAGGGGCTCAAAGGGCCGTGCATTGAACCACCTTACTTTAAATGGACCCTTATTTTGAGAGTTGGGTGATTGCATCTCCCAAACAGATTCAGTAGGGGTAGCCAACCACAGTGGCCTGCAGATGTTCTTGGACTCCAGTTCCCATCAGCCCCAGCAAGCATGGCCAATGGTCAAGTATAATGGGAATTGTGGTCCAAAACAAGAGCACAGTGTTGGCTTTCCCGGATATACAGAATTTTACTTCCAGCACAATCCTGTGCGTGTTTACTCAGAAGGATGCTCAACGGGGCTTACTCCCAGTCAACATGCATAGGATGGCTGCCTTAAAAGCAGGCAGGACGATACTGAATTGGGGCAGTGGTGCTGAGGATGGGATGCTTAACCCTCTCCCCTCTTTCTCAATCTCTCTTATCCCTCCCTCCCCTGCCTTTACCCTGCTGAGGGAAAATGCAAGGTAGGCAGCAGCTGGAGGTGAGTTTGAAATTGTGGGGTTGTCAGGAGAAAGAGTGAAACATCTGACCCCGGCACTGCTGCTCCTTTCTCCCAGCCTGCTTTTGTTTCATTCAGCAATAAATACAGCTATAAATAAATGAATAAGTATAAAATCATGGGTTTCCCTTCATAATGGGTGATTTGGCATCAAACTGGCATCAAACTGAGGAGAGCCAAGGCAACCCACACTTGAAAGTGTGGGGCCAAGGCTGTTGTTGTAATCCAAAAAGAAGAGGAAGCCCCCTTGGCCATCTTATAGACAAGGATCACTACCCCACCTGAAAATTCTTAGAAACTGCCTTTCATCATATCGCATACCCCTGAAACTTTACCAAAACTGCAGTCCTACACATGCATGCCTACTCATAAGCAATTCCCATGGAGTTCAATGTAGGTAATTCCCAGGAATATAGGAGCAGCCCCACTGCTGGGAGCCATCCTGCCTCTAGGCTGGGAGAGAGCCAAGGGGATATCAGAGATATCAAAAGCCTTGCCAGGCACAGGAAGGGAGGGTGGGAGTCTTCTCTTGCATTTTGTTTTCCCTCCTGCTTTTTTCCTGGCTGGTGGAGATTTTACAGTTTCCCTCTCCTTGCTTCCACTGGCAGTATAAATGCTTATTACAGCTGCATGGCTGGTATATCCCCACCTCCCTCATTTTGGTGGGCATGCCAGGGGACTAAGAAGGTTTCAATTCTTCAGATCCAAATTCTTCCCTTGATAAGTTCCTGGTGTACCCACTTTTGCCTCTAACAGACATCCAATGAAGCTGAATGGGAGAAGATTTGGAACAGTTAAAAGAAAGTGTTGATTCATGCAGCGCATCATTGAGTTATGGAACTTGCTCCTCCAGGAGGCAGTGATAGCCAGCAATTTGGGTGGCTATTAAAGAGGATTGTACAGATTCCTGGAGGAGAAGGCTATCAATGGCTATTAGACATGATACCCCACCCTCCATGGAGGCAGAAGGGTTTCTGAAAACCAGTTGCTCAAAACTGCTGGAGGGGAGAATGTTCCTGTGCTCAGGTCCTGCTTGTGGTTTCCCCACAAGTATCTGGCAGTGTTCGAAACTCCCATTGTTCTAGGCGCATTTTGTGACAGGGAATTTCATTAGTGTGAGCAGTTTCTGAGCTCTGGGGCAGCACTGCACCTGAAATTTCAGATTAAAACTGTAGAGTGGAAGGAAAGGAGCACCTTTTCCTGCCTCCCCACTTCCAGTTACTCTCTGAAGACCGGAGAAGAGACCCTCTTAAGAATATTAGGGGGGTGGGCAGGGGAAGGACTAGACCATGTGAAAAAACGAACATAATATTTTAGCTGCAGTTCATTTATTTTCATCTTTGTATTCTTGTTATTAAAAAAAGTGTGCCTAGACATTCTGTTGTTGTGCCCATAACTTAGGTTTGAGGTGCCATTTAGCTCTTAGCTTTCATATCTCAACAAAATAAAAAAATTCCTTCAGTAGCACCTTAAAGACCAACTAAGTTTATATTTTGGTATGAGCTTTCGTGTGCACACGAAAGCTCATACCAAAATATAAACTTAGTTGGTCTTTAAGGTGCTACTGAAGGAATTTTTTAAATTTTTTTTTATTAATTTTTATTTTTTATTTTTTATTTTTTTTGCTTTGACTCAGACCAACACGGCTACCTACCTGTAACTTTCATATCTCAGTTTCTAACACTGGTATCTGGTTGCCTGCTGTGAGAACAGGATGCTGGATTAGATGGACCATTGTCCTGATCCAGAAGATTCTTCTTATGTTACTTTGCCTCATTGTCTTTTAAAGCCATCAAAGTCAGTGGCCATCCCTAGCATGGCATGCTGCAGTTGCAAGTTTCAGAACTCTGGTGCTACATACATACTTAATTGACGTGCTCATTTTTTAAAATAAGAATATTTACTTTAGGCACGCTTTTGAAAGTGTCCTTGGGCTTCCTTCTTCTTTTCAAGTCACGCTGGCTTTTGCATGCCCTGGAAAACTGTGGTGCTTTTAGTATCTTTGATTTAAAGGAGGTTGAAGAGTTGAAATGCATTAATTAGCATTCAGAGCCTATGACAGCTAATCAATGATGGATCACTATCTGCTTGAAAAATCTAATGCCAGCATGAAAACACTGAACAAAGCTGAATTGGGAGAGCTCAGGAGGTCATTGTAGAAATATTTATATATCTATATAAAAGTTGTTTTTACCTCCACATCATTCTGTTTAATCTCAACTCATCAAAGGCTAGATATCCCTGAATTTCTCGTTGGCCTGTTGGAGGTGAAAGATAATTCCTCATCTTGTTTTTAGGTTTCACCTCATGAATCTTTCCATGGATAAACAACCCAGAAAGCATATTTAGATTATGGGGCAAATTACACAGAAGAGCAAAAGGCATCCAATAGGCATATTAGAAAAGAAAAAAAAGAGGGGGAGAGAGAGAGAGCAAGGAACAACTTACACAGGAATGGCCGTTGGGTTAGCTGGAAATTAGAAAGTAGTCCAGAAACTGCTGTGTTTTCTCAGGCATGAAATTAACCAAATCTAAGAAAAAAGTGGGATGTATGAACAAAAAGATGTTTTTGGTAACTTTTTAAAAAAGTTCCTGTGAAAATCCACCAGCATTTTACTGCACATTTCTCCTAAAACATTTGGTATGCAATTTTGCCTAACTCGCACATTTTTTAAACTGCATGTTTGCATATTGTTTTCACTAATATATGCATTTTATGCATACTTTCCCTTATACATACATTTTGGGGTTAGAAACAGCACTGCAAAATTAAGAGAAGTGCAAATTTCAAAAGGTAGTTGTGTTTTGGTTTGCATATTATTATGGGAAGTGTGAATTAGACAGGCTTACAATTAAAATGTGAAGCAAGCCCAATTACCACTCCCTACTTGTAAAAGCCCATTACACTGGCTTCTGTACATCACAAAAGGTCTCAGGTTTCCCCAAAGTATGCTGGTATAACCAAACAATGTCCTCTCTCCCTTTGAAAATATTAAAAGCCAGTAATTATTAATATCTGTCTTGAGTGCTAATCAGCACAACTCCTGGGTCCCTTGTAAGGCAGAGAGATCAGAATTAAAAAGAAAACCTGCTAGTTCTTACATTAGCAAAGCTGAATATTAATTTTTGGAAAATGCAGCAGACTTCAAAGAAAGTTTCCCCAGGTTTGTGCAAAGAGAAAATGAAGAACCATACTCCATTCCTAATTCCAATCATTAAAACACCTGCAAGTCTGGATGTAAGATATTGTGAATGGATTTAATGATAAATGAAGCATTGATTAAGTTTGACCAGGAAGCTGTTCAAGTGTTCTTGAAAGAGTTCTCAGCTTGAGAGGAACTGGATGATGGAAATCAGTTTTCTTTGTATTGGCATCCACTGTCAAGGCAAAACCCAAAATATCTTGGGTAATTTCTCCCTTTTTCATATTATTTGTAATGGCTGCTGTGATCTCACATCCAAGAGACAAGGGTTTGGTAGCAACTGATGGCAGTTTAACCTTTACACTTACTTTCCTCAATTTTGAAAGCTTGTGCAAGGAGGCCGAAATGGGACTGGAAAAATAGATCAAAATGACCACAAATTTTGGCTGGGTATGCATTCAAAGCACATTTTCCACCCTCCAATAATTCTGGGCAGTTTGTTAAGGGTTGCAGAGAATTGTAAATCTGTGAGGGATAAACTGCAGTGCTCACAATTCTTGGTAGAGGACTGTGCTTTGAATGTGTTTTAAAATTACACCGTAGCCCAAAGCTCACTTGATCCCACCAGGAACAGTTGCTGGAATGATCTTTTAGAGAGTGGTGAGCAAGAGGTGACATGATATAAGTTTATAAAATTATGCATGGCATGGAGAAAGTGGGTTGAGGAGGGGGGGGGACCTTCTCTCATAACATGAAAATCGTGGACATCCAATGAAGCTGAGTGTTCGAAGATTCAGTAGAGATAAAAGAATGTACTTCTTCATGCAGTGTATAGTTAAACTACGGAACTCACTCCTATAGGAAGCAGGGATGGTTACCAATCTGGATGGCTTTAAAAGAGGATTAGACAAATTCATGGATGAGAGGGGTATCAAAAGCTACTTGCCATATTAGGAGGCAGCAATGCTTCTGAATACCAGTTGCTGGAACCAAAGGAAGGGAGAGTGCTCAGATCGTGCTTGCAATGTTGGCTTCCCCCAGGCATCTGGTTGGCCACTGTGTTGACATTCTTATGTTCTTAGAATGTCAGGTGGGCAATTGCAGTATGTTGTTGCTCCAGAGACATTTCTATATCCAGGCATGAAGTATGGTTCATGTAGAGCAGGCATCCCCAAACTGCGGCCCTCCAGATGTTTTGGCCTACAACTCCCATGATCCCTAGTTAAGAAGATCAGTGGTCATGGATGATGGGACTTGTAGTCCAAAACATCTGGAGGGCCGAAGTTTGGGGATGCCTGATGTAGAGTGTGCATGCATGAGCCCTCCACTGTAGGGCACTGATGCTGAGTCGTTCTTTCTTGGCCAGCCCCAACCAGTGGCACAATGGGTCAATGCATCTGGCTGTTGATCAGAAGATTGGTAGTTCAAACCCACCCAGGGATGGCTGTGGGCAGGATCCCTTCATTGCAGTGGGTTGCACTAGATGACTTTGGGATCCTTTCCTACTCAATCATTCTATAATTCTATAATTCTAATCACACGTTGGTATTATGTAACAGGGGTGGGGTGGGATACCGGTGCCTTTGTCCTGGAAGGTATTTCTTCTTTCCCACATGAGAAGCATTACACATTTGAGAGGCTTGTCACCAGTAAATGTGGATGTGCCATTTTTTTTATTTTTTATTTTGAAAAGCAGATCCAGATTGTGATTGCCAATTGCCAAGGTTGTCATTTCCAGTTATTGATAGACCACATTACCCCAAAGTACAACTCTGTTCAATGTGGTTCGCAGAAAAAAACTAAATCTAAATACAGCAATGCAGTAAACAATGCATGATTAGACTTATAACTGCTAAAATATTCATGTTGTACACCACCCCAATCTCCAAGCAGTGCAAGATTCCAGGGGTTCCAGGTGCTTACCAAGGGTTCAGTTTCCTTTGAATGAGGGACAACGGAGACTGTGGTGCCTTTATGATGGTTTATTTACAAATACAGTGGTACCTCTGGTTAAGAACTTAATTCGTTCCGGAGGTCCGTTCTTAACCTGAAACTGTTCTTAACCTGAAGCACCACTTTAGCTAATGGGGCTTCCTGCTGCCGCGCGATTTCTGTTCTCATCCTGAAGCAAAGTTCTTAACATGAGGTACTATTTCTGGGTTAGCGGAGTTTGTAACCTGAAGCATTTATAACCTGAAGCATTTGTAACCCAAGGTACCACTGTATATACAACCTGAGCCTATGATGGAGGGGCTCAACACCCCAGAAGCTTTTGCTCCTACAATCATCACAGCCTTGGATCCAAGTAGAAATCCAGAATGGCTTTCCTTCTCATGGTTCTGCCTACAGCCTGCTTCTAGCCCAGCTCACATGCTCAGCTCTACCTTTTGTCTTTCTCACTTCTAGCCAGGTGAGGGAGGGGGCCCATCAGGAGTGGGCTGACCCATTTGCCTCCTGCCACTCATACATAGGACCATTACCAAGAAGCTGGCTGGCTATTTCAAGAATTGAATCTGCCATTAGATTTTAACCCTTGCTGGATTCAGGAATTAGATGGGATGCGGGCATACAACATAACCCCCCCCCAAAAAAAAACTCACAGCAATAATAATCAACAATTAACCATTCATTTAACATATATTAACATTTAAGCAAGCGTACAACTTATTAAGAGGTTCAGCCAGAATATCCATAAAGCAATCGCCTTATGAAGAGTGTGGGGCAAGGCAGGTGAAACCCTCCATCCCCTGGTGGCAGCCAACTGCAGGCATTATGCTGTCCATTCAGGAGCAAAAGCAGCAATACATATATGAATCATTGTCACTCATTGCATATGCAGTTAGGAGCATAGGAAGCTGCCTTAAGTCACACTGGCCCTTGTAGCTCAGTATTATTTGCACCAGCCTTCCCCAGCATGGTATCCTCTAAATGTCCCCTACAACCCCCACCATCCCTGACTATTGCAGTGCTGGCTGGGGCTGATGAGAGTGGTAGTGCAAAACATCTGGAGGGCACCAACTTGGGAAGCTATTCTACACTGGCTGGCAATGGCTCTCTAGGGTTTCGTGCAGGAGTCTTTCCCAGGCCTACCCAGAGATGCCATCAAAGATTGAACTTGACGCCTTCTGCATGCAAAGGATGTGCTTTATTTTCATTGTGCATCACCCTCCCCATCCATTCATAAGTATCAACTGGAGCATAAATGAATGCAGACAGGAGTATCTGTCGTGAATTGCATGTGCAACTGCCTTAATTCCACATCATGCTTGTCCCCATTCAAAACCACAGGCTGTAGTATAAATTTATGCAGATCTGGATAATTGTTGCACATTGCATGCACAATTGGCTTAATTGTACAACAATCTAGCCTGCTACAGAAGTGTAGAGAGGTTCATTTTCTGGTACATTTCTTGTTGTCATGCTTCACCCAATTATGCTCAAAAAATATTTAATTTTGCCAGCTTTTTTTATAAAAAAAAGCCAAATTATATTTTTGTCAATCTTGCAGTGTTAGAACACTTTAGATTGCAGTTTCTTTTAAAGCAGATAATTTCCAGCTGCATTTAAAAAACTGAACACTTTTAGCCAGCTCTCTGCAAAGCTTAAATCAAGAAGAGGATGTGCTTGTGATGTATGCCGACCATTTTTAGAACAGAGTTTGACTGCCTGTCTGTTCCTCTTTCCACCCAAGCTGGACTAGACAGCAGAACGGAGGGTGTAATAAACCTCCGATGTCTGTTTATGTAGCTGTGTACTTTCATAACAGGGAAGGTGGGGAAGCAAAATGTATTCTATTTTTCAGTAATGGGGATTCTGCTGCTCTCTTGAAATGACGGAGCACTGATTTGACTTTGGGGGAATGTAACAGAAGATAAAAACTGTCTTTGTGGGCAGGTGGAAAGTCCAGATAATTCACCATTCTGCCTTCTGACACTAGGCAACTAAATGCCTTGGGGAAGATGTTTCCTAGCACACAATAGAGACAAAGTATCTCTTACTTATTTATCAGAATTATTATTACATGCTCTTCACCAGAAGGTCCCGGGGTGCGTCAGAGCAATGTAAAATACAGTGGTACCTTGGGTTACAGACGCTTTGGGTTACGCGTTTTCAGGTTGTGTACCGCGGGAAACCTGGAAGTACCGGAAAGGGTTACTTCCGGGTTTTGCCGCATGTGCAGTAGTGCCAAATCGCGTCACGTGCGTACGCAGATGCAGCGCTGTGGGATACGAATGCTGTGGGTTGTAGATGTGCCTCCGTCACGGATTACGTCCACAACCCGAGGTTCCACTGTACAAGATTTTAAAACGTTTGAAACAAATTTCAATCACAGCTAGCGTGGATCACTATATATCTCAAGCAGGCCTGCCAGCTTGGACCCGGGACTGTGGGTGCCTAGGGTCATGCATGCCATAGGCGTACATGCATGCCCAATGTCAGCAAGCCCACCAGTGTGTGCACCTGATATCAGCATGCCCCCACAGCATGCTGACGTCACACGCAGACATCAGTGGATGTGCTGACATCATACATGCTGACGTTGGATGCATACGGTCCCGATGCAAAAAAATATGTGGGTACCTGACCCCTTCATGGGGAATGTTGGGGGGGGGGTTGAAGCACCCAGGGCCCCCTGTACCTGGCGCATAAGATCTCAAATTTCAAAAACCAGGGTAAAGAAGTGTGTCTTCTGTATGTGACAGAAGCTGCACAATGAAGCAATGAAGGCGTCAAGCACACCTCTGTGGGGAGGGGAATTCCACAACTTAGGAGCTGCCACAGAGAATGATGTCACCTTGGCCACATCTCCCATCTGGATAGACTTGCTGGAGAAACTCAGTAGACAGACTAGCAAATATGGAGTCTGATCAACTGGACCTTGTCAACTAGGGCTGACTAGCATTGAAACTTCATACAGTTTGGATATCCCATGGATACATTTGAGATCAGAAGCTTTTCCTGAAGGGAGAGGGCTGAAAGAGAGTCTCACACAGGAAAACTGGAGCAGCTTTGAACTCTATTTGCCCAAGCTGATAAATCAGCTTGATCTGGAAGCTTTTATAAGGTTAGGCAATGCCACATGGTCTACTCTGGCTGAATGTTGTTGAGAGGCTTCCTTGGCTGCTGTATGTTGTCTCTTTGCAGTCCTTCCTTTGGCCAGAGTTTGGTTGTTGCCCTAGGAAAAAGGAAAAACTTCCTTTTTACCCAGTCACACCATTGGTTTATACAACCAAGTATTGACATTCTAGGGCAGGCATCCCCAAACTGTGGCCCTCCAGATGTTTTGGCCTACAACTCCCATGATCCCTAGCTAACAGGACCAGTGGTCGGGGAAGATGGGAATTGTAGTCCAAAACATCTGGAGGGCCGAAGTTTGGGGATGCCTGTTCTAGGGTTTCAGTCAGGGGTCTTTCCCAGCCCAATGTGGTGATGTTGGGAATTGAACTTGGGGTTCCTGGTTGAATCTGCTCCTGAATTCCCTCAGGCAACATTTTGGGTATTCACTGTGATGGGTTCAAAAAAGCAAACAACAACAACAAGCAACAAACAAACAAACAAACAAAACACCCCAGCATTGAATGGGATTTGTCAGCGTCTAATTCACCAGGTCTTTCTTGCAATGATTTATAAGCAGAAAGATCTTCATAATGTTAAGCCTTATAAGTAGAAAGTTACTCATAGTGATGTGCCTATACCTCTGCCCCCCGCGTCTCAGACCAGTTGCTATGCGTTCTATCCTCAGAAGATAGGGCGAAGCACTACTCCTTTTCTCTGTTTCATTCTTTCTCCACTGACCCTGTGCAAACCTTCTTTGTACCCCAAATACGCCTTTCCTGCTCTGCTACTCCCAAGCACACACCTTTCCCCTCCCTGGCTGAGATGGAGGCCCAGCCATGATTGCTGTGTGCTGTGTTGCAGTTCACGGCCTATGGGAGGATTGGTCCCCCTGGAGTCTGTGCACGATGACTTGTGGGCAAGGGTCGCGGACCAGAATGCGGCAATGCGTTGCTCCACAGCACGGCGGAAAGGCCTGCAAGGGGCCTGAGGTGCAGAATAAATCCTGCAATATCGCTCTCTGCCCTGGTTAGTAACTAGCTCCTTGGATTCCCCCCTCCCTTCCTTCACCCCTGCCTCGGTTTTCCTACTTTCCCAAAAGATAAGTTCTCTTTTGTCTCTAGTCTCTACTAATAGACCAGAGGTCACAAACCTTTGGCTCATTAGACATTGCTGAACTACAACTCCTATCATCCCTGACCATTCACCACAATAACTAGGGCTTATGGGAGTTGGAGTCCTACAACCTCAGGTGAGCTTCAAGTCCTCTTTCCTTTGGCTAGACAGAGTCACACAATCATATCTAAGCATAATAAAATGGTCTCCTGAAATCACTAACATGGTCTGGGGGTTGAAAGTTGTTTTTTAGCCTTTCAGGGCCTGGGTAATTTGTGATTTTTCAACATGAAGTGGGGAGTGTGAGAGGGAAAATCAGCTTGTGGTAGCCTTTTCCTCAGAAATGGTCTCTGGGGCTAAAATTCCTCCTGGGTGAGAGGGAAACTGCATTGCTGAATGCTGCAACCACACGGAAACACACACATACTGGCCTTACTTTAACTACGGCTAGCACTAACCGCAGTTTGAAGGTGGCTTGTTTCCTTAAACCATAGTGAAAACCATGGCTTCTGCTAGTTGGCAAACAAAACTGAAAGCTTCCAGTGTGAAGACTGGAAGCTTTTACTTCTGTTTCCAACTAACTGTGGTTACTCATTAGAAACCATAGCTTAGCATTAAGTCAAAATGTAACTACTTTGTTCCCATAGAAAAGCAGTGCAAGTCCTTTCTCCTGAAGAGCTGTCTTTCTCCTTGAAGGAAGTAGGTTTCTTTCCACTGCCCACCCCCCACAACAGAGTAGTCAACGGTTTGAAACTCTCACATGGTATAATCCAGGAAACGTTTCGCCACATACTGATGTTCACACGCAGGCCCTGAATTAGTCTTGGCCACAGAAAAAGGTCTCATTCCTGAGAGAGTAAACCAAGGAGGGCCTTTGAACAGAATCACTGGAGTGCCACTTGAGTGAAAAAGATAGGTCAAGGAGAGGGGATAAAATAGACCTTGTTCTTTCCACCCTCTAGCTGGAGCCAGTACAATTGGGCTCTCTCTTCTGATGTATGGAATCAACTTAGATTTGCTATCCTTTTCCCAATCTCTGTCCAGCACATACACACACACTTTATGAAATCTTAGGACTATTAGTGGTAGGCAGTGTCAGGAAGTAGGATGTCTAAGTGAATTAAAGACCCTCCTGGCTATAATGCTTCCTCCTGCTGCTTTTACCAGGTAGTGGAAATAAAAGAATAAAGAGTTAGCTCCCCAGGGAAGCTCAGGCTTTCACTAGATGCCTGCAGCTTCCATCACTAGCACAGAACACAAACAAACTCCCCCCCCCCCAAGCTGGTTCAAAGACCTTTGCACTCAGAAATCGGACTTCACTACTGCTTTGAAGCAACAACAACAAAATATTTGAAATAAAAACACAAAAGTGTATGAAGACCCATTAAAATATAAAGTGACCAATAATTAATCAACAGTTTAAAAGCATTTGGAGTACAAATAACACACACCAAAAAATAAATAATTTTTTTAAAAAAGAAAACTACCTTAGCCTGCTCACCAGCCTGGATTCATCCACCCTCCAAGGCAAAATCTGCTTTTCATCCCTTTTTAATGTATTTATTCTGTTATTACTTTTATATCCCAGCTGTTCTCTAAAGTGGAGAACAACAACCCTGTGAGGTAGGTTGGATTGAAAGATGATGACTAGTCCAAGATTTCTCAATGAGCTTCATGGCTGAGGATTTGAACCTTGGTCTCCCAAGTCCTAGTCCAACACTCTAGCCACTACATTGCACTGGGAAAACCATTGTTTTCTTTAGCCTAACTGTGGTTTGTTTGAATGCCTGGACACAATGCAGCAAACCGGCTAACCATGGTTTGTTGTTGGCTTACAAATTGTGGCCTGTTTTAACTATTGTTTGGCAGTCTTTCCAAACCCAACAGCCATGGTTTGTTCACCCCACACTCTCATCAAGCTACAAAATCACAAGGTAAGAACAGTTGGAAAACAACCCAAGTTTAGAGGAAACAAACCATGCCTTCTTTTTTCATCTGTGAGGTGATCTGTGGTTTGTTGAAAAACTATGGTTAAAATAAACCATGCTTTGCATTAATTGGCAGGGGGGTCTTTGTATTTTTAAATGTGAAAGCCGCATGGAATTAGATCGGGCTCTGCATTCCAGTACCGATTGTTCTGAAATTTAGCTTGTTGGTTATTTTAGCATTGCAGAAGAAGGCGTTTTGCCGTAATGTGTTCTAAGCAGAACAAAGCAGTGTCAGATTGCAGCCTGTCTGTAGTTCCACTGAGGAGGCTGTGACTCTCACTGGTTGCCATAAATCTCTTCTGAGAAACCAAGAGGGCTGCCTCCCGCATGCTTTTGTTCCCCCCCCCTCCACACTGCTCCTGTCCTTCGGGTGTTGTGTGCTTTTCAGAGCAAGACTGTAGGCCAGGCTTGTACAATAGGGAGCCCCTCTGGCCATACACAGCTCATCATCCAATTTTTGTGAGCTGCCTGGTGCCTGGGGCCACAAAAATGGGAAGGAGAAGAGTGTCTGGTGTCATGCAGCCCTGTTGGAAACAAAGCCTTCCTTGTTTGATTGGTTCATTGGGCAAATAGGCCTTCTTAATGACTGATTTTGTACATGACCTCTGTCAACCTTCTGTGCTGAGTGAGGATTTTTGCAATTATATCCATGTGTCAGACACTGCAGGGTCTCTGGCTGTTGGCAGGACCAGGCCTTGGAAGCAGTGGATAATTTTCAGGAACATAGGAAGCTGCCTTATTCAGTGTCAGACCTGTGGTGCATCTAGCTCAGTATTGTCTGCACTGACTGGCAGCGGCTCTCCTGGGTTTCAGACAGGGACCTTTCCCAACCCTCTTTGGAGATTCCAAGGATTGGACCTAGGACCTTCTTGCAGAAGAAATGCTCCGCCACTGAGCTGTGGCTCCTAGACAGTACTTTATATCACTGATCCATCTAGCTCAGCATTGCCTACACTTACTGGCAGCAGCTCTCCAAGGTTTCAGGTGGAACATTCCCATTCCTAGCCCTATCTGGAGATGACAGGGATTGAACCTGAGACCTTATGCATACAAAGCATGTGTTCTAGCATGCTACACTATGGCCATTGCCCAAAGCTGCACTTAGCTAGCTGATTAGAGGCCAAGGAGTGAGGAGTCCAAAACTGGAGGGGTGGTCTGCAGTGGAAAGGGCCAGGCAAAGGAGGTGGGAAGGAAAGCACTTTAGCAAGGGCAATAACACACCCAGTGGCTCATCCAGCATCAGACCGAGAAGTCAAAGCTGAACAGAGTTGTCACTGCCCCCTGCCTCTGCCATATCTCTGTCTTGGCTGATGCTTGGCTTTGGCTGGAGCCTTAAGATGGCCAATGAGGTCACCATCTCAACAGAGCCTCCTTTGACACTTTGTATTGAGCCTCCAAGCCATGCTGAACCACAGACAGGTGGGGGCGGGGGAAGCAGAGCCAGCAAGGATGGAGAAGCAGGTGGGGCACTGAGGGTTTCTCAGTGAGGGTTTCTCAGTATCATGGTTTACCAGAAATGAGTAGCCTGCTACTGACTGCCCAGTTGTTCCCACCTTGTTCCTCCCCTGGATAAGCAAAGCAGGGTGAAGCCTTCCCTTCCCTTCCTGCCTGAACCAAGGACTGTGGTTTGTTGCTTCCTAACAACGTGTGCTCTGTAAGGGCTCAACAAACCATGGCTTAAAGCTGGTTACAGATAATGGCTTGTTAGGGAACAAGAAACCACAATCCCTGGTGATTGGTTGTTTAAATTTATATACTGCCTTTCTGCTCAGGTACTTAAGGTGATTTTATTTTAAACTCGCTAAAACAATTACATAGTTTTGAACCAAAAGATGACCCTGTGGTCGTGACCAACTGAAGCAGGTCCTGGTTTTATTTTCCCTACTTGCCTCCCTTGCTCTCTTCTTCCTTCCCACAAGGCCAATGGTCCTATGCACGGGCAGGGGGGGGGGAGAGACAGTCAGACTGGAACAGACTCTGAAGTTGTCTTTGCCTGCCTCCCTCAAAGGATGGTTAGGTTAGGATGCAATGGGAAGCCAAGCTCAGTTGTGAATCTCCCATTTGCACTAAGGAAGGAGCAAAGCAGGAATGCACCCTGACTTATTATTACAAGCAAATGTGGCCCATGTATATGTCAAGCCTTTGAGTCTAAATACACAAGCACCATATTTTTATAATTCGGCCTTTTGACTCACCATTCATTTCTTCCCTGCCCTGCATGTGGTGTGGGACTGAGCTTACTGATTGGAGCCATCTCAGTGTTGTTGCTGAGCTGTTCCTTGTGGAAAGAGACTTCTAGCAAACGGGCTTCCACCGGGTGTAGTGATGATGGTCATCAGCTTGGATGGCTTTTATGTATTGTATATTTATTTCCTTTGCAGATTTATAAGCAGCTTCACAACTGAAAGCTACCAAAGGGATGCACAAGAAGATAACACACAAAAGATTACAGGCTCAGTAAAAGCTAAATCAATAAAATTTACAGAAATTTCAAAAAAGGATTAGACTAGACAAATCCAAAGAAACTCCAGCATCAAAAAGCATCTCTCCGCTTTCTAACCATCCTGCCATCAGCTCATGCTGGGGAGAGTTTAGTCATGCTAAACCTTCAGAGCAGGATAACACAAACTCATAGAGGATGAGGCTATCAGTGACTATTAGTCACAAGGTCTCTGTTCTGCCTCCACTGTTAGAGGCAACAAGCCTCTGAATAGCAGTTTATGGGGACCACAAGTCCAGCTTGCAGGCTTTCCAGAGGCATCTAGTTGATCCCTGTGGGATGCTGGGTGAGATGGGCCTTTGACTTGATCCATCAGGGATCTTCTTATGCTCTTAGCTTATGCTCTTTCCTCTTGGGCGCAGACCCTCAAGGTCGTGTCCACCGACCCCACCATCTGCTTATGCTTCCAGTCCCCAGTTGCTGCTCCCTCTTTACTCTTGTTCCAGAAGCCCTTCCACCACGGTAGACTGGGTGGGTGGGGTTTGTTAGCTGATTTAGTTTCCCAAATCCTAGTGATCCCAGCCAGAGCTGACCTGCATGGTGGGTAGGCAGGAGAACTGGCCAGTTATCAATTGGAGTTGGCCCTGTGAGCTGCCATGGGATGGAGATTCTTACACTAATACTGAATCTTAAGCTAGAAGAGAGTTTAATGTATGGGGCAAATGTGGGTTGGAAGATCCTGCCTTAGAGGAGGTGGATGAGAAGCTGACAAGGGCTGGTTGGGTGCCAAAAAAGAGACAGAGGGACATCTTTATGGGGCATTTCCTTGTGGAACCTCATCCTGCACTAATTGAGCTTTTCCCTCTGCTTTTCTCTAATAGTGGAAGGCCAGTGGCTGGACTGGGGATCCTGGAGCCGCTGCTCGGTGTCGTGTTCCAACGGGACTCAGCAGCGCACCCGCAAATGCAGCGTCTCAGCTCACGGCTGGGCAGAGTGCCGGGGGGCTCATGCCGATGCCAGGGAGTGTTACAACCCCGAATGTCCAGGTAGGGAAGCTACGAGTCTCCATACGCAGGTGGCAAGCAGACAGGGGAAGGTTGCAGTTGTAGCTCCAGAGGGACTGCAAAGCCAGTCGCCACATCTAAGTGAGAATCCCCAGCATGCTAGTGATGGACATGGCTAGCTTGGGTGTGGCCATGGCTTGTGGGCACAGCTTGGGTCTTTTGCAGCCAGTTCCCAGGAGAGTAGGCAGGTCAAGCTACTACAGGTAACTCTTCCAAAAACTTCTGGAAAGTCATTTCCCTGGGAAGCCACAGGGTGAGAAACATGGAGGCCTCTGGTGCTTGTATGTAGCCTAAGAGTGCGTGCACTAAGGCCTTGGCGTCCCCTCCAGGTAGGAACAGGAATCTGTGTGTGCAAAGTCAGCACCTGCAATTGGTAAGTCTCTAGAGTGGCTGAGCGTGGTCTCCTCCTTTGTCTGGTCAGCAGAGCCCCTGCCTGCTGCACCATAGGCTATAGCTGCTTTAGCCTCAAACATTTTCATTACAATTCACCGCCCTGCGAACAGTTTCTCCTGACAAAGTTAGTGGTTTTATCAGTGCAGTAAATAAGGAACAATTATCTCCAAATAACTCAAGACCAAGCCTCCAGCTCTGATCATCACGGACCTCCAGGGACCTCAGTCTGAAGCACAAATTGTCCGAGTCTCATTTCGGGTTCGGCTGCCCATAGTCAGGGGAAAGGGGAATATTTATTCTTTATTTTTTTAAAAAATGGAAAACTGCTCTGTGATCATTGTGTGCACATCAACTTAGCTCTCAGGTTGGCTTTCCATCAAATGAAAATCTTTAAAACAATCACGAAGCAATTTATAAAAACAAAATAACAGCAATATAGTTAAAACAACCAGGTTAAAACAGCAGGGGGCAGGGGAACCACAGCCAATCCAGCAAAACCGAGCTAACATTTACATGCTGTGCCAGGAGCGAAGATAACAAGATAAAGGAAGGCATCAGAGGTGGCATAGATGAGCTTTGCTGGGGGAGTCAGGGACACCCGGTGAAAGGCCCCTGATGATGGCCAAGGACAAACTGGAAGAGAAAAGAGGGTGCTTCTTGGTCTGGGCCCTTCCCTAGAGGTGCGGCTCTCAGACTTTAAAGTCCTGTCTTGCTACTGTGATGCAGACCTTGGGATTGCTCCCACCCAGCTCCTCGTCTGAC
The DNA here is from genome assembly GCF_963506605.1 of Zootoca vivipara. Taxonomy (NCBI): domain Eukaryota; kingdom Metazoa; phylum Chordata; class Lepidosauria; order Squamata; family Lacertidae; genus Zootoca; species Zootoca vivipara. The sequence goes on along the minus strand of NC_083281.1, from coordinate 41,043,527 downwards.
TTTCACAAGCTCAAGCTTGGCAAGGCAGGCCTTTGACGTCAGCCCCGTGCTCTGCCAATCTGTCTGGAGCGACAGCTGCTCTCCATAAAGCCGCTGCTCCTAATACGGCGGGTTCAGAGACGCCAGTCATCCAGCGGCAGTGACAGATGGCCCCTGGCTTCTGCCTCCTCTTCCCCCTCTGGCATCAATTTTCATTTGTCAATTTTTATTGAGGAGTGACAGCCAGTGATGGAGACCTGAAATCAACAAGTGGATTGGTTGTAGGGTCATGAAATCTCTGAAGCCAGCCTATGCCAAGTTGGTGCCTCCAGATGTTTTGGAGTACAACTGCCATCAGCCGCAACTAGTGGCGGAGGAGAAATTTTATAAAACTCACATTTAAAGGTGAATCTATCAAACTCACTCTTTCCAAAACAAAATATGAGAACCAAAACACCATCGTCCATCAAATTCACACCTTCCCTAATTTTGCGATGCAGTTCTCCAACCAAGCACTGTTTACAAAAAAAGACATATATTAGGGGGGGGGGAGTGTGCCTAAAAATAAATATATTAGTGAAAATAACATTCAAAAATACATTATATTATTATAAATTGCTTGCAAAAGTGTGTACGTTAGTCAAAACTGCATACCACATGCGCTTATTGGGAGAAATTCGTACAAAAACACTGAAGAATTTTCATGAGGATTTAAAACAAAATTTGCAAACTGCTGCTGAAATGAGAAGAATTCAATTTAAAATAAGAAAAATGAGAAACTGAGTCAACCAATATTGACTGATCCTTCCATCGCTAGCCCTAGCCAACAGGACTGGGGCTTCTTCTTCTTCTTCTTTTTGCAGGTGACCAAAGCAATATCTGTTCTTATTCACTGGTTTTTAAATTTGCAAACCTGCTTCAGACTCTGGGATGTTCATAGTTTGCAATAGTTCACATAGTAAATATGACAGAAGCCAGACTTGAACTCTGACCTCCCTGATCTAAATCTGGCTTGCTATCTATGAGATCGATCCTGTGGCCAATCTACTGCAATTTTCATTTCAGTTCAAGAAATGGGTTGGCTAGCGCACACTTGCTGGTTGTTGTGACAATAAAATGGTGGCTGGATGGAACCATTTACACTGCCTTGACCTCCTTGGGGGAAAGGTGGGCTTTGAAATGAAGAATTGTGAAAAGCTCTCTGCATCATGGTTCTGCTATGCCTTTGAATTTCAACATTGCCTTTCCTGCTCATACTGGCTCAGCCTTTAAGCAAAAAAGGTTTCCCTGTACAAAAAGCCTCTTGACCTTTAAATGCTGCATAAGAGCATCTCGGATGGACAGGCAGAGCAAAAAGAGTAAAACAGTATCGTGGGTGCTGCTATCTATACGTTGCTCAGGGCAGTCTCGAGCAGGTTGGCCGCCCTGGCGCTGAGGGGCGGAGATCGCTCCGGCACCCCCGCACTCGCAGGACGCAGCATGGTTTCCGCATGGCTTTGCCGCGTGGCGCCTTGCCTACCGGCCTGCCACCCTGGCACACCACGCCACCGAGGGTCTACCTAGAGCTGGCCCTGACGTTGCTTCTTTGTGACCTTGAGCCCTGGCTGTATCTATTGGGGACGGTTTCTCATGCTGACCTGTAAAGATGGCCCCAAAGAGGATCTCAGTATGCAGAAAGACAGGAACCCACTTGAGGTGGGTGGTTTGGTTGGCTCATGGAGGATTTGCCAGTGGGATTTGGTTGGCTCATGGAGGATTTGCCAGTGGGCTGTGGGAGCAAAACTTTTGCCCAGCCCAGATAGGCTCAAACATAGTTTTAAATATAGAGAATCAGGGCTTGACCACAAGTAAAATAAGGTAAAAGCCTTATTCTGACCACTGCAGGCATGAGAGTGGGGTGGGCTTGCCAAGTTCAAGTGTTCTTCCATTTTAAAAAATGAAACAAAACTCATTGAACATATAGAACATTATGTGCTATCAGGCTGTGCACTAGGAGTTTGTTTCTCCATTGGAGGGGGCCCACACCTGAATCCTGAAATGCTTAGGAAAAGGGCAATAGCACTGGCAGAGGAGATGGGATTTAAAGGCAGAAGCAAAGACAAGCTGGTGCTGTGTAGAGGAGGCTGGATCAATCGTTCCCCAACTGTGCCAGAAGAGAGCTACTATTGTGTCCCTGATAAACACAACTGCAGGGCTCATCAGTGTGCCCCCCCCCGGTGCCTCCTATGCTACCTGCATAAAGGTATCAGAAAATACCCTCTCAAAAATTCACAAAGCACCAGAGACCGTTTGCTCTTCCTGCTCAGTTCCTGTTTGCACTGGCGCAGCCTCTCCTGCACTGAACATGTCCACATTGCACTGGATGTCCATCCCTCCATTTTGAGCAGAGGTGCAAAGAGCTTCTCTCTGCGAGCAAACATCGATGTAAGAGCTTCTCCCTCCATTAATGGGGTGGCCAAAGAGGGGCATGTTTGCATACCACCCTGTGATTTTCTCCAGGGTTTATTCTAAGCTCCTTCCCCACTGCACAAGCAGGCAGAACACTTCCCACTCGCAAACTTTCTGTAACTGACAGAAATAACACGAAAGAGGGAAGAGAACATAAGAATCTACAGAGAAAGAGACAAGAAGAATAAATAACAGTGAACGGAGGACAAACAGGAAATTTGGGGAAATGAAAAAGATAGTGAGGGAGCAAGAAAACAGAGTTGCCTTGAAAAGAATCCCCTCCTCCAGTTATTTTGAGGAAGATATTATCTCCCTTCCTTAACCTGTATTGATTCCCTTTCCCCACAAAGCATAACTGAAGCTGTGCCCTCACCACAAATGACTAGAATTTGCCTCCTATTACAAAACGACTGTTTTCCTTGTAAAATATGATGGAGATTCTGTACTGAGGGTTAATGGAGCACCTTCACAAAATGGCTGCTCAAAGACTGAAAAGTTGTTACCTCTAACCCATGTATTATTTACAACACTGTCTGGAATAAGGCCCAGGACACAAACCTATTAATATCAATGTATCTGCCTGTCCTTGAGTCTGTCTGGGGCTTCAGTTTGCCTCGTGCTTCTTGCCCTACCTATTCCGTCCTGTAAAGCCTTGCAGTCTGTGGGGCCTGGCAGAGGAATGACCGCTTCCCCAACATAAAGGGGAGGCGCATTTTGCGCAGTCGCGTGCAGCCCCCTTGGGAACCCTAGGGCAGACCTATGAGTTTGGAGGCTGGCACTGCCTACCTGAGGCTGGAGGCTGGAGGCACCGCCCACTCCATCAGCCGACCAATCCGGCCGAAGGGGGAGTGCCAGGGGGATTGGCCAGGTAGGATCAGGTAGGCTTACCTGCACACAAAGAAGAGGAGCCATTCTTGGGAAGCAGCGACGGATTCAGAGCTTTCCCACCCTCCACTCCCTAACCTTTTGCTTGCTTTTCAGGTCCATAGAAAATAAAATAAATAAAAATAAATAAAAATAAATAAAAATAAATAAAAATAAAGTGAAAAATAATTAAAAAATTAAATAAATAAATAAATAAAAATATTTCCTTCCACAGGCTTCTTGCTTTGCAGGTTTTCTTCCACAGGCCTCTTGCGTTTCAGGTTTTTCTTCCACAGGCGTACACGCACGCAGGCGCTGCTACGACCGGTCGCTGTTAAAGGGCTGGAAAGGACTTTCCCTGCATTGGCAGGTTTCGCCTTTCCCGTAGCAATTCGTCACAACTTTGGCGGATGCAGGCCTTGGGCGGAATCCTTTAGTCATTTACATAAAGGGGAGGGGCGTGGGGGCGGTGACCCCCCGCCCTATGGCGGCGGCGATAACAGGGTTCCCGTAATCGGGCATCAAGGGGGGGGGCATTTGGCGATGCCACTTGGCTGGTTATTGCCCCCCCTTCCAGCGGCGGCGATCGGGGGGGCGGGCTATCTGCTTGAACATATGTTCTCCAGAGTTAGCCCAACCCCCACTCATGCTGGACAACCCTGAAGATCACCCCACCCCCTGCTGGGGGCTGGGAGGGATATACGCCCAATGCCTGCGCCAAGGTCTTCCTACATCTGAATTTTAATAAAGTTGTGGCCAATTTTTAATCCCATAAATACGTGGTCCTGTGTCATTATTCCACTCGGGGCTGCCCTGGGGGGCTGGGGGGACTCCGCCTGACTGCGCAAGGGAGAGAGGCCTTCTTGTGTCAGTCTGAGATTCTCTAAGGTGTTGCCATTCAGTAAACTGAACTTTCCAGAAGTCTTTAATATTAGAGATGAGTCATCTTCAATGATTAGTTCTCCATGGCAGGTGAAGAACAAAATACTGTCAAACAGGAACAAAGCTCCAGGAATCTTAGGAACTGTTGTATGACCCATAGGAAAGGGCCTGTCCTCTGTTGCATCTGCTGTTATGATCAAGAATAGAAAATGGAGGGGTTGGAGAAAGAAGAACAAGGAGCTTCCATAAAGAGCTGGAAGGAGATTCTTTAGCTCTGATTCCTGTATTGAAGGAGGGTGGACTAAATGACCCTTTGAGCCCATTCCAAACAAGTCTGATTATGTGAGACTGGCGGGAATTGCCAAGCTCCCTGTTGAAATATAGAGAAATAGCTGCGCTACCAGTTTTAGGTTCTGCTGAGAGGCTGAGCAGCAAGGAGTCACGTCAAGGCCTGAGGAGAACTGAAACGGCTGGAGACAGTTTGGGGACCACAGTTGGCTGAACACTGAATTGCACCACTTTCCCCTAGAAAATAGTTTCTTGCTGGCTGAGACAAACACATAGTTTGTGTCAGTAGGGATGTTTAGATAGAGGCAAAGGAGGAAAATTGGTTATACCGCTTTCTTTCAACGCATGCATTCAATTCAGCCACCTCAGATGCTAATATTCCGTATATGTTTTCAACCTAAAACTTCCTTCCTTTTGCCAAGACTGTTCTGGTAGCACTATAAGAATGAAGAAATATACAACTAAGACTGTTGGTGCAAAACTAGCTCCCGTGCAGGACTTGGTGGTGGCACCCAGCAATTCACCACCATCACCCACTACAATAGCTGTGCATCACACACCAGCAACCAATCAGAGGCGGAGCTAGCTGCTTTCGCCCCCGGAGGGGTGCACATGCTGTGCACCTGGGGGCAGGGCAAGCGTTCCAGGGGTCATCGCCTGCGGCAAGTGTCCCATGGGGGCGGGGGGGCGATGTCACCCCCTTCCTCTGCCAGTGCTACCAACACAAATTTTGTAGCTATGTTTAAGGGTGTGGGTTTTTTTCCAGAGCAAAACTACTCACATCCTCCAGTCCCAGACAATTTGGCCATCTTGAATCATAATAAAATTTAACATAGAATCATAGATACTCAGCATAATGGGAAAGGGGGCCCAATGGCACAACTGTGTGATCTTTTGTTCTGTGTTTGTTTTGTGGTGATACATTATGATTTTATATCTATATATACAGGTATTGTTTCATTAAAGTTCAATATGGGTCAATAAATGTGTTTGACTAGTCAAGTAATTGGTCCCATAATGCACGATTAAGACAAGGTTATGAAGATTTGAAAGGAACCAGCATACATCTTCATTTTCTGTTTCTTTTTATCTTTTCTCATCTACCTTTTTTAGAAACTACCCAGCTCCTTGTTAAATCCCATATACCCAACTGTGCAAAAGCTTATTTCACCCTGCACCCTTTTTTGACATTGCACAAAACGCGTCTAGCTGCTCATTAGGGGGGAAAAACTTTGGTCCTGTCTCCTTTTCTGCTCTTTGGAAACGGCAGTCATTTTGTGTAATGCCACGCTCCATGAGACCTTTTGTGTGACTCCTAGCCCATGATATTTTAAATGCCCTCACTGGCTCAAAAAGGCTGGCAACCCCTGAAATAATGAGAAAAGGCTCCTCCATGCCCAAAGTATATACCCATAAATGAAACTGCCCATTGTGTCTCTGAAGGGTTTCCTGCGTCAGCCTAGCTTTCTTCCAATCTGCCTCTGCCATACGTGAGCAATCTACTGCACCTCTATATTAGGTAATATTGGATCATTCCTGATGCAGAGAAGCAATATAATTGCCCACCTGTGGAAGAGGCCTCCCACTGTTTCTCTGTGTGAGTCACTGGAAGAAGGCAAGGCCAGAGCAATCAGTCTCCAGTGGAGGCAGAAGATTCTGGACCATTCAGTCAAGAGGCAATGATCTCTCAGAGGATGCATGCCTAGAACACACAGAAACTAAGGTGTGGCTCCACTCCTCCAAGTATGGGCAATTCTTGCACAGCCTTTTTGGTGGTAGATGATGAAGGGTGCTTCCAGTTTTAATTCAAGGAAAGTGTGCCTCTGCTATCAACAGAAATTTGGGGAAATGGAGGCTTTTGTGCTGGCTTTGAATGTGGGAAACCTGGATCCAGATCTGGCCAGCTGGCTGCTTGTCAGTTCTTGGCGTGGTGTTGTCTCTTACTGCATTTGGTAGCAAGGCACATTAAACTCTGCTACTCAAGCTGGTTGAAATCTGCAGGATTCAGAACCTTGAAAGAAACTTGCCTCCTGAGGAATGAAAATGAATCCCATTTGTTAAAGGGCACCCTTGCGGTCATGGCCTGGTTGGGAAGGGGAGAGGGGGCATTTTAGCTTAAATGAGATCTGAATTATTGATAAATGCGTTTAATCATCTGTGGAATATTTGATTAAAGTAATTATCAGCCGGCACAGTTGCATCCCAATGATAAAGAAGGACTTCTTGTATCTCCTTGCCATTCTGTCAAAATGACTCTAAATTGGGAGGGTGTGAGAGAGAGTGAGAGATGGTTTAGAAAAGTCTACTAATTCTTCCTTTCTGCTCCCCTGAACTGAAGCTGATAGCAAGTGGGGCCCATGGAACCACTGGAGTTTGTGCTCCAAGACGTGCGATACGGGCTGGCAGAGACGCTTCCGCATGTGCCAGGGGACGGGCGTGCAAGGCTACCCATGCGAGGGCAGTGGGGAGGAAGTCAAGACATGCAACGAGAAGAAATGCCCAGGTAACTGGCCTTGCTACCTGGCTGAGTCCTTCCCAGGCACTGCTCCACCAGACATCCCAGTTTGTTCTGGAAAGTCACAAGAGGTCCTCGCCTTTCCTCTAACAAAAGGATTCATTCATTCATTCATACTAAAAGGACTCACTCTCATTGTGTCATGTGAGCAGCCCATCCTTCCATTGGTCCTTCACTTTTTCTGCCTCCCCACCACCCCTAACAGGGTGTGCTGCCTATCTGCATTTTTGTATCTTTGCATATCACCTCTCCATTTGGTATGTGTTGCCCCATCTCTCAGTTCCCTTCTCCCATTCCCTCCCCACAGCTCTATTTTAGGGTTTCTGGGGAGATGAATTAACCTCTAGTGAGCCACCTAGGACTGTGTGGGCCCAGGCTGCTAAGGAAGAGAAGGTAATAAAGAGACAAGGCATTCATGTTTTGTGATTGACAGACATCATGAAGGCCCTAGATTTGCAGGATCTGGTATGAATTCTAGGATCATGGTTTTTGGCTTCTATCTGGTCAAATTAGCAAGTCCCAGAAGGCCCAGGGTTCAAGTATGCTCTCCATTCCTGCTTCTGACAATCTGGTTGTTTCCCCCCCCCCTTAAGTACAGCAAACTCTCTTATCCAAAAAGTCTATCAAAATGCATGCATGCATACATTCCTCAAAAAAAAATTTAAAAAAATTGTGGCTTTGCTCACTTGATACATGCACACACCTGCTATGCTGAGCGAACCATCAGCCTATTCAAATTTAATCAAGTATGGATTCAGCTGAGTTCCCATTGAAAGGCAAACCTACCTAATACCGCTTTCTGAAACAATATGCAAACCGAAACACAACGACCGTTTGAAATTCACAGGTCTTTGAATTTAGCAATGTAGCTCACCACCCAAGTTGTGTATACAAAAATGCATATACTGGGGTGAATCGTGCATAGAAATGCATATATAAGTGAAGAAACATTATGTTAGGCATAATTGCATGGGAAAATGTGTATATGAGGAGAAATGAACACTAAAATGCTGATTAAAAAGGAGGTTATCTAACTCCTGGTCGTTTAACAATAGCAGCAACGCTCCCCTCCCACCCTAAATTAGGTTGCTACAGAGAACAAAACTAGTTCCGCTGCTGAAAATGCTGTTCCTGAATTCACAGTTTATCTCATACTCCTAAGCAGTTCAGCTGATGCCCTCTTTTCAGTGGCTATTAGTCACGATGATTCCAAATACCCATCATGGGAGAACAATAGCAGGAGAGGTTTCATGCAAGGCACTCATTTCCTTCTTGTGGACTTCCCAAAGTAGTGTGTGTCATTTTAGGGGGTTAAGCTTAATTTTTTGCAAATTTCTTCAGCAAGGGGATCATTAAAAAATACGCTTTCAGGTGTGAGGAATCTGCTATTATTTTTGTGATTAAACAACATTTAAGTCTACGTTTGATTAAGAAACACATAAACTGCTTTTGGAAAACGAAAGAATTTTAATTTTGCCTTCTGAAAATGTCACATAATGATAAATAACAACAACAACGATGATGATGATGGTTATGATAACAACTGCAAGTAATTGGCAATCATTTTTAATGGTTTCTATTGTACACACATTTACTTCCCAAGCAAAACTAAATTATATTAATTTAACCAAAATATCTTTCGAATTCCCAAGTCATTTTACAGCTTTTTAGCACCCCTCATTTTTGCAATTTGAAAGTTGGAAAATTCAACTTTCCCAGAGGGCATCTGGTTGCTACACTAGACAGGCCTTTGATCTGACCCAACAACATCAAGGCTCCTCTTGTGTTCCTCCCACAGCCTACCATGAAATGTGCAAAGACGAGTATGTGATGTTGATGACTTGGAAGAAAGCTGCTGCTGGTGAGATTGTCTACAACAAATGCCCATCCAATGCTACAGGTAGGCAGCTGCATGGGTGCGGATCCACATTTTTTAAGCAGAATGAAGCCTTGTGGGTAACAGACAGCAAGATGAAAGGAGGTGACCTGAAGGTCTACCTGCCAGCATGAGTTTCCTGCTGAGAACTGAAGGCACTGCCACTTCATAAGGGATGTCTGCACTAGCTAAGCAGATTTCAGCTATAGTCATACCTCGGGTTGCGATCACTGCAGGTTGCACGCTTTCTGGTTACGGATGCTCCAAACCCAGAAGTACCGGAATGGGTTACTTCTGGGTTTCGGCACTCACTCATGCGCAGAAGCGCTAAAATTGCACTTTGCGCATGCACAGAAGTGCCGAATTGCGTCACGTGTGTGTGCAGACACGACGCTGTGGGTTGCGAACACTGCGCGTTGCGAACGTGCCTCCCACATAGATCATGTTCGCAACCTGAGGTTCCACTGTACATGGTTCTGCTCTGGTTTGTGCAGCAAGATGATTGGCTTCTTCAGCCCCAAAAGTAGAACTGTCCCAAGGTAGTTGCTAACCCCCCTGTGATATTCTTTACTGAATCTTTCACCAACCTGGTGCTCTCCAGATGTTTTGGACCACAACTCCTACCCCCCAGCTACTGGATGAGGCTGATGGGAGTTGTAGTACAATTCAGACGGCACCAAGTTGGCAAGGCTATCTTGGTACAAGTGTCTATGAATAACTCTTGGCAACTCCCCAGTTCTTGGGCATTGCCCTGCATTTCATTCCTCACCCATGTTTATCTTAATACTAAAGAAATCAGATTGCACACATGTTTACCTCCTCATTAAAACCAAAACCTCTTTCCAGCTTCCGTTGCAAAATTTTCAGAGAACCATGTATTTTGCAAGCCTCCAATGAATATGTCTTTTTGAATATTCCCTCTGCTCCCCTTGCAGATTTGTGGGCACTTGCACATTTAACAGCGTTGAAAAAGGCACAGATCTGGCTGCATGCAATTTCTACATTATTGGGGTTTCTTAATAGAAATAAACAGTACTGCTTGAAAGAATAGCTCAGTTGCTAAGGGAGAAAGAAGCCCACACTGAAATAGAATGCAGTGTGCAAAGCTTGTCCTCAGCGCTGCACATGGGGAAGCCAGGAGCATCACATTGTATAAAATAATTAGATGGTGCTAGAGGCCTGAACTCTCTGGGTCTGGAGTCCATGTCTGTGCCATGGTCTGCTGAGAATGTCTATTAAAGGTACAATATTTTAAATGTTTTTATTCAAGCCCCATAATAAGCACATTTACAAACATAGTTGGAAAGAGAGGGGGGTTTGGTGGGGAGGGGGGTTTAAAGATAACAGTCTTCAAGAGGAATAGTGAGGAGCAGGACAGGGCCAAGGGATGTAAGGAGTTGCAAAATGTTCACCCAAATAAACTAGCTTTCTGGAGAAAACTTAAGCTTTGTCTGGGGAGCAGCAGAGCAGAGTAATAGCTGCATTCAATGCCTGTTGCTCATGCTAGGGTTAAAAGGCAGTGAGGTGTTTTTCTCCTTTTTTAGGTGTGTCAGCTCCAGGCTGGCATTACTGAGACATTTGCATTTTACAACAGGGCTTTACAACTTTTCAAATAGATCAGGACTACAAAGCCTGGGAACATCAAAAGGTCCTTTCCTGGCTCCTGAAAAACAGTGTGGGCACCAGGGGAGTTCCATGAGTGGGATGCAGGTGGGAGTTCTGTCTTTAGCATCAAAATTAGATGAAGCTCTTCAGGTGGTAAATCTGCATTTTGGGGTGATATTGGGCTGGATGAGGACCATAAACTGAAGTCTAATCCTGACAAGATGGAGGTGCTATGGATTGGTGGTTTGGGGGTCCAAGGACTGGGTGATCAGCCCCTTCTGGATGTGGTTGCACTCCTTCTGAAAGGCCAAGTTTGTAGTCTGAGTGCATTCCTTGAGTCTACCTTGTTGCTAGAGGCTCAGTTGGCTGCAGTGTTGTGTGGCTGTTTCCAACGCCATCTAGTTGGCCAGCTGTGGCTGCTCCTAAACTCTGATAGCTTGACCATAATAATCAGTCCCCTAATAATCTCCAGACTTGATTATTGTAATATGCTCTATGTGGGGCTGCTCTTAAAGATGCCCCAGAGATTGCATGAGATCATGTACCACCAGTCTTGACAGATCTGCCCTGCTTGTTTCTGTAACCGCATCGGCTGCCAAGCTCAGTTCAAAGTGCTGGTCTATAAAACCCTAAATGGTTTGGGAGCACACACCCCTGTTCATGGGTTGAGAGCTGTTGGGGGCAGCCTCTGTGGCTAAAGTCAGAATCATAGGGCCTTCTCAGTGGAGAGTCCTCCTCCAGTAGTGGAACATACTTCCTGAGGAGATTTAGGCTAGGGTTGCCATATTTCAAAAGTGAATATCCGGACAGAAAAGTTGTTGAGCTCTTTGTTGTTGAGCTTTTTGGGCAAAATTGCTTTAAAAAAATCTGTTTTGAAGCTATTTTTATGGGGAAACGGCAAAAATGGCACTGCCAACATGGGCTACCATACACCTGGATTTTCCCAGATATTTCTGCAATTTCCGCCCGGACACTGCTGCTGACTGCAGTATTCCAGATATATCTGTATGGCAACCCTAATTTAGGTTGTCACTGAACTGATGAGCTTTCAGTATTAGGCAAAAACATTTCGTTTTTGTGTGTTTAATTGTTTTGCCAGAGCTGCTGAAGTTCAGTTTGTTTTAAGATAGTTATTCTGACAACGGTAGGAAGAGGTAGATTGCTTTTTTAGTTTGATTGTGATGTACCTGGATGTGACGGGTTTTACATAATATGCTTATGATGACTTGCCTAGTGATGGATTTATGGCAAAGGATGGGATCCCAAAAAGTACATGCATAAATATGCCTTACTGGGCAGATTGTGAGCCTAAAAGGACCACCAGAGGCCCTTCTCCTTCAAAGTTCAGCCCATTTCCTGTCACAAACACCCCCTTGTTTGGGGGTTCTTCCTGGGGACTGGGCTGGAGGTGGCTGTGCATTTGGGGCACCTTCAGCCACAAGTGCTACCTGTTGGTTTACCTTCTTTCCTAGGGTCTGCCAGCCGCCGGTGCTTGCTCAACTCCCAAGGCGTGGCTTTCTGGGGCACACCCAGCTTCGCACGCTGCATCTCGCACGAGTACCGATACTTACATCTCTCAGTAGGTGCAGACTCTGGCTGGCAAACAGACCTTCTCTCTTCCCTTTTTATTCCTTTTGGCTACAGTCTCAGCCCTTTCCCTATCTTGTGCGTGTGTGTGTGTGTGTGTGTGTGTGTGTGTATATATATATATATATATATATATATATATATATATATATATGGGGGAGGGGGTTGATGTAGGGGTGGGACAGGTGCTGCTGAGCATGGAAAGGGGTGCACAAACTGCACAGAAAATGCAATAGGCAAAATCAGTTAAGGTACCAATCAAATCAATGATGACTGATGCTGGCATTTTCAGCGATGAGGTTGTTGGTGGGCCAGTATGTGTGTATGGATTTGCATTCTCCCCTGGCAAAGGTAGTGCAAAATGTGTTGGGGAAGTATTTAATTAAGTAATTATCACAGGAACATGCAATCCTATGTGTGCCTGCTCAGAAACAAGCCCTTAGTCCCAGGATCTGCCGTATACTGATGTAGTCTGTTGACACGTTTATCTTCGTATTATCTGTACCAGCTTTCACCAGCTTTGTGCCCTCGAGATGTTTTGAGGTACAGATCCCATCAGCCCCAGCCAGCCAGCTGGCCATGCTTGTTGGGACTGATGGAAGTTATAAAGTCCAAAACACCTGGCGGGCACTGGGAGGGTGGAAGCTGATCTGCATTGGCAGACCTGTTACATGAAATCCTTTTTTCACTGGCATTCCTGGGGATTGAAACAGGAGCCTTGGGCATGCAAACCAGGTGTGCTGCTCTTCCACTGAATTACAATGGGCCTTGTCCACTCAGGGTCTCTCAATGTCTAATGGCACACAGATCCTACTCCATCCCCAACCTTATCTTTCTCCATCTCTCTCTCTCTCTTCCCACACTCCCTCATCTGATTAAAGCTCCGAGAGCATTTGGCCAAGGGGCAGCGCATGCTGGCAGGTGAGGGAATGTCTCAGGTGGTCCGTGGCCTGCTGGAGCTTGTAGCTCGGAAGACGTACTATAGTGGAGACCTGCTCTTCTCAGTGGAGATCCTGCGCAATGTCACAGACACTTACAAGAGAGCCACCTACATCCCTTCCTCAGACGATGTTCAGGTACCATTCTGGCTGGGAAAGATGTAGGTTCAAGGCACTTGTTGCACAGGGCCTTTGTAACAAAAGAGGCTTGTTTGCCTCACTATATGACAGGGAGTCAGGGATGGACAAATCAGCCAATTTCCTGTTAGTGTCAGTTTTCCATATGTTCAGTCATGAGTCCATTCTGTCTCTCTATGATTTTTTTTAAAAAAACACAAAAATGCACATTTAAATATTTTCTCCTAAAATGCATTTTTGTCTGCATCCCCCCCACCCCCCAAGGCAAATTTTGAGCCAAAATTTCCATCACAATTTTTTTGCAGGCCAAAAGAGTAAATGTGTTATAATTTGCATATTAGTCTAGGAAATGCCAATTAGGTCAAGTCACTGAAAATTCAGTGACCCACTGAAATGCAGACCAGGCAAAATAGTCCAGTGTCCCTAATAGGCAGTAGTAGCCACAAGAAGCCATGATTCCAGATGTCTTTCAAACACAACCAAATTCTTCCACAAGAAAGGCAATATTTTGTGACTTGCATATTTTTTTCAGACCAAACAGGCTGGCAGAGATCTGCTTATTTTGCATTAAGTGACTTGTGGCAGTTATGTTCCTCCTCTTACCACTAGAAACTCTGCTTAGCCATTTCCTTGAGATTTTGCCAGGTGCTGCCTGCACAGTTTCACACTCATCCCTGCGCACTAAGGCTTCTTCCCTCTCCCCTGCCAGAAGCTGGATTTTGAGGGAAATTGCCTAATGTAATTTACCAACTGCAAAACGTTGAGGTTATGGATGTTCCTGCTGAGCTGAATCATTTAATACAGACATGATGATATCAGCTAATATTTGAAATGAACATTTTAGCAGAAAGGAAAACAAAAGAAAAACAGTGTTCATGACTAGCAGTATTTCTCAAGAGGGTTCCTGCCTACCCACAAGATCAATTTTCAATACAGCATCCTTCGCCAACCTGATACTCTCCAGATGTTTTTGACTACATCTTTGATTAACTCCCGCCAGCAATGTGCTAGAGCTAATTGGAGCTGTAGTCCAAAGCATCTGCAGGGTGCCAGGTTGGTGAAGGTTGACAGCTGGAGCCTTCCCAACGCCTGCACTTCAACCTCTCCTCTCCTCCCACAGCGGTTCTTCCAAGTCGTCAGTTACATGGTGGATGCGGAAAACAGGGAGAAGTGGGAAGATGCACAGCAGGTGAGCTGACATGCCTTGTGTGCAGGGCTAGGCTGTGGGGACCCCCAGCCTGTTTTAACACCTCCTTCTGCCTCACAGGTCATGCCTGGCTCTGTGCTCCTGATGAAGGTGGTGGAGGATTTCATCCACCTGGTTGGAGATGCACTCAAGGCCTTCCAGAGTTCCCTCATCGTCACGGACAACTTGGGTGAGTGGCTGGAAGAGAATGGAGGGATGGCTTACTTGCTTGGTTGTAGGGAAGGGAACAGGGCAGGGTGCTTGTACACCAAGTCCACAGTCTTGGAGGTTGTGCCTGCTCCAATCCAGGGTCCTTGAGGTCACTTGCTAGGCCTTCTTGAGTATGGTGGCGAGAAGGCAGCAACTTCCATCCAGTCCTGCATTCGTTGCAATCAGCTCTGCCTCCATTCCACTACAGTTCAGCTTCTACTACAACCCACATCTTGTCTTACTATCTGCTATGGCCAAAACTAATGTAATTGATTACAGCATTAATTTACAGGCATTTCAATGGAAGGGGAACGTCAAAAGCACTACAGAAACAATGTAATTATTTAGGTAATGTCCACAGACTTAAAAAATGATAGGGAATAACACTCACATTCACTTGCGGTCAAGGGGGCTCTCAGTCCACTGTCCCCATTGTCCCAATTAGCATACTAGGCTTGGTCCCTCCACCACTGAGGTTCTAGAGGTCTGTTGTGTTGGGAGAGGGGCAAAATGAGTCCCCCCACAATACCCAGTAGTGACCCCCTCCCCTCCCCACTTTCTTTCTCCCACCCTTGGCAGTAATCAGCATCCAGAGAGAGCCGGTTTCTGCTGTCTCCAGTGACATCAACTTCCCCATGAAGGGCCGGCGTGGAATGAAAGACTGGGCCCGGCACTCTGAGGATAAGATCTTCATCCCCAAGGAAGTGCTCAGCCTCTCCTCATCTGGTATGTGGTCTGTGTCCGTGTGTGTTGGGGAAGGGCTACGGCTCAGTGGTCCCAGGTTCAGCCCCTGGTATCTCCAGGTAGGGCTGAGAGAGAGACTCCTGTCTGAAACACTGGAGAGTTGTGTAAAAGCCTAGCAGCCAGGGTAGACAATACTGAGCTTGATGGAACAATGGTCTGACTTGGTATAAGGCAACTTCCTGTGTTCCTACACCCCTGTACTGTTCTGTGACCCTGGAATTCGGGAGCCTCTTAGATCTCTCGTTCTACTGGTATCTCTGGATTTCAAACATTCTTTGAAGAGAGAGCTAACAGAGCCTGGATTCTTCGTGGAAAGAAAGGGGCAAAGCTTGGCACACAAAAAGCCTCAGATACATGATTTTTCCAGGTGGGGCAGGAAAAGACTCCAGGATTATACCCCAGAGAGCCACTACCTTTCCTTGTAAATAATACTGACCTTGTTGTAACAATGGAATGGCTGTAGCTTAACAATGGGATGGCTGTAGCTTACTGTTAGAGCATGTGATTTGCGTGGGAAATATTCCAGGGTGAAACTGGGAATGTTCCCTGCCTGAAACCCTGTAGTTAGGTTGTCTCTAACCACAACCTAAATCAATACTGTTCTTTCCTCCCTCCTCCATATCTCTCTGCAGAAACAGATGAATCATCTTATTTTGTCATTGGTGCCATCTTGTATCGCACATTGGGATTAATCCTGCCTCCTCCTAGGTGAGTGGCTGTGGAGGTGGCATGGCATGACATCACACACTCAAATGCCAAAAGGATTGTTTGCGAACAACCTGTTTCTCTTCCACCCACAGAAGTCCCCTGGCTGTCATGTCCAAAGTTCTCACGGTGACGGTGAAGCCCCCAACCAAGGCCATAGAGCCCTTGATCATGGTGGAGTTGTCCCATATCATCAATGTAAGTGCTATAAGGTTCTCCTGCAGTAGTAGTGTCCATATCAATTACTGCCTGCCCTTCACTATGAGGTCCAAGGGAAAATCACATCAATGTGAAATACAACATTAAAACACTTTAAAACAAATTTAAGTCACAAGTAGAGTGTGTCCTAAAATATATGTCTTTCAAGAGACAGCATGAAGAGGTGTATCTTCAGCATACAACAAAAGCTGGATAATGGAGGTGACTTGTGTTCCCCTCAAACATAGTTGGTACAAAATACCCATAATCACAGAATTTCAAGTAGAAAACAGCCTTGGGTTTCAAGGGAAAGTGAATTTCCCTAATGAAAACAATATATGTCTGGCAAGGTAGGGGGAGACGTGCCCCCCCATTTGTCTTTGGGGGGGTTGGTGGTCAGGGAGAAAAACAACAATTGTGGAACAAAAAGAATTATTAATAAACAGAGAAATGAGCACAAAAAGAAACAGCAACACAGTCTGGTATTTATTCCCTGTGAAATCTGAAAATATTTTTGTCAAGGGAAAATCCTCTTTAATAAGACATCTCGGAAAAAGAAAAGAAAAAAAATATTACATGGCTCAATGTATTTTTTTCTCAGCATGGAAGCTTCTTCTTCTTTTTAAAAAGTATTTATTAAGGAGTAAGAATTCTCCTTTGAATCAGATGATGAAGATCTTTCGTTATTAAGGATGTTTCTATCCTGCCCTTCAAGCACTGCTCTTAGGGCAGCTGACAATAAGACCTTGCAATTGCAAATGCAGCCTTCTGAAATGCATTGCACATCTGGGCAGAGTTTTGCCCTTTTGAGGACAAAAACAAACCCTTCATAAGTAGCCACTGAAACCGGAAAATTATGTTCTTTGTATTCATAATACCCAGTTTAGCCATGCTGGCACCTGACACCAAACTGATCACTCTCCTTCTCTGCATTGTCCACAGGGCACCTTGCATCCACAGTGTGTGACCTGGGAGTACACCAAAGTGTGAGTACACTTCATCCTGCTATAGTGTGGGTTTGTGTAAGAGCACATATGCAGATGGTGGGCACACCCATATGACTGAGAGAGGGGAAGGGTGACTGATTTGGGTAGCGGGGTAGTCTCTAGTGCATAGGAATGAAGCTTGTGTGGGGACAGCTACAAGATGCATCTACACGGGTCATCCCTTGCAAACAGTCATTTTTTAACCCACTGTTAATGTTATCCTATTTCTTCCATTCCTGTTTTGCCATTCCCACTCTCCTGGACACTAGATTATCCCCCTGTGGCAGGAAGGAATACTAACTGGCAGGAGAGCATTGTGATAACACTCACCCCTGGCTAGGCACTACATTGCTACTCAAATCCAGGGGAATAGGCGAGTGGCTAATTGCACCTCTGAGTTGCGGATTTTGCATTAGGGTAGCCCCATGATCTGGATTCTAGCTGAATCCTGGTAAGATCTGCAGCTGACGCTTTCCAGTGTAGCTTTTCTGTGACCATGTACTCAAGGTTTGACATCTTTAAAAGCCATCTTAGTGGTGTTGGGTCTGAGTCGTTCTTTGCCTATGTTACGTGTTGGAGGGATTACAGTAGATGGACCTTGGAGAAAGAAGGACAGATGTATGGGGAGCCTGTTTGGATTGAGGGGGTGGGAGTGAGAATATTGTTATGAACTCGAGACTGCAACAAGCAAGACCCTTTGTCTTTGTCTCTCTCCTCTCTTACTTAATACATACAGGATGGGATCCTTGTGCCTCAGTGAGACCTGGTTGGCTGTGGCATCTGTGTTTGCTCAGATATGTTTTGCAATATTATCACTTTAGGATGGAGGGCCATCAATATTGTCTCTGCCCATGGATGTGGAATGACAGCAATCTGCAAAAGTATCTTGGCTCTTCAAAATTACCCAGTGGCTGTCTGTCTTGCCTGCGAAGGAAGGTGTGCTCCTAGAATTTGAGGCCTGGAATACTTTAGAGATTCTGTCGGCATTCTACCCACCATGCTGCCTAATAGACTCCCTAGCTGAGTCCATCAGCTTGAAGGTTATGTTGAGATTGGCCAGACTCAATTTTCTGCTCATATGTGGTTTTCACAGGGTGACCTTCATTTAGGCTTTTTAGTTTAGGGGGGAAAGGCAAGTATAGAGGGACTTAGAATTATGCACGGTGAGGAGAAAGTAGATAGAGAGATCCTCTCCCTCTCTACAAGAACTTAGGAGGAGCCAGTGAAGCTGAATGTTGGAAGATCCATGATGGACCCAAAAAAGAACATCAGGAGTTTGCTACTACAAGAGTTAGTGATGGCTAAGGCTGCAGAAGCAGCAGCACCCCCTCCTAATTCAGTTCAGACCCTGATTTGTGGTCCCGATTTGGTTTTAATTGAGTCAAACCCCAAATCCAGAAATGCAAGCTTTCAGTCCTCCCATTAACTTGCACTGGAAAACCAAAATGGCCATGATATGTCTGGGTTTGTTTGTTTGTTTTTACATAGGTGTATGGAGTAATGGTATTCCCTCAAGAGGGAATTAATCCTTAAAATTTTCAGACAGTAAGATCCAGGTTTTTGTGTGCTGGCCACTTTAAAATTTGCTTTGTTCAAGAAATGAAATGAAAAAAAATTAAAAGTAAAGTGGCCATAACTTTCTTATTCTTGATGTTTATTCACATGAGTTCATAAAAGCTGGAGGCATGGCAGCCCTTCTGCAAGGGATAAACTCTACTTACTAATAGGTCCAGGATCAGTACAAAGCCCTTCAAAATGATTCAACCTACTTGGGACTCATCTCAAACTACTTCAACTCATTTCAGACCAGGCCCAATTCAAGATTAGTTCAACCTTCTTGCCTGTCCCTAGTGATGGCCTCAAGGCTGTCAATAGCTACTAGTCAATAGCTACATCATCTCCAGTATTCGAGACAGCATACCTCTAAATACCAGTTGTACCAAGTAAGTTTATGGTGAAATAAACTTAGGAAATGGGTGGCATCTGGTTTATATGATGACCCTGTTCAGGGAGAGAAAATAAATTTAAGTGTTTGTATATCTTAATAAATTAATAAAGCAGGTTTCTTGTTTCACAGCTGACTTGTAGATACTTGGATAGCTTCAGCACAGGAGGACCACCTAGATAGCTATTTTTACATTGCAAAACCTCTCTCCCTCTCTCAGTTATGAAAACCTACTTCAAGAACTTTTCACTGTAAAGAAGATTTTCCTTTCCCTTTTTTCAGCACTGTTTTTCTGCACTTGTACTTGATGATGATTTACATTTACAGTATATCCTTCCTTTCCTCCAATGAGCTCAAGGTGGCATATTTAGTACTGCCCCTCCCCATTTTATCATCACTATGATCCTGCAAGGAGGGTTAGACTAAGAAACTGTGACTGACCCAAGGTCATCCGGTGTGCTTCATGGCTGAGGATGGAGTTGAACCCTGGTCTTCCAGGTCCTTGTCCAGCACTCCAGCCACTATCCCACACTGGCTCTGAAGGATGCAGCTATTCCATATTCTTTCTCCAAAGACACAATGCCCAGATACTGGTTTTTGATAAAGCTTCTCTCCCCCAAGACTGCAGAATGTAGGTCTTAAGCAAAGCAGCAGGGATTGTGAGAGCCCCATCCCTCTCCTTTCTCTCTCCTTCAATGCTACCTGGAGCTGGCAAGGAGAGCTATCCAGTCCTTCAGTGCTGAAATGTCCCTCATTTGCAGCATAGTATTGTAGTTGCACATTTCATTATTATACATCAAAAAGGAACCTGACAATATCTCTTCTCGCTTCCTCGCCTGTGCCAAGAGTGACAGGCTCCCTTAACGAGGCCAACTGCCCCTCCCCCTCTGCACTCCCCACTGTGGGTTAACTTTGTTAATAACAGCTATTGATTAGCAGGCGCTTAGAGATGGATGCCTCCTGCTTGCCAGATGTAATTCATTATCAGCTGGCCGGGAGGGAGGACAGTGGCAGAGGATAAAATAGGACAGATTCCCCTCTGAAACACGTTGTAACAGGAGTAGCTGCAGTGCTCATCTCTTGGTTTGCACTTAAGCCTCCAGCTGGGCTTCAGAACCACAGAGAGGCACACCCACAAGCTGATGCAGTAGTTGAAGCTGTTACTCTAGACCAATATGAGCAGTGACCAGCAGTGAGTGCAGCCACCCATACTCTTGCATTCACATAGCAATTCAGCTGAGATTGGGGGGGGGGGTTTCCTCACCCTCTTCCCACTAATGCTAAATCTGATGTCTGCAAAGGGAGAACTTTGCCTTCCAAATGGGTCACTGAGCTAGGCAGGAACTAAATGCTATGTCTGTGTCATTTTTTTTAAAAAAAAGTATTTACCACTTCTGTATGCGACATTGGGGCGACAGAAACATTTGGGTGGGCGGGAGGTGAGATTGAGCCTGCCCCTGGGCCAGATGTTAGACATGCCTGTTGCCAATGGAATTTGGAGGAGACCTTGGAATTGTAGGCTGCGGCAAATGTAATTCTCGGAGACATTTACGAATAACCAGTAGCAAGAGCTATGTGTGAGGCAGCTAGTGCAGGCAAAGCATTTAGAATTGTGTGCCCATTCCCACCCACTGAGAATTTAAGCCCCTTTTGCTGCTGATGCCGCCTCCTCCGTTTTCTTGTCCTGTGGCTCCTTATGACTCCTAACCAAGTTATTCCCCTAATCTCCATCAAGGACTGATTAATAGGAACATAGGGAACAGCTTTCTGCCAACTCAAACTGTTATTCCACATAGCTCATTACTGCTTTCTCTAACTGGGAGTGGCTCCTCCAGGGTTTTTCGAATGAATTTTCCTCAGCCCTACCTGGAAGTAACAGGGATTTAACCTAGGATCCTTTGCATGCAAAACAAGCATTTGTCCATTGAGTCACTTCCCTCCCCCATTTGTTTTATAACTTTAATTCCTGGCTTTAGCTGTAAAGAGAAACTGCATAGGACAGTAAATAAGGAGATAGCTTCTCCCTAGTGATGGGGAAGCTCCCCAGCTTCGCTTGACTGGGCTTGGAATTGAACACAGCTATCCCAATAGTAATTGGGGGAAATAGCACAGTTCATTTCTGAGCCAATGCAAATTGGCTAGCTCTCCCACCCGCTCTGACTCTGTACATCCCACCTAATCACATCCCCAAACTCCCTCCTCACTCTTCCATTAAGAAGTACAAGTCTAGGGTAGCATTCCCACTGCAAAATAAGAAGAGGGAGATTTTTCCCTCTCACCCCCTTCCAGCACTCTTACATAGCATTTTTTGCTGCCTACTCACCAGAAAATCCAGTGGAATTTACTACCAGGTAAATGGATACAGCATTGAAGGCTTTGTGAATCATAGTTTTCCAATGGGCAACTGGATACTGGTGGTGGTGAGATGGAAATTCTCATTTGGATCATATTTTAATCTGAGTAAGAGGGGGGGGATGGGGACTCACAAGAAGAACCTCTTCTTTCCACAGGACTAGTACTTTCAAACTGACATAACCAGCCCAAGAGGAGAGGAGTTGGGGTGAGATGTAACCATGTTGTTACATTTTACCTGCCTCCTCCTTAGATGAATTGTGGAACCTCGTCAATGAGCAGCTGTGTAACAAAAAATAAATAAAAATAGGGTTTATAGCTTTTATTAAGGAGATATGTTTTCTTATTTGAACTCTTTTACTCACCATCCTGAGCCTTACCTTGCTTACTGGCAGCAATGGAAAAGGACAAACAATGTTGTACCCCGTATCACTTATCTTTTTTGCCTGGCGTGCTATGGTCCATGGGGTCACGAAGAGTCGGACATGACTAAATGACTAAACAACAACAACAACAAGTCATATTAAGAGTAGACCCACTGAAATAAGTAGGCTGAAGTTTGTGATAAGTTCATTGAGTTCAGTGGGTCTACTCTGAGTATGATTTAGTTGGAAGCAATCATGTCTGTATCTATTTGGATAATGGCCTCATGCTTTTCCTAGAGTAAAAGATAAAGGTGACCCCTGACCATTAGGTCCAATCGCGGACGACTCTGGGGTTGCGGTGCTCATCTTGCTTTACTGGCCGAGGGAGCCAGCGTACAGCTTCCAGGTCATGTGGCCAGCATGACTATGCTGATTCTGGTGAACCAGAGCAGCGCACGGAAAAACCGTTTACCTTCCCCCTGGAGCGGTACCTATTTATCTACTTGCACTTTGACATGCTTTCGAACTGCTAGGTTGGCAGGAGCAGAGATCGAGCAACGAGAGCTCACCCCGTTGCGGGGATTTGAACCGCCAACCTTCTGATTGGCAAGCCCTAGGCTCTGTGGTTTAACCCACAACGCCACCCGCTTCCTAGAGTAGGTCAGAGTAATTTAGGTGGGGCTCCTCATTGTCTGCTATCCATGCAGTAATAAGGTTTGGGTCCAAGCTATTCATTGGGCTTTGTGTTTCTTTCTTCTTCTGGCCAAAAGAGCTCTCATATTTGTTTCTCCTGTGGATTTGAGCCTTCTTAATTTCTCTAAGTAAAAATCTGTCAGTTTGATTGCAAGTTTCAAAGAAATCCATTAGACATTCTTCTGACACCAAAGTTATCTCCACAAATGATGGATTTGTTCCTGCAGCAGATAACCCTTTAAAAACTCTTTGATCTCTACCTATGATGCTTGCAATGCAAAGTGACTAAGATTGCTCCCTACCTTTGAAGTGGGGTCTCCCTTCACATCAAAGAACTTAGGTGAGAAGAGAGATTTCCACACCTCATGAGGTTAGTTCATGAACAGTGAAAGGACATTGAACATGGAGAGTTAATTTGGTGATAACTCCTGCGGACTTGCTAATCACTGGAACTCATATCCAGTTGAAGCAGATGCCTGTATGTGTTGCTTCGTTTGCATGCTTTAATGTGAATTTGAACTGCAAGGAATGTGTTGGGTGATGCACAGATGTTTACATGCATTAAACATCTTTGTAGGAAATTAGTTATTATATACCAAGCTGTGAGACCCCATTGAGTAGAAGTCACATGGCTCTATAAGACAGTCATCTCCTCTTGGCATTTTGTTTCCTTTCCATACAAGTGTTAGTATTTGTGTTTCAACTGATATCACTTCCCTGCAAGTGATGCCTAGGGAACAAGAGACTTGGGACTTATCCACACTTCCTCTTGTCCTACTGCTTGCCCAATTCCACGAAGGAAAACTGCTCTTTAGTGCTCAATCGGAGCAAATGGCAACTGGGGCTTTTCTGGAGTGCCATTTGTTCTGATCTATCACCAAAGAGTGGGTTTTCCTTGGAAAGGAGTGGGGCAGGGGGGAAACCACTCTGACCTGTGCCTAGAAAGTGTGGGTCAAGCAGACCACTGCTCAGATCCATGCTTTCTAGGCATGGCATAAGTGTGAAGTGCTTTGTGAAAAACTTACAGCAGCTTGATCTGTAGGAAGACTTGAGAGTCCAGCCTTCTTCCAGTGGTATGGTCTGAAGGCACATGAAGCCACCACCTTGTTGAAGCTATCTGCTTCGGGTCAGCACTTGAATGGGTGCCCACCAGGGAAACAGTGGAAGAAAAGTGGGGTAGCAATGTCTGTCTGTCTGTCTGTCTGTCTGTCTGTCTGTCTGTCTGTCTGTCTGTCTGTCTCTGTCTCTGTCTCTCTCTCTCTCTGTCTCTCTCTGTCTCTCTCTCTCTCACACACACACAGTATCCTGCAGCGTAAGTTAGCTTTTATAATTCAGTGTTACTGTCTCATTTTTGCTTGTGAGCCTCTGTGCTTTGTTTGCTAATAGCATTTGACAAATTACTCCAGTAAAACCTTGGGAATTCAAGTGTTATGTTCCCATTCTTTGGAGGCTTGTCCATCTATCTGCCAGTGCTATTGCTTAGCTATAGAATAATTATGGAGCTTGAAGTTCCCTTAAAGATACAATGGGTGTGCTAGGACATATCTAGGGTTGCCTGCCTGATTAGACAAAAGGTCTATCTAGTCCAGCACCCTACTTTTAACTATGGCCAATCAGCTGCTTCTGAAAGCCTCCAAGCAGGGTTCGAAGGCAATAGCCCACTCCCACTGTAACCTCCCAGTAGTTGGCATTCAGCAGCTCTTTGTCTCTGGGTGCTGTGGGCATCCTCCAACTCTGCATTATAAAGATGTCTGCAAAGGTGACATGGGGGCTGGCAACACCAACCCTGCCATGTGGTAATCCCTCATAGATGACTGCAATGCCTGGAAACAGGCAGACAAGTTGTGTATCCCCAGCAATGACTAAAGGAGGAATTACCACTGGGAGGAGTGCAGAGGAGAAATGCCATGGTGCATCTGCAGGAGCAGAACTGGACACCTTCATCTGCCCCAAAGAGACATGCTCCAACAAAGCATGTCTCTCCCACATCAGTCTCTACAGTCACAGCAGGCGCTGCAACCATCCAGCAGTTTGACCTCAACCCCCCCCCCCAGGAGAACCCCTCCATTGTCTCCCAAGACAGATGGATGCTAACATCGTAGCAGAACCACATCTCTTGAGTGCCACTCCTGCCTCCTGTTCCTCTAACCTTCTCACTCATCCTGAGAAGCAGCTGGCTGAACATTTTGGCTGAGGGATGGGTGCAAGTGTTGCAACAGCATCTTCTCCTACTCCCCACTGAATCCCTGCTGCTACTGCTTGCAAACCCATCACCTCTTTTCCCGTACTCATTTTTCCTAGTCTAGTACATATGACAAGCGTTCTGGGTATGGCACATGATGGCTATGCTGTGCCTCCACTGTCAGAAGCAATGTGCCCCTGAATACCAGTTGTTGAGAATTTCAAGTGGGAAGAGCACTACTGCACTCACCCTTATGTGGGTTTCCCGCATAAGGCATGTGGTTCACCACTGTGAGAGCAGAATGCTGTCCTTGGCCTGATCTAGCAGCAAGACTCTCCCTATGTTCTTATGGGCTACATCCTTTCTAGATTCTACACAGTGCACCAGCTGTACCTAACAGAATCTTGATAATAGCAGCTCCTTGTTTTACTTCCAGGGCTGTGAGTCATTCTGCCTAAACATATTGACTTGACTGCCAAGCAACCCCTCCATACCTGGTTAAATGTAGAGTATAGGCACATACCTGTATATTGCAGAGGAATCTGGGACATTGTTCCAGGGTCCACCCCTGATTTATGTGGTGGGCCTGTTGGGTCTTATAGTTTATTCACATGAACTAGAACAGTATGGCCCAGAAAGTACCAATAATTGTCTTGCATACCTGCAAACTGTTTTTTGGAGAAGCTTGGCCAACATGGCTGATCTTCTCATTGAGAAACTCTAGCAAAAGTCCAAGGAGTCCCACAGCTTGAAACCATGTGCAGCTACATTCTGTGATTTATCTCCTGCCTTCATCTTAACACAAACTGAAGTTCTAAAGTTTGGCAATCATACAAAACCCATCGTGTCTGATTTTTAACCCCTTCTTCTCCTCTTGACCTGGCTCCATCTTCTGGCCCATCCAGAATATCTCCTGGCTGATCTTTTAGGCTTATTGATGGATACAGCATAGATACAGCATCATCCTACTGTGCCTGACCCTTTTAAAAAATGCTCTCTTCTCAGTTATTCTTAACCATTTAGAAATGTGTGACCAGAGAGAGGAGTTTTCTGTGCCATCAGATGCTAAATGTGCTGGTGAAGCAAAACTCTTCTGATGTATCTGCACATCTGAGATCAGAAAGAGCAGTTGCCACTATTTCTGCCGTACATCATAGCCATGTATTTATTTATTACAATTAATTACATCCTGCCTCTCAGGATGCAAATCCTTTCAGTGCAGTTTACAAGTAAACTAAATTGCATTTCTGCTGCAGTGCTTCTTCCAGCTCAGAGAAAGAATGCTTCCCTTTTAGCCGAATAAAGAAATTGGAGGTCCCAGTCTCAGCATTCTGTGGTTATTGAGGATGCTGAAACCTTCATAGAATTTACAATCTACTCAGCCAGCAATATCCACTGCTTCCCCACCAGGTGTGGAGTAGGTAAACAAGATCAAAGTCTTGCCATGGTGAATGAAATGAGTCAATGGTTCTGTTTTCCACTGATCACGTTAAGTTCTTTTATACTGACCACTGCTGCTTCTAGTTTGGGAGAGAGAATGTAGCTTAGTGGTAGAGCACATGTACTGCTTGCCAAAGAGCACATGCATTGCATGCTAGATTCAACCACTGGCATCTCCAGTTGGAAGGAAGAGGTATTGTCATCTTTATTGTCATTGTCCCCTTGCGGGAACAACGAAATTACTCGGTTGCTACATCCACTCAGATAAAGCATTCCGCATAATCCAAAATTACAAAAGCTAATTAAAAACAGTAAATATACTACAAAATAACAAGTAAAATAAGATGACTTCAAAGTCCGGGCTTTCCATTTAAGGCCAAAATTGCTCTAGAGAAGAAACTGTTCCTGAGACGGCTCGTTCTTGCCTGCATTGTTCTATATCTCCGTCCCGATGGCAGGAGCTGAAAGAAATGGTGACCAGGGTGCGTTGGATCTCTTGATATATCTAGTGCTTTTCTATGGCACCTGGTGGTGTAAATTTGTTCTAAGGTGGTGAGTGAGCAGCCAATAATGCTCTCTGCTGTTTTAATAATTCTACACAGCCCTGCTCTGTCCTGGGAAGTACAGCTTCCGTACCACACACATAAACCGTACGTGAGCACGCTCTGTATGGCACAGTGATAGAAGGCAAGCAGCAGCTTTTGTGGAAGATGGTTTTTCCTTAAAATTCTCAAAAAATACAGTCTCTGCTGCGCCTTCTTCACAAGCCCCCTTGTATTAACACTCCAGGACAGATCCTCCTGTAACTCAATACCTAGAAATCTAAACGTTGTTACCCTCTCCACACAAATTCCGTCAAGCAAGAGTGGCTGGACCTCGTTCTTCTGTCTCCTAAAGTCCACCACAAGCTCCTTAGTTTTCTTTGTGTTTATGAGCAAGTTGTTGACTCTGCACCACTCTGTCAGCCGCTCCACCTCATCTCTATACTCAGTTTCACCCTCCTTATCAGAGATGAGCCCGATCACGGTTGTGTCATCTGCAAATTTGACAACCCTATTTCTAGGGTGGGCAGCGACACAATCATATGTATAAAGAGTATAAAGGAGCGGACTAAGCACGCATCCTTGTGGTGTTCCTGTGTTAGTCCTAAGCATGTTAGACATATAAGGGCCCAACCGGACCCTCTGGGAGCGATCTGAGAGAAAGTCCAGTATCCACCCACAGAGTGATAGCGGGAGCCCCAGATTTCCCAATTTAGTTATCAGACGTCGCGGTAGAATGGTATTGAATGCCGAGCTGAAATCTACAAAAAGCAGTCTGGCGTAGCTCCCCCGCTGCTCCAAATGTGCAAGAACAGCTTGGAGGGCAATCACCACGGCATCCTCTGTTGATCTTTTCGTTTTGTAGGCAAATTGGAATGTGTCCAATCCCTCTGGTAGGCAGGCAATGACATAATTTCGTACCAGCTTTTCAAAGCACTTCATAATTATGGGTGTAAGTGCTACTGGACGAAAGTCATTCGGATTCTCCGGATTGGATTTTTTTGGTACTGGAACAATAATAGAAGACTTCAGGCAAGATGGGACAGTAGCCTGGGCTAGGGATCGATTTAAAATCCCAGTGAAGACTCCCGCTAGTTGGTCTGCGCAGTCTCTTAAGACTCTTCCAGCTACTCCATCTGGCCCTGTAGCCTTCCTTGAGTTGATTCCCTTCAGCACCTTCCTCATCTCTCCTTCCTCCACTTTGAATACCACATTCCTTTGCACCGATGGTGGCGACGGTGGTGATGGTGGCCTAGCCTCCGCAGGTGTTGCTGCAGATGTTGCTTCAAAGCGGGCAAAAAAGACATTCAACTCCTCTGCGAGGGATGCCCCTCCCTCGTCCACCAAGGAATCTTTGGATTTTTGCCCCGTCAGTTCCTGTACACCTTGCCACACCTGCCTGGTGTTATTACTCTGTAGGTGATCCCCCAGCCGCTGTCTGTACGCCTCTTTGGCCACCCGGATACCTCTCTTTAAATCTGCTCTGGCTGAGCTGTACAGCATCCTGTTTCCACTTCTAAAAGCAGTATTTCTTGCCTTTAGCAGCCCCTGTACCTCCCTTGTCATCCAGGGCTTCCTATTTGGATAGATCTTTATCCGGCGCCTCTGTGTTACATTGTCAGTGCAGAACCTGATGTAATCCAGCACTTCCTCAGTAAAAGTCTCTATGTCCTGTTGGTTAAACACCGCCCAGTCTGTGTCATGAAAACAGTCCTGTAGCTGTTGAGATGCTTCAGCCGGCCATATTGTAATACTCCTCTTTGTTGTTGGAATCCGTTTCCTCAGTGGAATGTATACAGGAGTCAGGAGCAGGGACACGTGATCAGATTGACCCAGGTGTGCCAGCGGTTCAGCTTTATAGGCTTGCTTGACATTTGTGTACAGTCTGTCCAGAGTCGGAGGTAGGAGGTGATGTGAAAGAGTCTTCTCTGCCTAGGATCCTGGAGAGCTACTTCCAGCCATAACAGGCAATACTGGACAAATAGCCTGTTCTGGAATGAGGCCACTTCCCATGTTCGTAGCTTTATACTATCTGCTCTGGCTGGCAGCAGTTCTCCAAGACCTCGGGTAGAAGGAGGCTATTGTCAGTCCTGTTACCTGAGAGCCCTTTTTGGCTAGAGGTGCTGAGTACTGAACACGGCGGGGCTTCCATTCATGCAATACATGCACTTCTTCATTGAGCCATCACCCTCCCCAATGCTTGTCCCCAGACAGTTTACTGCCCCCAGGCAGCTGGAGTGACATCAGGGCCACAGAGACTATCCTTTTTATTAGGCAGGTGCACTGACTGGGGCTGATGGAGGCTGCATCTTAAAACATCTGGTGGGCACCACCTTGGCAAAGGCTGCTGCAGTATGTGAAGCTTGGTGTTTGAAATGGAAACATGAATAGGAGATGACAATGTCAGAGAGATTTGAGCCGATGGTGTACCAAACCAAATGTCAGTCATTTTTGAGAGGCTATTTTTGGGCACCTAATAATGCCAAGGGCTGGGTGCCCCTCTAGGCTTGCTCTGGGCTTTCTGGGTGCTGTGGGCCTGCTCTTTGCTCCTGGGCTTCAGTCTCGAGTGTTGCTCGTGCGTACAAGGCAGAGGTAGAAGACAAAGCATGCACAGGGCAAAGCAGAGCTGAATCTCCAGAGGGAGGAGGAACAGGCTGAGGCTATGGTGGCCTGCATGGTCCATGCAGAGCCTGCATATTAGAGTGTCTGAGAATTCTGGGTGTGCAGGAGGGTTGGCCCTCGAGCATCCTGTCCAACCAACATCCTGTCTCCCAGGTGTGAGCAAACAGTGGATGTAATTGTCAGAGGCAGGTATACCATTCCCTGAGCATCCTTGCATCCCCCAAATTCTTGCTCAGAGAGATCACTTCCATGAAAGAGACAGGATGGCTAGTGAAGAGGGTTAAGGAAAGCAACTGAATATTATTCCATTCTGATTTTAGTGTGCTACATGCACACATATCTGTAGAGTCTACGAGTTTGCTCTGAAACAGCTGAGTGCCTGAATACTTCCCCTTCCAGTTGTTTTGAAACTTCATAGAGAGCTGTGTGGTGGTGGGGCACTCTTACATACCAGGAAAAAATGAGGATGCTTGTAACAAAAAGGAAGAACCTCTACTGTGATGGAAGGATGGGGCACCTTCAGGAGGCGTCAGGGGACACACAGGCCACAGGTTGACCACCTCTGCTGGAAGTCAATGGCTTTTCATGGGGGAGGGGAGGTTTTGCCTCAGTCTGTTTTCACTGCTCCCTCCCTCCTTCCCCTCCCTTTCAGCCCACCATCGCCCCATAATTGCCCTGATCCACTTCTAGTGACAGGCAACAATTAGTGTCTGTAGATGCAGCCCAGATAAATACTGCAATATGGATGGGATTAAGGACACATCCAGATGTGCTGCTGAAGCATCAGCTCTGCACACTGGAGGCTTTTGTGTGATGGATCAAGTGTATGTTTCATTAAAAAAATTGCATTGTTTTAGGGGAATAAACCTTTAGCACATAAACATACATGAATATCTTCACTACTGTCTCATGATGCAGACTGAGGAATGTACTGCTAACTGTCAGGTTTGAGACAGGGACCAATCATGATCAGCTGTATCCATTTAGTTCTCAGAAGCTTTTGTGGCCCCTCTCAATTCTTGGATGGTACCCCTGCCCCCCTCCTTTTACTATCATGCTCACCCAAAGGGTTGGCAGACAAAGTTTAATGTCCATTGCATTTCAGACCTGAGATCCTTCATCAGGGAGTTTCAAATACAGAAATTCATTCTCTTCTAATACCCTCCTTTCCCCTTCTTTTGTACATTTGCTTCCTGCTTCTCCATCCATTCCTCAGTTTGCTTGAGGCTTCCATCTCGTGCTGCATTATCATGCAAACATGAAACCACCAGAGCAGCCTGTATCAACCCTTGGCTGTTTGCTGAGCAGGCCAGAAAACTAACTGTCTCTAAACCCCAGAGAACCCCTGCCTGACACACACACACCCCTTAGTCCAGAATCCATGCCCATCTCAGTCTCTCCCTCTCCCAAATCCCTGTCGGCATCAACCTTCAAATTAAATCAATGCTTACTGCAATAGCAACAAACAACCACGTCCCCCAATCTTCCCCACCAGGGAAATGAGTCTGTAGCAACATAGGGCTATGCCGGGAGTGGATTGGCAGGGGTGGGGGTGGGGGGAAATTGGGCTGAGATCTCTGCCGGAGGATGGGGAGGGAGTGGAGACATTACACCCCAACAACTGGGTCAGGAGATAAAGCAAGCCACTCAGACAGAACCCTGGTGCCTGACTTGCGCACGCGTACACACACACACACACACACACACACACACACACAGAGAGAGAGAGAGAGAGAGAGAGAGAGAGAGAGAGAGAGAGAGAGAGAGAGAGAGACTGCTTCACCCAGTGCATCACTAAGGGTTAATGCAGGCAATGCGCTGAAGGGATGTGGGCTGTGTGAGTGTTTGATCATTTGAAATCTCTCCTTCTCTCTCCTTTCTCCTTTGCATTCCATCAATCAGGGAGGTTGGCGCTGGGAACTGGGAGACCGAAAGCTGCCAGACGGTGGAAACTCTCTCGGCTCACACCAAGTGCCATTGCAGCCAGCTCTCCACCTTCGCTGTGATCGCCCAACTGCCCAAAGACCTGGTAAGTTTTGACAGAACGAGGGAGAGCAGGCTGGGCTCTCGGCCAGCGCTACATTCCTGCCTCCCACCAATGGAGGTGGCCCAACCCTGAGACAGGAGGGCCTGATAGCCAAATTAAAGGTGGCAGGGTAAGGAGCCAAGCACGAGTAATGGCAACTCTGGCCCACAGGACACAAGCTCATCATTCAGCTTTGCATGTGTGCTAAGGGAAGAAGTTGTGAGTTTTCAAGAGGTACTGTGTGCTCTATGGAAGTCTACTGTTGTTAAGGGATGAGAAATTTTCAACAAGCCTACTATTGATCTGGACCCAAAGGGACTTTGCAAGGTTGCATCCCTGCAGGGGGTTGCATGTGCACACCCACAACTTTGTTGAACACTTACCCAGATTCCTCTTGCATGTTCTTGTCTACCACCTCTCTCTCCCTTTACCTTTGTCCCTGAGAGCTCTTTGCAAAGTCTGACAGTGTGGGCTGTGTGAGCGGGAATGTCGCCTGGTTTGAATCTTACCTCCGCCCACTGTAAATTCACCAGGTAGCTGTCAGCCTCAGTTTCCAATCTGCAATTTGGGGGACAAGAATTCTGACCTGCCTTAAAGTGTTGCCGTAAGGATTACTGAGCTAAGGTTTAAAAGTGTGCAAAGTTCCCTGGTTCAAATCTTCACTACTGTGAATTCATGAGGTAGCTATACACAATACGCTGCCTCACAACCTCAATTTTGCAATCTGCAATTTGGGAATAATGAAATGTTGTTTATTATGTATTATGTTGTTATGTTGTTATGCTGTTTATTATGTATTATATTATATGGAAGATTTTTCACACATCAAAGTGCTGATATAAATACCAAGTTTTTATTAGTAGTGTTATTGTGTGTTGCTGTTGTTAGTGTTACCATTATTGTTAAAATAGCAGATGTACTCATTTCCCCTAGGGATATAGATGGATCAGTCTGTCTCAGTTTTTTATGTTTTCATTCATAACTCCATTGCAAACTGTTCCCTCAATAGTCTCTGTTAAAAATCCATACAATAATTTCCACATTAGATAGATATTTTAACACAATTTCTCTCAAGGAATGTATTTTTAAACATCATCCCTCAAAAGTACACATTTAAAAATGAGTTTTTGATACTTTTTTTTTAAACGAGAGCTGTATTGGGGCATTTGGGATGTTCAAAAACCAGTGGATAACCAAGATCCCATCCACACTCTAGTCTAGAGATATGGATCATATCAGATTTTATCAGAACTGACAAAGATCATATCCCTGAAGCATCCCTAAATTCTCCCTGGGTGCCTTCTTTCATGTGCTCGTGCATCTCAGAAACTTCACAGATGTCTTACTCTGACACCACTTCATTTTCTTTTCATTTTGCAAATAAGCAGTCACCTCTGTGATGTTACCACCCCTACCTTTTGAAAACGTTTTGAGGGCATGTTCGAGTCAAAGTTAGAAAAAACAGTACTGAAGGGGTGGAGAGGAAGGGAATGCCTTGCTTTCATGGGGCATGCTGTGAAAGCAAGGCCTGTGGCTCATGCCTGAGGGGAAGACACAGCCTCCCAGCTAGGCCTAAACCCAGAGGTGGGCTGAAATTTCTCAGAAAACAAACTGAATATTATTGAAGAAAGGCAACAAGCTGGACTACTACGAGTCCCGGTCATTCTCTCATAGCCCATCGCTTCCTCTGGTCATCAGTGTGAGCTAACAATACAGTTTTGCTCAATGTTAATGGAAGTGAAATTTCACAGAAGACCATTTTCTGATTTTTCTTTCTTCCACCCCGTCAATTAGTGACTAATAAGTCCAATAAATAATAATTGATAATAATAATCCCCCCCCCGGCAACCAAAAATATTTGGTAAAATTACACCCACACTATTTTGCCATCCATAAATAGAGTGGAGAATTTTGGAAGGCTGTTTCATGGTGGCCTTACAATAACTATTTGCAGCCTGAGCTAAACTTATATGGTTTCCACGGCAACCATTAGGCCCCTGCCAGTGATGGGCTTGCATTAAGGGACAGTGATACACACACACATCTGCACACACATAACCACATTCAGTACGCAAAAGAACAGAGATAGCTCAGCCTCAAGTTGCAGTTGGGGAGGGTGGGGTGGTAGTTTCAACAAGCTCCCCTCCCCATTTTTTCTTTGTAACATCTGCCATCCCTTCCCACTGCCATTGTACCCCACTCAGAGTCTTGTATCCCTCTTCTCATTGATCTAAGTAGACGCAAAATAATATTTAAGTTGGTGGGGAGTAAAGGTAGCCATTACTCCCCAAAATCCGAAAATCTGAAAATACGAAAAATCCATAATAGAGGATTTCCTTTATAGGTCAACCAAAATGTGACAAGGTTTAACAAGGTTTAACAAAACGTGACAAGGTTTCAAGTTCTCCAGAACTCTTCATCAGGCTAAATCACCCTTTGCCAATCTGATTCCTTTCCTATGGTTTGGACTACAACCCAGTGATGGAATTTGTAGCATAAAACATAGGAAGCAACCGGGTTGGCAAAGACTGGACCAAGGGCTAATCAGACAAGTGCTATGAGAAAAAAGTGGTTTGACTGATGGGGAAAATGCAAGAGTCTGCTTCCAGGCAAAGCCTTGACAGGGAATGGGCAGGAGGTGGCAGACATTCAAACAAAACTCTGTTTGGTGCTATTATGCAGGCTTCAGATTTATTTAATTGGTTGATTCATATTTGAAAATATAAAAAAACAGTGATAATCAAATAATTACTGTTAATTGTGATGCTAATGTTATTGTTTGCCATCCTGGGACTTCTGAGTGAAACGATGGATTATAAATACCTAAAATAAATTCACTCCATATCACAGACATTTCTAACCCACTGTTCATCAGTTGATCGATCCCAGGGCAGGTTGCCATAGTTTTTAAAAGAACAAAAATAATCCAGCAAATAAAAGCAGGGAAAAGAATAAGAATTAAATTCTTTTGCGGTATAAAAGAAATAACAGCAGCAAATGCCCAGGCAAACAGATATGGTTTAACATGGCACCAAAATGCCAAGGCTGCTACTTCCGGGGGGGGGGAGCATTCCATCATCAGAATTCCTGCCACCACCGAGAAGGGGGGAACATTTGAAAAAGTGCTTCAGGACATGTGCAAAGTGCAGGTTACCTTTTCCCTGAATAGTGAGTGGGGAGAGCCAGCTTCCCACACACATTTGCAATTGATGGGAAAGAGCTTCAAGAGCATAGGTTTTATGTCTAGAAAGACTTGAATCGCCAACTCTTCCCTATGGCAGTGACTGTTCTCTCCCACTCCTCACCTCCCCCACTACCCAACATCTGCTCCCTTTGTCTCCTCTCTGTGCCTACCTCCTCTGCTCTCCTCTTCAGCAGCCCCCTTCACCCTTCCCATTGTTTCCACCCTCCTACTTTCTCTCTGAACTCTTCCCACTTCCAGACGCCTTTAAGTAGATAATGCCATAGATAATGTGGATCTATTCTCTGCAGCGTTTCTCACCCCCCACGCTCCCTCGCTGCTAGAGTGGTTGAAATTTATAAGAGTTATTAGCAAGCCTTCAAAGCATTAATATGCTTAGCGATGGGGAGGAGGAATAGAGAGCCCGTGCCAGAAGCAAATGGGCAACCATCTTGGGGGCGTGCTTGGGAATCCTCCTCTGCCACGCTGGCGACGCCACTGAAGGCAGGGGAGAGAGAGAGGAGCTTTGCTTGCATCCTTTGGTCACAGGCCTCTTTCATGCTCCCCTACCCAGGCGGGGTCATTGGTATTCCGGAAGCATGCCCTATTGGCAAGGAGATGGAGAGCCACCCTTGAGGAATGCAGAGAAGCTGCAACGGATTCTCTCCCCTTTCCCTCCCTCACCCGAGACCTCAAGCCATGTGCCACAGGAAGCAAAACAGAAGAGGGTGGCGGGGTTATTCAGAGATGCAGACCTTCCTGCTTGACAGAGAAGGGGCTGTGCTTTGGAGAAGGGAGCAGGCTTTAGCCACATGTCTGCCAAAGGGGCCCTCAAGTTGTCCCATTTCTCCCCCATCTCAACAGGGACCAAAGACCAGGTACAAACTGGTTTTGTAAGAATTCTTCTCTGGTGTTACTCCCTCCCCCCCCCCAACCCAACCCTGGGAACTGGAAGAACATAGGAACAGCATTGGTGTCAGGTCAAGCCAAAGGCCCATCTAGTCCAGCAACTTGCTCTCAAAGGGGCCAACCAGATTCCTATAGGAAGGCCGTAAGAGTTGTAGTTTGTGGAACAGGAATTCCCAGTGCTATATCACTAAGCTACAATTCCCACATTTGTGTGTGTGTGTGCATGTACATAATGCTTTCTGCATGGAACTTTGGTCCCAAGTTATTAACAAATGTGGTGAGAAGAATCTTGGCATCAGATCTTTAATCTAGCCAGTTTTACCCCTGCCAGTCAGTTGGCAGACAACTCTTTGCTTTCTAAGAGGAAGGAAGGTGTTAAATTGGTATCAGAGTTTCCTATTATACCTCTGGTCATTTCCAGGTGACCTTTCTGCTGAGCAGTCATACTGATTTGTTTCCAGGGGCTTAGACAACAGCAGTTATTTATTAAGCACAGGGCCGGCTCTATGGCCAGGCTGGGTGGCGCAGTGCCAGCCGGCCGGCCCGCCGCTCCACCGCGCAGCAAGCCCGCCCGCCCGCCGCACAGCAGCACCCTCGGCGACCGCACTGCGCGCTGAGCCCGGCCACCTGCCCGCCCGCCGCGCTGGAAAACGGGGCGGCAGAGGGATCCGTCGCACCACGGCGCCAGGGCGCCAAAGGTGCTTAAGACGGCCCTGATTGAGCATTCATTTTTATTTGCTTGTGGGATGGTTAGATGAAGCTGTGCTTGTTGGTGCAAGAAAAATAAATAAATATAGATGTAAAGGAGAATTCCTAGGTGCTAAGATCTAAGTTTGGGGCAAGTATTCTTTGGTGAAAGAACCCCAGCAGAGATTAAAAATCACAAAATATGCAAGAAAATTAAGCGTGGAAATGTAGGCAGGTAGATTTTTTAAATATGCCTTTGTGGGTTCCAAATATTTACTTTTCCCCAGCCTAGAAAAAGACCACACATTTGGTAAGCTAAAAATGATTTGTTTACAAACTCTTTTAAGTTCAGATTCATGTGCTTTTCCATTCAGCATTCATAAAAAAAAACTTGCACAGGCAGTAAAACTTGGTTTAGTTACAGTGGTGAAACTTCCTAAATTATTGGTACAGGAACTCAAGAGTAGCTTGTGAGAGCCATGAGGTCAGAGCAACCAGCTCAGACTTCCTTACATGCTGAGTTTCTCTTGGGAAGCAGGTCCTTAGTGGAGGAACTGCATATTGAAAGGAAAACATTCAAGGGTGCTTCCAGATTGTTGCTATTTTCAGGTGTCGTGGCAAATTCAGATTTACGCAATTAGGGTTGAGCTGGAGCTCTTGTGCCTCAAACTTACTTTCTTAAAAGATTAGACTTTTTGCAATAAGGAAAGTGATAGGGAAATGCACTGGAAAGAGTGGGTAACATTTGCCTGACACTGTGGGATAACCAGCATCATATATATAACAAATGGTTAAGTCCATAGAGTAAGCTGTCCTGCCAGACTTAGCTCACCTTGTGTGAGGGGTGGGGACTCTCTCACTCTCACTCTCTTCATTTTCTGCTTCTACTCTTGCAGGCCATGGACTCTGGCAGCTCCCCCTCTGTCCCACTTATGATTGGTTGTGCTGTTTCTTGTATGGCTTTGTTGACCCTCCTGGTGATCTACGCTGCCTTTTGGAGGTAGGTTGGCTCAGCTATTCATGGCTACAAGTAAACTCGAGAACTGCTCTTTGAGCTAGCTCTGGTTAACCAAAATCCTGGTAGAGATGTGGCAGAGTCCTCCGAATGGAGTGGTGGTGGTGGGTGGGTGGGAGGTGGGAATGGCATTCTGAATTTGAGCTGAAATAAAATCTTGCACACATTAGAAATTTGGGGCATTGATAAGTGTGACTTTGATGCTCCTTTTGCTTTCTCCTTTTAAGATTTGGTTTAGAGGGTTGTTTTAAAGCAAGGGACATTTTATTGCTTCATTTGAAAGCAACATTCTATCGTCAAGATAATTACTTTATTACCACCACCACCACCACCACCCCCCCAAAAAAACATTTTTCAAAGCTCCTAAATTCAGCAACATATATAAAAGAGGATATTGTAAAAAAGAAAACAGCCTCACATTAGAAAAAAAGTGACCTTCTGGTGTGAATATGCTTGAAAATTAAATATTTAAGCCGCAGATTAGCAAAAAGTGTGGCATTTTTCTTCCCTCTCTTTTGGTACATGCATATGTATGGATTTGCCAATCAGTTCCACATTAGTGATTGTGAAGATAAGTGGGGAGGCAGCAATTATTGCCAGGTAAATGGCAATTTGGGAGGAACCCTTAAAGCATTTCGCTAACACCACGGGAGGTGATTTTCTTTGAGCCCATCCCATGAGAGCAGCACAATGGTTCCCAATTGATGGTCCGTGTAACCCACCTGGGAGGTCCGTGGCACCAATCACATAACAAAAACTACCAAAATTTTCAAAAGTAGCATGTCCATGGCTTGACTTTTGAAAAACAGGGGGTCTGCCATACTTAGCTAATTGGGAACCACTGGACTAGGGCACCATTTAAAAGCCTGCAACAAAACAGGTGTGGTCATAAAATCAGGGAGGGGGAACCCTCTGGAAAATCAGCATCCTAAGGGGGGGTGGAGAATAATAAAACAGGGACATCACTGTGCACCTAAGATAATGGGAATAATAATAATTATAATAATAATACCCCGGCCATCTGGCCAGGCCTCCCCAGCCACTCTGTGTGGCTTCCAACAGAATATTAAAAACATGATAAAACATCAAACATTAAAAACGTCTCCAAACAGGGTTGCCTTCAGATGTCTTCTAAAGGTCATATAGTTGTTTATTTCCTTGACATCTGGTGGGAGCGCGTTCCACAGGGTGGACACCACTACTGAGAAGGCCCTCTGCCTGGTTC
This sequence comes from Zootoca vivipara, assembly GCF_963506605.1. Lineage (NCBI taxonomy): Eukaryota > Metazoa > Chordata > Lepidosauria > Squamata > Lacertidae > Zootoca > Zootoca vivipara. The sequence goes on along the minus strand of NC_083281.1, from coordinate 41,005,194 downwards.
CCTGTTACCTCACTTCTTGCAGTGAGAGAACCGCCAGAAGGCCCTCGGCGCATAGAGAAGGTGCTGCTGAATCCAGGAAGACCCATGCAATACTTCACGAAGACGTTTTGAATTGTGTTCTATAGTAAATACTGCATTGATGCCCTTTTATGGTAATTGCATACGTGAGGTCATGTGCAAGATGTCAGCCCCCCCCCCCCCGATGTTGGGTTCAACTTTGCCCCTGTGCTCCAAGTATCTCTCAAAGCTGCTCATCCCCATCACCTTCTTTCTTGCAGGTTTATCAAGTCGGAACGCTCCATCATCCTCCTGAACTTCTGTGTCTCCATTTTGGCCTCCAACGTGTTGATCCTGGTGGGGCAGTCCCAGATGCTCAGCAAGGTGAAAAAAGTTACTCCTTTGCAAGACATCTACAGATCATGCCGCTTTGTTTCAGCCTTTGAGAGCGTGGCTCCATGCTACTTCTAACATAGATTTCTATCTGGCCTTTTTAAAACGCATCTTCTCTACAAACCTAAAGGGAAGCTTTCAAAATTTGGGCCAGATATTCAAAATCTGAATGAAAAAGGCCACCTTTTCGAAATGCGTGATATCTTGATTTTACAGTTTGATTAAGATGGAGATTTGAATGGAACACTAGGGAAGTGATGCATCTTAAAGTTCAGCAATTGTGAACCTCTCTTTGATTTCAGTGGGAAGGTTTAAGCCAGTGGGCTCTCCCACCACTTTCTTGGCACCATTTCCAGACTGCAAAAGTGACAGGAGGAGGAGCTCAGTGGCCTTGGAGGACAAAACAAAGGCTGTATCATGATGTAACATGGTCCTGATAAGGGTCATATGGGAAAACAGTAGGCACTGCTGGCATTTGCTGCTGCCTCTGTGAAATGGCAGCAGTGGCGACAACAGGGGTGAAAAGGTGGCACTGGTTTCAGTGCCTGCCACAAGCTACCAACATTAGGCTGAAATATCCTGTTGGAGAACTTTCAGACCAGCTTTAATTTAAAAATGAGCTTAAGTATCTCCACTGAGAACAGTGGGATTTAAAAGTTTAAAGTCGGACAGATTGGGTGCTAAATAATATTAATAGTATCATGTAAGCACCTTAAAAAGTACTTTATTAACCTAGTCGGGGTGCATGAAATAATATAATGTTAAATATTGACCCAGCAGACGGAGTATTTTATACCTTGTTTTTAAATATTTAAACACAGTTGAGCTCATAAAGAATATTTAATTTTGACTTCTAAATTCCTATTGAGGGGATCCTCTCTACAGCTTTTCGCATAATGTGTGCCTCCCCTCTCACAAGGTTATGCTTCTGATCGTGTGTCTTCCTTTCGTTTGCCTCTGGAACCTGATATTTGAAGACATAGAGTCTATCTGTGCCTTAAGGCACAGATTCCCAGAGGCAAGCTGAATGCAGCCGGGAACAGAACTCTGGCCTAGAGAAGCTCCCACCCCATCCAGAACTCTTTATATGTTCCACTTCAAAAGAGTTCGAGGAGCTTTCCCAGTTACTACTCCCCCCCCCATCACCCCAACTCTTTCTAGCTACATCATTGCCACTGAGAGGTAAGGAAGGAGGCAGCAGCTGTTTGGGAGATGAGTCATACTGAGTGAGAGAGCCTGCCCTAGTGCTTGTCTGCATGAAGCAAATTGCAATACATATTTGGTTATCTGCAGCCTGCACATCCAATAAGAAAAGGGGGTAATGCTACATAGCTGAGTAAAGAAGCTGGAAAATGTGCTGGAAAATGTTTCTTATTTAAGAGAGACAGAAGCAATGCTTGAGCACAGAATTCAATGCCTGAAAATGTCTGTTTCTAGTTGGCTTGTGCAAAAGTTGGCTTGAAAGAATGTGGGCATCAATTGCAGGTGGGGAGAGCAGTTTTAACAGGGGAGGAGAGGAGTCCAGGATAAGATGCTCTCAGTGAGCTCCCTTAAAATGTAAGGGGTGAGGACTGTACCATTCCCACCACCCCCCTTCCCATAGTGCCAATTACAGTGGTACCTCTGTTTACGACCTCAATTGGTTCCGGGGAGCCGGTCACTCCCCAAGAAGATTGTAAATGGAGCGCCTCTTCTGCGCATGTGTGAAGCGCTGTTAGAGTGCTTCTGCGCATGCACAGGCTGCGCAGATCACTTCTGTGCACCCGCCCGCCACGGAATCCGGATGTAAGCACTTCCGGGTCCGCGGCGGTCGCAAACCGATTGATCGCAAACCGCAGCGATCGTAAACTGAGATATGACTGTAAAGTCATCTCACTCTTGCGGCCCCTGCTCTGCCCCAGCCTGCCTGGTCCCTTTGGACCCAAAGTTCTGGTGGACAGAGCAGCCACCTCTAGTGATGGGGGAGAGACTTCACTTTGCATTTTACCGAGAAACTGCCTAATTTCACACTTCTCCAAATGTTGCGATGCACTTCACAAAATGCACACCGATGCATATTTTAGGGGGGAAATGTGTGTGGATCCATATGACAGTGAAAATAACATACAAAAGTTGATTTATTTAGAGGAGTCGGCTTGCAAAAATGTTTGTACTAGTCAGAACCTGATACACAAAAGTGTTATGGTGTACACACTCATTTCTTGTGTCCAACTGTTATCCCTGGTAACGTGGGTTTTGCAGGTTTCAGGGCACTCCAAAATCTGTAGCATCTCTTTAACCAGAGGGATAGGGAGGAAAAGAATGTGCCCATCTAAAACAACAGTTGTTTTTTCATGCCATATTTGACTCTGTGGGGGGAAACAATTCTGTCAGGCTCTGGTTCCATTTGCTGTGATACAATCTGGGGAGCAGCATATCTTCATCCATTCTCCCCTCCGCACCTATCCTTTCTCCAGTGCAAACCCTCCAGAACTGACATGTGAATTTCAGCCCAGGGAGATCAAAGGTAGCTGCAGCCTCCCTCTCAGCCCCCAGGGGGCTGTGCAAGGGACCTCGTGCATAATAGATCACCACCCTGCAGCGTTTCCTCTTGATGTACTAGAGACATCGAGGAGCTCGGAAAGCATGTTGCAGGCATGAGTAGTACAAGGAGGGGAACGTGTATGCCAGAGGAGCTGCTGGCACGTCTGGGCCTTGCTGGATAAAACCCTTGTTAATGAAATGGCCGGGGGAGTTGCAGCTTCTGGACTGCGGCTGGAGACAGGCAATTAGGAGTTGCTTGGTTTTCAAAAGAGAGAATCGCATTGTGATTGAGCAACTATTGCCAGCATGAATTGCAAAACAAAGAAACAAAACTATTGAAAATTAAGTTGAAACGTATCAATTTTCAGCACTGCAGACTATCAGATTGTAGAGTTTCCAAATTCTTTAGATTTTTTTAAAAATAAAAATATATCCTTTGTAATCAACAATGCTCTTTTAGGAATGAAAAGTATCTTGTAAATTTCTCACTGCTTAGCATGTGTAAATAACAACAACAACAACAACAACAACAACAACAACAACAACAACAACAACAACAACAACAACTTTATTATTTATACCCTGCCCATCTGGCTGGGTTTCCCCAGCCACTCTACCCTATGAGTCAGTGGTAGGGAACCTCTGGCACACTGGCCTAGTTAGGTTTCCATTCCAAAAAGAAAAAGATACTAGATGTGATTGTAATGGGGCACAGGAGGATAGTCTTCCTTCCTTCCTTCCTTCCTTCCTTCCTTCCTTCCTTCCTTCCTTCCTTCCTTCCTTCCTTCCTTCCTTCCTTCCTTCCTAGTGTTTAGACCCTGCTTATAATTTGAAGTTTCTGAGAGAGAAATTAAAGTACCATAAGATCAACAAGAGCTACTAGAGGGGAACAAATGTGTCTGCAAATATCAACACCCCCCCCCCTTCAGGTGTCCCATCTGCCACTCTGCTTCTAAATCTTTGGGCCATGCTAGGTCCAAAAACGGGAGCAGCCAGGCCCCTGAAAGGCCTTAATACAGAGCTGGTGGGCTGTGTTCAGCTTCATGGGTCACAGGCAGGCTCTCGATGTCTACCTTACCCACATCAGTTGTCCTAATTCCTGTCTTGCTCCTTAATCTTCATAGGGGTGATGGAGAAGTTTGATTCAGTTCACATTTAAAGTTGAACATACCTAATTCCAAATCAAAATGCAAGCCAAAGTACAGCCATCCCTCCAGTTTCACACTTTTGCAGTGCAGTTCTCCAACCAAGTAATGCATACAGAAATTCACAAACTTTGGGTGAAGTGACATATTTGTCCATCGCCAAATCTCCATGAGAAGCTGAAACATCTAAGGCTAATCACATATACAAATATGCAGCTTTCCTAAATTAACCAGCAGAGAAGCAAATACATACAAAATGTTGTATGTGCTTGTGTGTTTATCATAAAATGTATACACTGCTTGATTGTTTAAAAGAAAAAAAAAACACCCCCAAAGCAGTTTACAAAAAGATAAAACAGTAAAATCGTGGAAAAACTCATGATTTAGAAGTTACAATACGAAACAGAGTAAAATTACCTAAATTTTCTAAGCTTGACTAAAGAAGAATGTTTTCAGCAGGCCCTGAAAAGTGAAGGTACCTGCTTGATATTAGTATATACTGTATGAATATACTTATGGCATTATGCTGCAGGAATATATTACAATGTGGAACTTGACTCTTATTATATGTGTTTATATGCATAGTCAGGCTCTTAAGAAAACAATGCATGGGAGACGTGCACAAAAGCAGGCACTTGATGCAAGGGGGTGGTTTCGAATTCCATGTTTAAATCCATTTAAAATGGATTTCTTCTCTGTCCCTAGTCCCACATTGTGCAGGCCTGGCTTAGGCTAAATGCAGAGCCCTTTAGCTGTTGTTGCTGATGGACCACCCCTTTGTTGCTTGTTGCAACGTTGGGAATCTCCCGTGTTTCATGACCCAAACTGTGCTTGTGCATTGCTGGTCCTTTCTCCATGCTTAGCTCCTTCTCCAGCCTGTGGACCAGAGCCAGGCATGCCCTATTAGCACTTGTCTCTTTGTTATAATGCCAGTAAACTTAATGCAGCCATTGACTGATTAAAGTCGGTGGGAGCGTGAAGGTGGAGGCTGGTGGGGACAACAGCCACTTCTGCCAGTTTTTATCCAGCATCAGGGAAGGGAGGGTTGCGTTGCTTGCCTTAGGCTTTGAAATCCAGTCCCATAATGATACAGTGCAGGGCTTGCAGTGTATTTCGAGTACAGGGCCAATTTTATTTTGAATAAATTCCCATATGCAAATGAACCCAGGGATTGGGGCAGAGGCAGAGCTAGCTGCTTCGGCACCCAGAGTGACGCACATGCTGTGCACCCAGGGGTGGGGCCGTGGGGACGGGGCGAGCGTCCCAGGGGGTGAGATGCCCAGGGGGTGGAGCGAGCCACCCATGGTGGGCTGCTTCATGGGCGGGGGGGGGGGAGGGAGCTGTGTCGCTTTGCCAGAAGCCTTCCTCCCTTCCCTCTTCTTTTTGACAGCTCGGGGGAGGCTCCCCCCTGGAAGCAACCGGGGAGCGGGGGGCAACAGCGCCCCCCAGCGACTCCCAAGCTTCCCCTGAGCTGTCAAAACGAAGAGGGAAGGGGGGAAGGCTGCTGGCAAGGCAGTGCAGCTCCGCCCCTTCCCCCAACAGCTCAGGGTAGGCTTGGGAGTCACGGGCGGGTGGCGCGCTGAATGTCACCCCCCTCAGTGATGACACCTGGAGTGGACCGTCCCCACTGCCTCCCTTCCTCCACCCCTGGGTGGGGGAGAACTTTGATTTAGTTCACATTTAAAAGCAAACCTACCTAATTCATGCTTTCTGAAACACAGCCATACTTTAAAACTAGCACTACAGTTCCCTGGCCATGTAACCTGTTTGAAAATTCATATGCTAGGGTAAAATGCATAAAGAAGGCTGATCGCCGAAGAATTGATGCTTTTGAATTATGGTGCTGGAGGAGACTCTTGAGAGTCCCATGGACTGCAAGAAGATCAAACCTATCCATTCTGAAGGAAATCAGCCCTGAGTGCTCACTGGAAGGACAGATCGTGAAGCTGAGGCTCCAATACTTTGGCCACCTCATGAGAAGAGAAGAATCCTTGGAAAACACCCTGATGTTGGGAAAGATTGAGGGCACTAGGAGAAGGGGATGACAGAGGACGAGATGGTTGGACAGTGTTCTCGAAGCTACGAACATGAGTTTGACCAAACTGCGGGAGGCAGTGGAAGACAGGAGTGCCTGGCGTGCTATGGTCCATGGGGTCACGAAGAGTCGGACACGACTAAACGACTAAACAACAACAACAAGGGTAAAATGCACATAAAAGTGCATATATTAGTGAAAACAGCATTAAAATGCATCATGATAGGGGAAATCACTGTGTTAAAATGTGTGTATTATGCAAAAATGCATACAAATATGCAGTGCTTTTTTCCCCCTAAAAAATGTTTAGGGGTACCCTCATTTAGACTCAAGAAAATCACCAGTTTATAGTTCAAATCGGAATAAATAAATACAGTAAATGGACAGAAGTGCAAAGATTCACAAAATGTTTAGGGGTATGTGTACCCCTGCGTCCCCCCCCCAGAAAAAAAGCACTGCAAATATGTACCTCTTAGGAGAAATTAGCCCTAAAATGCTGGTGAATTTTCATGAGGGCTTTTTTTAAAAAAGGAATTTGCAAATTGATGTGGAAAACTGAGCTTAAAACTGGAAAAATGAGGAACCGAGAGAAACTACTGGGGCCGTGTGATCAGTGTTGCGTTTCAGGAGCTGTATGCACATGTGTGTGCATTCATGCACCAGATGCCTTCACCATTTAGAATATGCCCATTGCAGCAAGGTCAGAGGTTTAAAGGCCTCCTTCTTCACAGTACGACTTTTCCAGGAGTGTCAAAAAGCACACCCCATTTTCAACACCTTCAGTTTGTTCCTATACTGTTTTCCTTCATGTGATTTCCCCTGTCCTGCTCCTTCCCTTTGCAATCATCACCCTCATTTGTCCACACTGTTGTTTTAATCCAGTTGATTGTCAAGGTGACCCATGTGATTTGGGTCGATGACATCACAGCAATGTATCAGTGATGACAATGTCATGGAAAAGCAGAGTCACGCAGTAAGCTACTGGCTAAGAGTGAGAAAGGGAAATGCCTTTGCTTGGTCGTGGATTTCTGGGCCAGACTTCCCAGTTTGCCTTATCAACTTGGATTGTTAGTAGAACTTCACACTCTGTCAACCAGAGCCAGGTGCAAAAAACATACAGTTAGAAAGAGCAGGGTGTCTCTGAGGCACATCTGAGCCCGTGAATTTGTTTGAATTGAGCTCACAGTCCTTTCACATACAAAAAGTCCACTCCTGAGGTTGTTGTTGTTGTTTAGTCGTTTAGCCGTGTCCAACTCTTCGTGACCCCATGGACCAGAGCACGCCAGGCACTCCTGTCTTCCACTGCCTCTTTATTTCAGCAGCCTAATTTAGGTCATTTTCTTCTTGTTAAATAGTTGCACGTTACAAACCCTTTCTGATCTATTGCAAGTTACACAGAAATCTGCCAGTATGGGAGGAAATTCCCCCTGAGGGTTCAAGTGCAGAGGCTCATATGAAATGCCTGAATAGTCAGTGTGCAATAATGCATCACAGCATCCCAATCTGCCTTCCACTCACCCCTGCTTTTGATTCCTGAAATATGCAAATGCTAAAAAGCATTGTTAGTTAGATTTGGAAAGTGGAATCTCCAAGGAAAGGTGTTCAATTGCAAGGGGTGTGCATGCATGCCATTTGTTCTTGAATACAACCCAACTCATTTATGTAGGAGGCTCCTGCATTCTGATGACTCTCATTCCCTCCCTTCTCTTTCTTCTCTTCCCCAATCTCCAGGGTGTGTGCACAATGACTGCTGCATTCCTCCACTTCTTCTTCCTCTCTTCCTTTTGCTGGGTGCTGACAGAGGCCTGGCAATCCTACTTGGCTGTGATTGGCAGGATCCGGACACGCCTAGTTCGTAAACGCTTCCTCTGCCTTGGATGGGGTAAGAGGGCATCTTCTCTTCTGGAGCCAGAGTGTTGTCTCCCTGATTTTTTTCTGGGGGGGGGGGGAGGATCAGGGAGGCATAACGCAGGGAAAGGGGAAATCGTCTTATAGGTCTGGTTCGCGCAGGAACACTCATTGCTTGCGGCCATATCCAACATTCTCAGTCTACTACCACAGGAGTTTAAAGGTTGCTCAACAAAGAAATCCAACACAAGAGTTGTGCTAGCAGAAGTAGGTCATGCAACAGCTATTTCTTCTGGTGCAACCTGTTGCATAACCATCTTGGGTAAAGTACTTGTGTTTTATTTTGTGCAGCAACATTCTGCCAGTGCAACAAATGTACTGCTTGGTGGCTTTCACACTACATTGGGTCTGGAGCACATTAAGAATTGTAGGCCTGTCATTTCATATAATAAAACTGGACGATAAAAGGGCCACCTATTTGTGGGAGTTAACCTTTTTTGCCCGAGAGGCATGCTTTTACCCAGTTTAGATTCCAAACTGAATATTTGCCTGTTAGGTTTTCTGATTGGGCAGAAAAGGAATGTTTTTGTGTATGTAGAACAGGTGAAATTGAATATGGTGCACTATATCTTACATTGTTCTTTATATAATTCATTGGAGGTTAAGTTTAATCTCCCCATTCAGTCCTGCTTACAAGCCCAACCAGCTGATTTTTTAAAATAAGATGGCTGCTAGCTGATCTAAGAGAATCCGTTGACTATATTTTCACTAGCTGTAGAGGCCTTTCTAAATTGGATCAGTGCTAAATGTTAAGGGAAAAGTTTTTAACAAATGAATGTTTTAAATCTTGTTTATTGTATTGTGAGGGTTCATCCCTGTCTTATTGGTTTGATGATTATCTTTCTTTACACGTGTGTTTTATTGTCGTGGCCATTGGCTATAAACAATAATAAAGCTTCAAGGTGAACCTGTGCATCAGATACAAACCTTACTGACTGCAGCAATAGCATCCAAGAAGTGGCTTGAAGGTGCAAATGACTTAACCAGCAGAATCCTAGAGCTGGAGGGGGCCTTCTAAGGCCACTTAGACCAGCCTTTGCTAGCCTGGTGCTCTCCAGGTATTTTGGACTACAGCTTCCATCAGCCCTGTGCTAGCCGAGGCGAATGGGAGTTGTAGTCAAAGCATCTGAAGGGCTTTTGATTGGGGAAGGCTGATCAACTCCTGCTCTGTGCAAGGAATCCAGAACTAGAATATTCTCAGCACCCATAAGGGAGAGCCCTTCACCCCTCTGGGCAATTGCCTCCTTTGTCAAATTGCTCTTACTGTTAACTTTTCCTAATGTTCAACCAAAATCTGCCCTCCTGTCACTTCAGTCCATTAGATCTAGTCCTGCCTTGTAGGGCAGCAGGCAGCAAGTCTTCCTCATCTTCTGTGTGAAACCCCTCACAGTTGTATAAAGGATGCTGCCATGTGCTCTTTCAGTCTTCTGGAGGCGGAGCTTCCTCCTGCATTTCCTCACTGCCAGCTTCTAACACTGCAAATGGAATTCTCACAGCACCTGCTGTCATCACCAGCACAATGCTTCGGTAATGGAGGCAATCAGCAAGGTGCAGGATAGTCAAGGGATGTGCATGCATATTGAAAGCCAGTCTTTGATCTCAGCAAAACACTGTTTGCACCCAATTGCTTTTGGAAGGAGGAGTTTCACAAACTGGGAAGTGCAAGGAGTATGAAAGCTTCACCTAACATGCAACGAAACCAGAACTCGGCATGGCATCAAGGGGGCTTCCAGATCAGTTTATTGAGTGTCCTTACTTTTTGCAGGGAGATTGACTGTTTAATGAGTGTTCATTCTGATTCTTTTGTGGGTAGGTTAGACGTTGTTGTGTCAAAGCAAGTGCTGTTACCCAACACTTTCCAGTGCATTTCCTTGTCACTTTCCTTATCACTATAACTCATATCTTTTGGGGAAGCGACTTTGTAGCACAAGAGCTCCCAGTCAGCATTAATTGTGTGACATGAAGTTGCTGCTAGGTGACTAAATCCCACCTGCAAACAGCAGCAGTCAGGAAGCACCCCAGATGTTCAGAATTGGGAATGTTCAGAAAATAACTCCTGCAGGTTGGAAAACTTAGGCCAACTTATGAGGTGAGCCATTGCAAGGTGAGCCAAAGCCCTCTCTGCAGATTGGCTTGGCACATTTTGTATCCAGCAGATCAGTCTGTAGTTAGCTCACCTCTATGCCAACTTTGCTTGCTATTCATTTCACTCCTCCCCTTTCCCAAACTTAACCTTGTGTTTAAATGATATTTTATTGATTTTTGCATAGTAAAACACACACACACACTCAAAATACAGAAACAAACATAACATATTTTCCACCTACTTCTGTCCACCCTCCAAGAGCCCTCTCCTCCCACAAGAGGATCCCCTGGAAAACGGGCATTCGCAGTGGTTCATTTTATGATTGGATTTCTCCCCACTCCTCCCTCCCACCCCAGGAAACCCCCCCTGCCACAAAGAGGCTCCAGGTTTGCAGGAGGGACGCAAGTGGGTATCCATCCAACCATCTATTCAATCTTAATACACACTCAAAAAAAAAAAAAAAGAAAAAAGAAAGAAAAAAAAGGAAGAAGAAAAAATAAGAAAAAGAAAAAGATAAAAGAAAAATATTATTAACTAATCATTTTTCCATAAACATTGTTTTTATGTGGGCTTCCCCGATCTCCCCTCTATCTGATTTTCATTTTTGAATCATATTTTACAGTTTTCTTATCATAGTCCTCATTCTATTTTTAATCTTTCCAATCTTATATTACTATACTATCCATATTCTTTAATAATTTCTCTTTTATTCCCAATTCTCACCTCCTCCCTCTCCCGTCCCCCAGAACCCCTCCTGCCACGAAGAGTCCCAGAGGACGGAAAGAGGCAAGGAAGTGATTCTTTTTCCAATTGGATCCCTCCCCCCTCCCCGTCCCCCCCACCCCAGAAGCCCCCTCTGCCACCAGGAGCCCCCAGCCCGGGGACGACCGACAAGTGGGGGAAAGCACCCAACCGTTACAAATCATCTTGCCTAAACCATCTTTCTGATGCTACCAATTACTATTACATCCTAATTCTAACAAACATACAATTTTGTTCCCTCCCTTGCCACAATTTTCTTCCAAGGGCATCCTTATATTTTAAATCCTTTTTACCTTCCCAATCTTTAATTTATCGATTATTCTCAATTTTCCCTCCTCCTCCCCCGATCACGGCTATTCCCTTCCATTCCAACAAGTTCCAAAGTCAGCAATCCAGTTTTCAATCCCTTTTTATCCATCCTAGTAAATAATATATATTCCATCCTCCTTCATCCCTCCCCTTTCTTAACATATTTTACAACCCAAATGTCTCTGGCCTCCCCCCAATGTTCCCATCTTGTTTGCACATTGTTTTCCTTGTGCGTTTTCTTCTCCTCAAACAGCTCTTGTTCCACCCCTTCAAAAGGGGGGGTATTCCAAATCCCAATTTGATCTTTCTCATCTTGCATATCTGCACCATCCTCGTCTTCTTTGATTGAATTATGGTTCGATTCATGTGTCCTATCCTCCTCTTTTACTGTTGATTCACTTATATCCTGTTTCTGTACATCCTGATTTATTATTTCCATTTGCTGTTGAGTCTTATCCATGCTGATTTTTATTTCCCACAAGAGTCTCATGACTTTTCTCTGGAAACCAGGTGCATAGTCCATTGTTGACATTTTCACCAACTCTTCAAGGACAGAGCAGAACTTGAATAACAGGAAGTGGTCACCAATTGTGACTGTACCGATTTCTGCCAACTGGATGCATTAAGTCCATTCCTCTAAAAGTCCATTCCACTATTTCTTTTATGTCCTCCCCGTCCGCTTGCTGTTATGTCCGGGTTGCCGCTTTCGGAATGGAGGGGGAGGGGCTTGTCTCTTTAGATTCCACTGTTTGCAGGGGTTTTCCAGCCTTAATACAGTTCTCCCCCTTTGCCCTGCCTCTGGGGGAGAATTTTTTTTTTTTTAATCCTTGGAATTGCTTAGGCAGCAAGCTTCCTTTCCCTGGCATCGGGTAATTCTCCTTTTACTGCTTCTTCTTTACATCAGCGGGGGAAGATCGGCTTCCGTTTTTAAGTCTCACCCCCGTTCCAAATTAAAAGTCAATTAAAAAAATTTTAGGTCCTTTTACTCACAGTTCCCAATCTTTTCAGTCCTTCTTTAAAAAGTATCCAGCGCTCTCCACCTCCGGTTCGGAGCTTCTCTCCGCGAGGGCAACGATCATGCTCAAGATGGCCCCCACGACTACAACCTTTCCTGCACCGGCGCTCTTATTAGGGCACTAGTGGTTTTCAGCCCGTTCAATAACGGGCGCTAGAATCCTGGGGTTCGGAGAAGCGCTTGCGCAGCGCTTCTCCGAACCCTGGGACCTGTCCTTGCTGTCGGCGGCAGGGGGACAGGAACGGAGGAGGAGAAAGCGCTGCTTTTTCCTTCTCCGTTCCTCTCCCGCAGCCGCCGACAGGAAGCAGATATCCCAGGGTTCGGAGAAGCGCTTGCGCAGCGCTTCTCCGAACCCTGGGACCCGTCCTTGCTGTCGGCGGCAGGGGGACAGGAACGGAGGAGGAGAAAGCGCTGCTTTCTCCTTCTCCGTTCCTCTCCCGCAGCCGCCGACAGGAAGCAGACATCCCAGGGTTCGGAGAAGCGCTTGCGCAGCGCTTCTCCGAACCCTGGGACCCGTCCTTGCTGTCGGCGGCAGGGGGACAGGAACGGAGGAGGAGAAAGCGCTGCTTTCTCCTTCTCCGTTCCTCTCCCGCAGCCGCCGACAGGAAGCAGACATCCCAGGGTTCGGAGAAGCGCTTGCGCAGCGCTTCTCCGAACCCTGGGACCCGTCCTTGCTGTCGGCGGCAGGGGGACAGGAACGGAGGAGGAGAAAGCGCTGCTTTCTCCTTCTCCGTTCCTCTCCCGCAGCCGCCGACAGGAAGCAGACATCCCAGGGTTCGGAGAAGCGCTTGCGCAGCGCTTCTCCGAACCCTGGGACCTGTCATTGCTGTCGGCGGCAGGGGGACAGGAACGGAGGAGGAGAAAGCGCTGCTTTCTCCTTCTCCGTTCCTCTCCCGCAGCCGCCGACAGGAAGCAGACATCCCAGGGTTCGGAGAAGCGCTTGCGCAGCGCTTCTCCGAACCCTGGGACCCGTCCTTGCTGTCGGCGGCAGGGGGACAGGAACGGAGGAGGAGAAAGCGGCGCTTTCTCCTCCTTCCTTCCTCTCCCCCAGCCGCCGACAGGAAGGACGCGCGCACTCTCCCCCCCCGCCTCCTCCAACCGCCGCTCCTCACGGCCAGGGAGGGTTGTGAGGAGGCCTTCGCCGGCCTCCACCCCGGCGGGAGCGGCGGTTGGAGGAGGCAGAGTAGGGGGAGAGTGCGCGCGCGCAGTCTCTGCTGTCCAATCCCTGTATCCCTGGGGCACATGCGCAGTGACCCAGGGACACACGGGACATCTGGACGCAGGGACAACATGGACATTATTATATAGGATACCGGCGAGCTAGGGAGTCGGAATTGGGGCTCCGCTGAGCATTTGCCCCAGTGACGCTCGACACTGGGTTCTATGGGGTGCAGCGTCGCTCCCGCTGCTTCCCCCCCCTCGCAAAGACGGGCTGCCTCGGAGCTCGAAGCAAACCCCACCGGACGGCGCTGGCGCTAGACCGGAAGCCCCAAACTTAACCTTGTGGGTAGGGAGGGAGACAAAGGTAAGACTGGGCCACACAATAAAAGAATTCTTGGTAGAAAGTCAAACATTCCTCCATTTGCTAGTGTGCCGCGAGAGGCTGGCTGGTGTGCCGTGATGTGCGGCGACGAGAAGGGCGATTTTGCAGCTGCGAACTCCACCTCCCTGGGCGTCCTATTTCTTCGCCACTTCTAGTTTCCACAGACCAGGGGTCGGCAACCCGTGGCTCCGGAGCCGCATGTGGCTCTTTTGCACCTTTGCCGCAGCTCCGGGCAACTGGCCATGGGCCAACAAGGCTCCGCCCCTTGTCCACCGGGTGCGCTCCGGCTTCTCTCGAGCACGCGGCTAACTGCCGTTCTGCGTGAGAAAGCGTGCGCACGCACTGTCGCCGGGCAACCTCCACTGCCACGCGCCGTCAACGGCATTTTGAAGAGGCGCGCGCGCTTTACCCAGCCGGCGTTCTAACGGCACAGAGCGAGCGAGTGAAAGCCCGTCGTGCTTTCCGAGGTTCCCTGGCACTGACGTGGCCGCCGGGAGCGGCGGGAAAGAGAAGGGAGGGAAAAGGGAGGAAGAAAGAAGGAAGGCGGGGAGGAGGGGGGAAGAAAAAGAGAAAAAAGAGAGAGGAGAAAAACGCAGGGAAGGAGCAGTCGCGGTTTCAAAGCAGCGAGGCAGACCGAGACGCCACCCGGTATGCAGCGCTACCCTCAACACTTTGCCCCGCTTTGCTTTTTTAAGCTGAGGGCAGGCGGGGAAGCGGCGAGAGGCCGGGGCGGGCGGTGCTTACGGGACGGCGGGGTCGGGTGGGGTGGATCAGAAACCCGGATCTTTTGAACTCGGCAGCGCTGACCCGCCGGAAAGCAATATTTGGCAAGTGTTTCTTACAGTCATAATTATAATATAGGGCGGCACAGAGTTATTTTTTTTAATTTTTTAATGGTGGTGTTCCTCGTGATTTTTTTCACGGAACAAGCATGCCGTGGCCCAAAAAAGGTTGAGAAACACTGCCCTATAACCACTTTGTTACAGAGGTTTGTGTGAATCAAGTGCCAGGAATGGGGCAAGAACTTGTGGGCAGGGGAACTCAAAATGCAAAAGCAGCAAGAATAAAAACACTGCTTGTGGTGGTGGTGGGGGAACCTGATTCATGCAAACCCACACACCTTTTTGGGTCAATCCTCAGAATAAGTCATTAATGCCCTCCCCTGCCAGTTCCCCATTGCTTTGGAAGAAAAGAAAAATAACCCTTACTATTGCAAAATGGGGAAGTAACTGACGCTGGAAGCACGGCATAATCACTATCAAGCAGGGTGAGCATGCTCAGAAACATAATTTCCTTATGGGCTCAAGGGACCTGCAGTTTACTCAGATCAGCCCAATTGGTCCCAGCAGAAAATGGTGGGTCTGAGCATGGTCAGAAGGGTCACTTCAAGGTCAGGAGCTTAGAGGGCCTGCATACTTCTGGTATTAAGCAGAAATATCTCCTGCTGCCAGTTACCTCTCCCCCTCCATTCCAAGGATGCATTAAAAATATATCATGCTGGGTTTTGTGAGCATTCTTTGCTCTCAACCCCCCTGGGGATTTTGGGACTATGCCAAAGGACTGCTCATAGAAACCAAGATGGTTTGTGAGATGGTCAGATGTAGGAATGGATGGGGATTTTATTCAGGCTGCATTTTAAGGTGAATCAACCTAGTCAACAGTCCAAGTTCAGAACTGCTGAACAGCATGCAGAACACAGCTATCAGTCAGAATCTCATAGCCCTCTGAATTTTGCAATGCAGTTAATTATGCAAATGCTTAGGGAAAAAATGTGTGGGAGGTCCTTTTCCCATCCCTTGGACCCAGTTCACCCGTCCCTGGTAGCTGGATCTCCGCAAAGTGCTTCAGATGCAGAATTCTTTTGTGGTTTTACCTGCATTTTCATCTCTATATTTCCCATCTAGGGTTGCCAGCCTTGGTAGTTGCTGTCTCCGTTGGCTTTACTCGGACCAAAGGATACGGAACATCTAGCTAGTAGGTTCCATAGGTTGTCTCATCTTCTTAAAATAAAATGGGGAGGGGGAAGGAGAATTGAAACATCTAAGGAGAACCTAAGAATCCCCAACACATCTGAGATGGGAGCAGGCTGCGTAGATATAGATAGGGAGGAAGGATTTAAATCAGTTTGCATTTAAAGGCCAGTGAGCCTAATTCACACTTTCCAAAACAACAAGTGAACTGAAACATAGTCAACCCTCAAAGTTCACATTTTTCCAAATATTGTAATGCAGATCTCCAGCCAAATAATGCTCGGGGGAAATGCACGTGCTAGGGTAATGTTTGCATTTAAATGCATGTATACATTAAAACTTCATGCAAAAATGCTGTGTATTAGGGAAAATAGCTTTGGGGGGAAAAGTGCACATTAGACAAAGTTGCTTAATGTTAGTAGTAGTAGTAGTATTCTGCCCATCTGAGTGGGTTGCCCCACCCACTCTGGGTGGCTTCCATCAAAAATGTGTTTATGTAAGGAGAAATTCGCACTAAAATGCTGGTGAATTTTCATGAGGTATATATATATATATATATATAATCAAACTAATATGAAACATGGAGAACTGAACTTAAAAATGGAAAAGTTAGAAACCGAGAAACTAAAATTGAGTGTTTCTTCTGCCCCTGTTTAAAAACTTGGAATCCAGGAGCCTTAAACTCTGAGATATTTCTTGACCCTTCCTCCTCTTTCTTGGCTTCTCTCTCCAGCTGCTGGTTGTCCCTTGAAGGAGGGCTGCTCTACGCCTTTGTTGGCCCTGCTGCTGTGATTGTTCTGGTAGGTGCTCAAATGCTGCCCAGTGGTGTTGGTGGCCGTTACCTTGTTCTGCAGATCATTTACTATGCTGCCATTTCATCGCTTTCCATGCCAGTGAGCAAAAGGCCTTTAGGAGACACATTGTTTTCTCCCTTTTGGGTTGAGCACTTTAAGAAATTTTGTTGATATGCCCTTTGCTTTCATTGTTGTAGGGTTGTTGTTTTTTTTGCTTTTAAAGGGGCTGTTTTTTGATTTTATGGACTTGTAAGTCGCTTTGAGGCATCTTTTTTCATTTAACAGCTGTCTGTTGCAATGTGAATTTTAAGGGGCCTAGAAATTAGATAGCCCTGTGGATGTTGCTGATTGTGGATCTCTCTCTCTCTCTCTCTCTCTCTCTCTCTCTCTCTCTCTCTCTCTCTCTCTCTCCCCACTGCCAGGTCAACATGCTGATCGGAATCATCGTCTTCAACAAGCTCATGTCTCGGGATGGCATCTCAGATAAGTCCAAAAAGCAGCGAGCTGGGTAAGCCCACCCCCCACAAACACACACTGCACAAACCAGTTCCAGACACTCTTTTTGTGACAAAATGCTGAAGCCAGTGTACCTGGCAGGAGAACAAGGTGCTATATATGTGGTGGGGCAATGATGTAGGAAGGAAGAGTGCTTGTCTCCTGCTGAGCAAAATATAAAGGTTTATTTTTGGAGGGGGAGCCCACCCCATTACCCTTCCATAGGGAGAAATCCCAGCAATTTGATTCTTACAGCAGATTCTGAAAATATTTAATATGGATATTTGGCTACCAGCCATGTTGGCTATACGCAGAAGGGGCTCTCTCCCAGTAAGTAATAGTGACTCACCTGCTGGGAAGCTAGCATAGTGGCTCCATCCCATCTGGTGAACTGCTTTTGGCTGTGTACTGCCTCCAGTATTGGAGGCGGTATCCCAGTGAATATCACTCACTGGGGAGCTTGAGCGGAGAGATTGCTGTTGCCCTCAAGTCCTGCTTGCGGACTTCCCGCTGTGAGTACAGAAATGCAGGACTAAATGGGCCTTTGTTTTGATGTGGAAGGGCGTTTATGTTTTCTAAGCAGAGACCTCCAAGTTCACCAAGGAAATTTGGTGGCAACTTACAGATGCACAAAAAACCCCCAATGCAGTCTGCTTTGCTAGTTGTATTGGAAAGTGTTTTAACTTCCCTTGATATCACAGACACATGCATACACATACTGCCACTTCTGAATCCAATGTGACCTTAGCTTTTTTGGGTGTAATACAGCCTTCCCCAAACTGATACCCTCCAGATGTATTGGACTACAACTCCCATAAGTCCCATCCAGCATAGCCATGCTGGTTGGAGCTGATGGGTGTTATAATCCAATGCATCTGGATGATTCCGTTTTGAGGAAAGCATCAGAAATGCACTTTTACCAACTCAGAAAGACAAGGTAACTCTGAGTTCCCAAGGGAGGTTTGCATGCTGCCTGCGTGGTTGCAAAGACTTCACTTACTTACCAGTTTTTTGTTACTTCAGGGAAAAGAGCATCTACTCCTCCAAGCCCTATTTCACACAAGCACTTGCAAACAGAGTGCCACATGGTGTGAAGCCTCCAGGTGCCTGTAGCAGCTAGCTGTTCCAACAGCTGCTACAACTGCCTGCTGAGAGCCCACTTGTTCTCCGATGCAGCTTCAAACCCAAGAAGCTAGGCTCTGTTGGGGGGAGGGTGAGCAAGCTGGAACACAGCAGCAATGCTGGGAGGAAGGGTTACGAGGGGGCTCTCCACAAGCAGCTGCAATAGCTGCTGGAAACACTGGCTGGCTTAGCTGAGAACAGTGGGTTTAGGTTGAGAAAGTAAGCCCTGAAAAAATGCACTGCTAAACTCACCCCATGGTGGCTTTGCTCAGAGTTAATGATGGCAATAAAACATCTACTCCACTTTCCCTTCCTATTCTGAGTCCTAGAGAGATTAAAATAATGAATGGGAATGTGCATGTATGTGAGTCTGTGTGCATGCATGCATAAATGTGTGTATATAAAATTACTTTTAGAAATGGGGGAGGTTTGAAAGAACACTCCCCCCAACTTGAATGAGGCAGGCCATTATAAATTGTTCAAGGCCCCTCTTTGAATAGAGTCTGACTCAGAGTGGAACTGACTAATATCCCAGCACTGTATTTCCCTGCCAGCCCCCTACCATGAAGAAGGGAGGAAGGTAACATGCATTGGAGGACTCCCTTGAACAGAAACTCTCCTAGGGAATGGCATTTCCTGCTCAGGATCAACAGCCCCACAATCCCCCGTGGGAAAAGGCACACTGTGCATTGACTGCATGTTGATGGGAACTCATTATCTGCTTGTCCTTCTCCAAAATAAGGCCTTGTCTTCCTCTTCAAGGAAATGGGGAGCAGCCCCTAAATGGGATTTTTGAGCAAATCAAGCCTTTGAAAAGCTTATTAAGTAATGAAAATTCAAAAATCCAAATTTATTTTGGGGACGAGACATTGGGGCAAGCAGCATGCCTGTCATCAGCAGGGCTCAGCTGTGCAAGCCAAACTTAGAGGGTTGGGTGCCCAAATTGTCCAGGTCTCACCCTCAAAGTGCCATTTTTGCCATGTGCAGACACCAGTGGCCCACTGTGTAGAGTGTTCCTGCCCTGATCGTACAGCCCCCCCCCCTCTCTCACACACACAGTGGCAAAAAGCTCAAACCCTCATTTTAAGAACACCTCATTCCAAGCTTCTGGGGCAGCAGAGCTTCAGTTGATGGTGAAGTGGCAGGGAGGAGGGCTCAGCTTCTGCCTGTTGCTTGGAATGCCAAGAGACATTGCTGAGTGTGTATGGCACAGCTTGAGATAGAAGAGGGATAATCCCAAGTCCCACCCTCTCTCCCAAAAAGGCAGCCTTTCCCCTCCTCTTCAGCACCTGCCAAAGGGGCTAGATTCTGCCCTTGAATTTCTGCCTGCCTTGCTTCATGCTGGACATTAACAAGCCGTGCTTCCTGCAACTAACCCAGCTCTCTCTTTCTTTCTCTCTCTCTTCTCTTTCCCCCTCCTCAATTGCTTTCTCCCCATTCCTCCTCCTGTCGGTCTTGTTGCCTTGTTGCCTCCTTTTCCTTCTGGCTACTTTTTCTTCTTGCTGTGCCTCTTCACTTCCACACCTTGATGGGCTGGTGGGTGCAACATAATGCATGTTGGTTGGTATGGAACTGGGACCACCCTCAGCTTCAAGGATCCCCCGTGTGGCAGCCTGCTCTTGAAATGTACCAAGTGTGGTGTGGTCTCCAGCACAGCCCTGCTCACCGCCACTGCCAACAGCGCCATGTTAGTCTCTCTCTCTGTCCACCTCACAAACTTGCTCTGCTGGCTGCCTTCTCTCTCTCTCTCTCTCTCTCTCTCCTTTGTTGACAGTGCATGTTGATGGGTGCTAAATTTTTCTTTCACTCGGCTGGGCTCTGTAATTTTACTGTTAGAAATGCCAGCTGCTCTCACGGGAACTGCTAACGTTTACTTAAGGCACAATTCCTTAGCTAGCAATTACTTTTGATCCTGCAGAGCCTCTTTATAGTGCTGGTTGATGGATACCATGGAGCAGTGAGGGGGAACCTCCAGCCTCTGGATCTCATTAGGTCCACCAGGCCTCCCCATACAGCCCACAAGGCTGTTTCAGCCAAGCCACACCCACCTGCTCCTATGTGATGCCAGGTAAGGGGCAGGTAAAGATGTGGCTCACGTCAAAAGTAGGGCTTGCTCAGGTACCTACAAAGAAAGCCCTGTGCCTTTGCAAGCAACAGCACTGCTGTGATTAGGCCAAGGGAAATGGATCTGCTGTCAGATGGCAGGGAGGGGGTGACCCCATCCAACTGTTTAACTTGGCCCCTCTGGGGGGTGGGGGAGGTAAGTACCTGCAGCTCATGGGCCAGATCCAATTCCCCACCCCTACCACATACTATTATCTACTCTGGCGCTGGCGACCAATTCCCAGGGTCTCTGTTTTCTGAATTCCTGTGATTCTCAATCTTTGAGATGTCTTAGATTGAACTTTGGACCTTTGCATGCAGAGCACATACACTTTTCCACCACTGAAACCTCTTCTTTCCTTGCCAAACCAGGGCTTCTTGGTTTCAGGCTGGAAGCTGCCATTTCAGTGGGGTTGAACTTCATCCCCCAAAGCACCGAGGCTCTACAAATGCCCTATGCCCTGTGTGGCGGCGCCATAGTCCCTTCACGTGGCTATTTTCACCTCTGTGCTGCCTTTCCTAGGATGCTCCTACCTCCTCCTTCCTGAATCTGTCACCTAGATCAACGTCCCCCAGGATTTTTTGGACCACAACTCCCATTAGCCCTAGCCAGCACATCTGATGGGAGTTGTAGGACAAAACATCCAGAGGACACCAGGCTGCAGACCTAGATCATGCAGCAAATGAGATGTCATTATGTTGATGATGCAGAATTTGGCT
This sequence comes from Zootoca vivipara, assembly GCF_963506605.1. Taxonomy (NCBI): domain Eukaryota; kingdom Metazoa; phylum Chordata; class Lepidosauria; order Squamata; family Lacertidae; genus Zootoca; species Zootoca vivipara. The sequence continues at coordinate 40,984,274 of NC_083281.1, read as the reverse complement.
CCATGATGTCATGGAGGACGTTCGTAAGAGAGGGCAGTTTAAAGAACAGAGGAAACACTTCATTTGCCAGTAGTGCTGAAAAACCAACATCATTTTTTTTGTTTTATTTTTTGAAATGGAAGATGTTTTTCAGCACTGCCAAAACTATTTGCAAGAAGCAGCCAGTAGGTCTGGCCTTCACCCAAACGGCAATGGCAGTCAAGAGGGATGCTTGTGCAGTTGAATTTATCACCTCAGAGCCTTCTCTCCACTGAACTGTCAAAACTCCTTCAGGTCTTTTTTTTTTTAAAAGACACTTTCAAAAACTATTTTTAAAAAATCTAATGAATTGAAGAACGGTTTGTTTAGTGCCCTTTTAGGGTGCCCACAAGGCGTTCCCAGACGCTGCATTATGTTTGGGCCAAGCTCTTCAATAGAACAGCTGCAGTAGTAGAGCCATAGAATGTCACTCTGCTCCTTTTTGCTCTCTCCACCAGGAAGGACTGTGAGCCACCTGCTCTTCCTCGGTACCTGCAAGGCCCTGAGGCTAAACTACACCCCCCCCTCCACACACTGACTCCGCTGCCATCAGTTGCTCTTTTGCTCCTAGGTCTGTTGCCAGCGGCATCTGGGCTTGCTGCAGGGAGATGAGCAGGGAAGCGAAGTGACTGTGGCTTAAGGGTTTTTTAATTTTTAAAGGCAGCAAAAAAAAAAACTTGCTGAAGAAGCACTTTTTGAAAAATCCCCTTATGTGTGAATTGCTTCAGATGGAAATTATTTTGGCAGCAGGGTAGAAACCATGTACCGGCTTGTCCAACCTACCTGGGGGGAGGTGAGAGTTGGGCAGCATGGAGTTCCTCCATCTCCTCTTTCAAATTGATTACTCTTATAAGCCTCTAGAATTAGGCCCGGTTGGCACCCACCAGGGATGGGGCAGAAATCCATTCTGTTTGCATTTTAATGTGAACCTACCACATTTGCACTTCCTGAAACGGTACGCAAACTGAAACGCAGCTCTGCTTCAGAATTTGCTCTTCTCTGAGCAAATCGCAATCAGCACCATTTCCGTTCCTCTACAGTTTGGCTTCCACTAAAACCTACATTATGTTTCTCACTATCAGCATTAGCCAAAACTGACATAATTAATTCTGATGCATTTCCACGGAAGGGAAATGTCACAAACAGTGCAGAAAAGAATATAACTTTTTATGTAACATTTGCGGGCTAAAGAATAAACAATAGCTTCTGCTTGTATTGGCTTGTATGGTTTCTGTTTTAGACCTTGCACAAAACATGTGAATTACGGAAGTTTCTGTCCCCATTTCCATTTACGACTGGATTCTCTGGCATCCTTACTTATAGTTCTGTCTGTCCTGCCCTTGACAAGGCTTGTGCAGGAGCCTTGCCTGGTGGGCTGCGCTTTCTTGCAAAACCAAAATCAGGACCCTCAACAAATTGGGGAGCGAGGGACTATGCAAACGGCAAAATGCACTGGTGGAAACAAACCTTCAGGTGATGTTTGGGAAACTGGCAATAGGCACCACTCGGATCCATCCACTTCCCCTTCATAGTGTCTTCTCCCGATTATATTCTCCCTGTTTCCTTGCATTTCCTATAATGAGCCTTTTAACAGCCGAACAAAGCACAAGAGGAGACGTTAGAATTAAAAGATAGTTAGGTCTAATTAATCACATGCATGAGCTGCGGCTGCCTTCCTTTTCTCATCTCTCTCTCTCTCTCTCTCTCTCTCTCTCTCTCTCTCTCTCTCTCTCTCTCTCTCTCTGCATGACAGAGAGAAAATGAAGGGAATCCATCATATCTGGGAAAAGTTTCCATTTTGATCTGGAAAGGCAAAGAGGGCAATGTGCATGGAGTTAAACAGCAGCTCTAAAATGGATTTTATTTTTACATTCCTCCTCACCCCACTCAAATGTGTCCAGATGTGCAATTTGGGGAGGAGGTGTTTTGATATGGACAGTTCTCATCTTAGAAAAAGAAAAGTGCAGTCGCGTTGCACGACAACCCCTTCTTAACAATTAGGATACCTCTAGAGAAAATGTGATACAGCCAGTGCTTTTTTTTCTGGGATGACGCAAGGGGATGCATACACCCTAAACATTTTGTGAATCTTTGTACTTTTGTCCATTTACTGTACACCTTTTACCCAATTTGAACTATAAAATGGTGATTTTCTGGCGTCAAAATGCAAGTACCCCTAAACATTTTTAAGGGGGGGAGCACTGGGTAACATACTCATTGGATTGTGGGGTGGGGCATGGTGAGGGCAAAGGTTGCAGTTATTCCTTAACCTCCTGACCTATCCAGTTCCCAGTCCCTTTCTGGGCCTCTGTGAAGCCTACATCCTATTGAAAAAGCTGCTTATGGATCTCTCACCATCTTGTCTAGTTTGACCCGATGGTGTCGCCGAAGAAATAAACCCTCAGGAGGGTGCCCAGTCAGTGTAGACAGAGATGGGAGCAAATGCATAGGCCTCACAGAAATTCAAATCCCAGTGTCGCCCCAGTTCTTTGATACCGGGATCCTGATATTGCCAAGGCTGCAATTACATTTATTTATTGCTTACCAAAGGGGTGGCTAACAGTTTGTGGCCTGAGGGCCTCATTTACCTTTGGCCCACCCTCCAGGGGCCACATGCCAGAAGTTGGTGTGGACATCCCTAACTCTTACAGGGTACACACAGCCCCCGTTTCTCATCTAATCCAGGAAGATCAGCTGAGGACATGGGTTATTGCACCCTCCCTTGTCATCAAATGATCACTCTGATGACCAGGTTTGTGTCCCCATCAGGGCACTGATATGCATGGAGGAGCCGCTTTCCCCCCCAAATTTGATTTTTGTTATTGTCGCCACCCCCACAATTGGTAGGTGCTGCAGAGGGTGGGGCAGGAAAAATGGCAGGCAGTGTGGCAGATCAGGCCCCTTGAACTGGGGTTTAGCAACCCCTGATGTACTGCAAGGAAAAGGTGCAGAGGTCATGTGGCTGTTGCCCAGACAGGCAAAGCTATGTGGCAGATAAGTTAGGATGGGTTGGGGGACTGAGGTGAGAAGCTGAGATGTGGCTAAGACAAGGCTGAGGTGGTTAAAAATGAAGGAAAGGAAAATAACCGAGCTGCTACATGCAGGGGTACCTTGGTCTTCCTCGTGGTCCTCATCATTAAAGGCCACCAGAATCCACTAGACATGGTAAGGTGTATCTAATGGCCATGCTCCAACATAGAGCCTTAAGGGACAAGTTCCTTCACTGAAGGAAGCAGGGAACCCATACATTTTCCATGGTGTCTCTCTAGAAATATAAGCATAACTGAACAGATCTGTATGTTCCTGGAACCCTCCACCCTCTGCCATGTTGCTTCATGTATGCTCATCTGCCAGCACTAAACTGCTTCCTGCCATCACCTTTTGCCCCCTCCCAAACTCCTTTGGTCACCTACCAATCGTATGCAAAGGGGCTCTTGTCGGTTGGCATGGGTGACCCGGCCTGTGTGCATTCCCTTTCTCCTTTGTGATTGGCTCCTGCACCTCTCTCTCACACCTTCTCCCCTCCCGCCCCCCTCCCAGGGCATCGCTATGGAGCTCCTGCGTGGTCCTTCCCCTGCTGGCGCTCACCTGGATGTCGGCTGTGCTCGCCATGACCGACCGGCGCTCCATCCTCTTCCAGGTCCTCTTTGCAGTCTTCAACTCGGTCCAGGGCTTCGTCATCATCACGGTCCACTGCTTTCTGCGCAGAGAGGTGGGCGACATGCACTGCCAATGTGCTGGGACTTTCATTGGGTGTCCTCCTGCTGTGCTCTCTCTCTCTCCCGAGTCATTATTTTAATGGACAAACGCAAAACACATGAAGGAGAGATCACAGAATCATAGAATTGTAAGGGACCCTTTAGATGCAGTACCAAGATGCAAGGATGTGCTGGTAGACCATATGGGGATCAAACCTGCAGCCTTGGCATTATCAACACCACACTCTAACCAACTGATGGGTGCCTCCTCTCCAAGAGCCGTTGTTGTGTAGTGGTTAGAACGCTGGGCTAGGACATGGCATACCAGGGTTTTGAAACTCATTGGGTGACCAGGGCCAGTCATCATCTCTCCACCTAATATACCTCACAGGGTTCTTGTGATGGTAAAATGAGGGGGGGAGCCATGCACACCACCTTGAAAGAAAAAAGTGGGATGTAATAATGCATTTCTCCAATTTGTAGTTGGCCTCTCAAAATTAGGCTGGTTTAACAGACATCTAAAAAAACCAACCCTCAAGCCCTTTTCCTTCTCTGTCAATAAGTTCATATACAGAAAACTTTTTGACATCCCCTCCAAATAAAAACCACTTAAGTCTGCCCCTGCTGGTGCTCCCATTTTTCCTGGGGATGGAAAATTTCAGCCCAGCTGTAACCCTTTAAGAACAACAGGTTTATCCAGTTTTCATTTAGATAATAAGTCGACCTTTCCTGTCTAGTGTTTGGGAATCACTGTTTTCCACTGAGGTGAACAACCTCTTGCAGGCCATAGGCCACATTCCCTCAGGGGCAGCCTTCCAGGGGCCACATACTAGTGGTAGATGTGGCCAGAGGTAAAAAAAGTGGGAGAAATAGCAGCAACATAGCCTACATGCAAGCCATGCACAGTCCAGAAGTTTACACCTGCATACCTGGCGGGCAAACAGAGCTATAGAGGGGTGTGGCCTGGGAGGTCCATGGACCTGATGGAGAGGCCTGGAGGGCCATATTTGGACCCTGGGCCTAAGATTCCCCACCCCTGGCCTACACAGAGGGGGCAGTCTTTTTGATGGGACACAGGGAAGGAGAATCCCCCCCCAATGTATTTATTTCACACACACACACACACACACACACACACACACACACACACACACAGTTCAAAGCTTTGAAGTTTTTTTCCTACTATCAAGCAGTATATAATTTTTATGAAGCAAAAAATAAATAAATGGCCTTTGCCATCCCAAGCCACTTTCATTTGCTCAGGTTCTAAATCAGTCAGTCCAATTAATGGCTGTCTGGGACACGGGTGGAGATTTGGCTACATTTCCCTAAGCCTACGTGGAGTCACCCTTCTTCGTATTTCATCCATATACACTCTGTAGACCAGAGTCTTTCTCCCTACCCTTGACTTTTTACACTCCCCCATTTATCTTCGCACGATGGGTGGTGAGCGACTGCTCCATAAACATAAAACACAGGCCCTGCAGAGGTGGCCCATTCAGCGCCCGTGGCTGCCAGCTGCTTTCCACATCCCTCACTCTCCTGTCAGGAGCGAGGAGCTTTAACGGCCACATCCTTGCCACAGATTTGGTCGCTCAGCGGCATTAAGGCTGGCCCCGGGGTGCTAAGAAGCTCACCCGAAACGGCTGGTATGCTTTAGGCACGCAAGCTGAGCAAGTCATAATTTATGCAGACTAATAAAAAAAGCATGGTGGGGGTGAAGGGAGGCTTGATGCTAGCTCACAAATACTCCCAAGGTAACAGTGTATAGGCAGCAGTAGGAAATTCGTTGCTGCACGATCAGAAGCAGAAACTGATGCAAATCCCCAAGCACATGCCGCCCACAGCTCAAGCACCTCCATCTTGCTCCACCCACTTCTGCATCTCTCCCCTTCCCCCCTCCCGCAGTCACTAGCATGGGGCTCCCGAAAGGTTGCCTACGAGGGAATGTGGCCCTCGGAGTTTGAAAAGGTTTCCCACTCCTGGTCTAGCCAACAGGCGGAGGTGGAAGTTGATCCCCTCTACCGCCAGTGTTGACTCTGGTTGGTGGAGGAAGTGGCAACAGAACAGGAGCCAGAGTGAGGGAGAAGGTCTGAGCCCTCCAGAGACTTGAGACCACATTGCCTGTCTGTACCTCTCCCAGGTACAAGATGTGGTGAAGTGCCAGATCGGAGTGTGCAAGAGTGATGAGAATGAGAACTCCCCTGACTCCTGCAAGAATGGGCAAGTCCAGATCATGGTGAGTGAGTGTGGGGCCCATGTTGTAGGGTGGGGGAGGGAGGACTGGTCACTTGTGCACAAAGGGTGTTGCACTCCCGCCCCCCCCGCATCCCCTTCTATGCCTTTGCAAGCATGTTTTGGCGGAGTCCTCCTTGATGGGATATTTGCTGATGCTGACATGAGCTAGAACATGCATCCCCAAACTTCGGCCCTCCAGATGTTTTGGACTACAATTGCCATCATCCCTGACCACTGGTCCTCTTAGCTAGGGATCATGGGAGTTGTAGGCCAAAACATCTGGAGGGCCGCAGTTTGGGGATGCCTGAGCTAGAACCTTTCTGGGCACACACAGTAAGGAATAGTCTGTGCTTATATAATGCTTCCCACAAGTGTTTTCACATATGCTGCCAGTGATTCTTACAAGTGCTCTGTGGCCTAAGCCAATGTTTTTTTATTATTATTACAGAGGAGAAACAAAGGGGGACTGGGACTGATGGGTGTCCTAGTCCAAAACATCTGGAGGGCACCAGGTTAGGGAAGACTGATTTAGGGAGGTTATGTTTACTGAGACTTAAATCACTGGCTTGCATAGCTCAAGCCCTTGGCCACTATGGTTTAGCCTTTCAACACATCTAAGGTGGCAAAACTTTCCATTTTGGAAATGATATTGCTGCCATTTTGGATTCTGTTTGATATTGTGTGTGTGTGTGTGTGTGTGTGTGTGTGTGTGTGTGTGTAGTCAATCAGTTGTCAGATTTTAACACCACCATATTGTGTATGAACAGGAAAATACAGCACAATCATTTGAGCTTGATTGGGTGGGTGTGTTTTATATGGCATCACCAAGAGAAAGTGTTTTAGTCAATCCTAGGCCTACTCAGAGTAGAGGCATTGACTAATTTAGCCCACTGATTTACTTGAGTGCTCTGAGTAGAATGTAGTTGGCTGCAACTCCCTAAAAATGTTCAAAAAGCACTCCGTCTCCCTTCTCCAATGTAATATTTATGCCTCTTGAAAGGCTCAAAGGTGCCTTTCAATGAACATCACTGAGCCACCTTTGTTGCCCACGATGCATTCATTTCTCCACTCCCACCTTCTCTCTATCTCTTCCTCTCGCTTCCTCTCTTGTCTCTCTTTCGTTCTCTCCCTTTCTCCCCCTCTTTCTGTGTTTTTATAGACAGATTTTGAAAAGGATGTTGACCTGGCGTGTCAGACAGGTGAGTCCCTCTTCCTTTCTCTCTGGCACTCATATGGGTCAGCCAGGGAAGCTTTGGGAAGAGCTTATCGTCAAATAGGGAAGGGGCCAGTTAAAGTTCTTTCTGAGGACATTGCAGAACATGGGTCTCCATAGGGAAGAGGGATCAGGAGCATAGTTTTTGGCAAGGATGGTCCTATGCTAGGCAACCAGCCCCTGAGCCCCCCAGGAACAGCACATCCCACAGGCAGGCAGGAAATAGGAAGGGGTAGGTCAAGCTGGTCACAAAATAGATTAGCTGCCAGTCCCATGAGTTTCCAGCTTAAGGCTCAGATGGCTTCCGATTAATCACCACACCCAGTATTCACAACTGGCCACAAGGAACTCCCCTGTGCCATGTCATCTACCCAGCTCACAATTTCATTTCCATGGTCTTTGCCAACCTGGTCTCCTCCAGATATTTTGCACACCCAGTTCCCATCAGCCCCAGCCAGCATGACCATGCTGTCATCTCCCCCAGCATTGTATAGCTATGTTGTCTGGGGAAGATGAGAACTGAAAACCAAAACATTTGGAGGGCACCAGGCTAGCAAATGCCAGCTCGCAGCTTTTGCATGCCCAGAGGTTCCCAGAGACAGTTCCACCTCATCTTCCAGGTTCTTCTGGCCTGCCGTTCTTTAAGCACACCTGGATCTCCAGGTTCCTGGAAAAACACGCTCTTGTTACCTCCATTTATGTCAACAGCACCAGCTAACACCCTCCCCTGGTGTGCTCTTCAGACTGAGATGTGTTCCCACTAAAGGGCCTTTTCCGCCTTCCTTCCTTCCTACCCGGCCCCAAACCCGCAGACTGAAGCATTCCCTAAGCGCAGGTGCTCCCCTTAATTCTCCCAGAAACTGTTGCTGCATGTTCTGTTTGACTGTCCGCTTCCCTCCCAGTCCTCTTCAAAGAGGTTAACACGTGCAACCCAGCCACCATCACGAGCACCTTGTCGCGCATCTCCCTGGATGGGGACGAGGATCCGAAGCTCAACACCAGCTCCGAGGGCAGCCTGGGCTTCTCCACCCTTCCTGGGAATATCCCACCCACTTCCATCCTGGTCCAGGTGCCCAAAATGACACACAACGTGGTGAAAGGGCTCAACGAGCTCAACGACCCTCCTGCCAAGAAGGACGTCAACCTGGATCCAGCTCGGGGGGCGGTGTACCTGTGTGGTGACAGCAGCCTGCGGCAGTTGGACTACGGGTGGCTGCGGCCGCAGGAGGCCACCCTGGAGAGCAACTACATGGTGCTGCCGCGGCGGACAGTGAGCCTTAAGCCCTTCACCAGGGAGGAGGGCAAGCTCAACATTAAACTGGATGATGCGCCGGGCCTGGCCAAGGGCCGCCACCCCATGGAAGCCGAAGCCTACCCCAGCTTTGCCTCCATGGACCACATCAATGTGAACCTGAACCAGCCGTACGGGACGGTCAAGCACCCCTACGGCCTCCAGTTCAAGCAGCACCCAACTGTACGGCAGATCTTGGCCTCAGAGTTGTCGGAGCGCAGCCGCACCATGCCACGCACTGTGCCTGGCTCCGCCATGAAGGTGGGCTCCCTGGAGGTAAGAGCGGCAGTGGGCGGGAGCGGGGCGGGAGCCTGTTTGATGACGTGCGGAGGCAGTCAGCATGTAGGCCAGCCTTCCCCAATGTATCACCTACCAAGTATGTTGGACAGCAACTTTCATCGCCTCTGGCCAATACAGTGCTGTGCTGTCTGTAGCTGGCGGGAGCAAGGTTGGTGTAGACCAGGGGTGTCAAACTCAAATTCATCGGGGGCCGCATCAGCAGTTTGGTCACCCTCAAAGGGCCGGTTGTATCTATAGGACTATGTGTCCACTCTTTATTATCATAAATTATTGTCACTGCATTCAATTATTACTGTTTTTTGTAATAATGTAAGTAATAACTAACATAGTCAGAATAATGGCAAGTAGATATTCAAATGTACAATTATTGTACAATTTATTGAAAAATGATTTTTGGTAACTGCACTGGGTGGTGGAGGCTCGCTTGGGTTTCATGCAGGAGCTTTGCAGAGCTACTGGTACCTGGAGATGCTGGGGTCCTTCTGCATGCAGGACAGATGTTCTGCCAGTGAGCCACCACCCTTCACCAAAGGGACTGGCTGAGGTTGACTCACTGGAGCTGCTCTCCTGGTTCCAGGGTTTAAGGGCCAGAAGTATAAAGCAGCATCCTATGTTTCTGAGGAGAGGGAGAGGGAGGGGAGAGGAAGGAAGGAAGGAAAAAAAGAGGGAGTGGGAGGGAGAGAGGAAGGAAGGAAAGAGGGGAGAGAAAGAAGAGTAGGAAAGAAGGAAGGGTATAAAGAAGGAAAGAAAAAGAAAGAGGGAGATGAAGAAAGATGGGAAGGACGGAAGGAAGAAAGGAAGGAAGTAAGGAAGAAAGAAAGAAAGAAAGAAAGAAAGAAAGAAAGAAAGAAAGAAAGAAAGAAAGAAAAGAGGGAGCAGGAGGGAGAGAGGAAGGCAAGAGGGAAGAGAAAAAAGAGTAGGAAAGAAGGAAGGGAATAAAGAAGGAAAGAAAAAGAAAGAGGGAGAGAAGACAGAGATAAAGAAGGAAGGAAGGAGAGGGAAAGAAAGAATAAGAACGAGAGAGAGGAAGGAAGAAAGGGAAGGGGGGGGGTCGTCGCCTTGATTCAGCGCCAGAAAAGAGCGCGAAGGGACCCAGGGGCAAAAAGCATTTCCCGTGCAGCGTGAGGCAGCGGGTGTCAGTTTTAGGAGACGTGCGTAAAGCCTCAGAGTTGCACGTTCGTGAGGCTGAGCCGCTGCTGAGCTCACGTTCATGAGGCTGAGCAGGAGGAGGAGGTGAGGCAAGAGGAGAAGGCGGCGGCTTGCCGGGTCGGTGCCCGGCAGCGCCGTACGGAGAATCCCGAGCCTCTGGGACGCAGCAGTGCTCTGTAGCACTTTGAATCCTCCTCCTCCACGCGGCGCTGCTGGGTGCTTTGTCTGTGCTTCAGCAGCAGCAGCAGCAGACGTTTCCAGGCGCCGAGCCGTGGCAGGAGGAGGAGGATTCAAAGTGCTACAGAGCACTGCTGCGTCACAGAGGCTCGGGACTCTCCGTGCGGCGCTGCTGGGGGCTGACCCGGCAAGCTGCCTCCTCCTTCTCCTGTGACGCAGCGCTGCTCCGGCTGCCTTTCTACCCCCCCCCCAGGCCCCAACTGTTTGTCAGCGCTTTGTCGGCGCGGTGCTTCAGCAGCAAGGTCCCGCTGCTGGGTCCTGCTGGCTGGGGCGCTCGGCGGGCCACATGACAAGGTCTGGCGGGCCGGATTTGGCCCGCGGGCCTTGTGTTTGACACCCGTGGTGTAGACGGTGCTTTCTCAAAGTGGGAATGGGTATCGAGTTTGCATGCCTACAGCTGTATTTATCTGCAGGTCACCGCTTTATTGATTTATTTATTTGAAAAGATGTATATACTGCTTGATTGTAATAAAACCTCAAAGACAAAAAGAATAAATTATGCACCTGCTAGAAGAGAGGGTATGAATGTGTGCAAAATCTATGTCTGTGCAGGTAAATCTATAGAAGGATGCACAAGTTGGTGGCTTGAGCATGAATACAGGGTGGCACAAAAGAGGGGAGTGTGCATGAATTAATACAATGGCTGAGGAATGTTCCAAAGGATGTAAAGGCCAATCTGCAGCAAACAATACTGAATTACAGTATATCAGTTTAGAGTCATAGCTCCCCAGCTGATACACAAGCCTAGTTCTTGCACAGCTACAGTCCCCAGGGTTCCGCAGGTGAGCAATTGTGATGTTATTTTTAAGTTTGTAGCATCACTACACCCATTGAAAGTAGAGGTGCCGGCACCAAGCAGCAAGGGTTAGAATTGTGTGGAGGGAGAGCGTCCTTTCTGTATTACAGCCTTCGCCATCCTGGTTCCCTACAGATGCTTTGGAATGTGGCTGATGGGAGTTGTAGTCCAAAAATCTGGAGGGCATCGGGTTGCCAAAAGCTACTGCAGTAGGCAGAAGTACCCATTCAGAGTTTCATGATAAGCATGGAAGATGTCTTTCCCCATCCCACTTTGGCACTCATTTCTATCCTCCAAAGGACCCCAGCTGGGTTTTGTTTCATCTCTTTTTCTTCACTCTTCACCAAATGTGGCATTTGCTCAGTGTCCTTTCCCACCCCCCACTTTGTTTGCAAAATAGATTCCCTGCAGCTGTGAAAAGGCATATTTTGGGGGGTTTCCACCCTCAAGTCTGGCCTTTCAAAGAAGAAAAGAAGTCACTGCAGACAAAGCTCATTGTGGGAATAACCTCCCGTTAATTAAGAGCTGGCTTCAGCTCACCAGCAGTTGCTAATGAACACACACATGTGCGCCCACCGTTTTTGTGCAAAGCCACAGGCAGCAGCTTTTCCGAGTTGGGAAGAGAAATGTGGCTTTCTGGGGTAGCGGAAGAGTTTCTCAGCTACCAATAAGAACCTAAGAAGAACCTGGCTGCAGCATCAGGCCAATGGCCCATCTAATCTATCAATATACTGATCTCACAGTGGTCAACCAGGTGCTATGTGAAGCTGAAAGCAGGTCCTGGGTGCATTGGCAACCCCCCCCCGGTGCCTTCCAGCATTGAACTTCATTTGATGGGCCCAAACTCTACAATTGTGAAATGGGGGGGGGGACACTTTAGCAACACCAAGCATAATTTTATACTGCCCTATCATGCCTCTTCTTACTCATCTTTTTTTTTCCCCAAACCGAAAAGTTCTAAGTGTTATAACCATTGCATGGGTCAATTCTCATTTGGTTGCTACCTAAATCTCTCTAGTCAGCTGGAAACAGGAAGTGCCAGTAAAACTGCCTCAGGAATTTGGGGTTGGGACCCTTGCCTCTCATTGCCTTTGTGCTGATTCCATAATGGCTTGGGTCTTCCTTTCTCCTCTTCCTCCTAAAATACTTTGACAGACTTCTACTCAAATCTTCCCATTCCAAGTCATGTTGATGGGCCTACTTTCTTCTGTATGTGCTATTGGGAGGAGGGCGGGCCCCCAAAGCCTATGTCTAAATGCTGAACAAATTAGTAAAGGCTTCTTTCCCTCCCTTCCCTTTTCTTCTTCTTTTGCATCTGTTTCCTTTGTGGTATGCCTACATCCCTCCCCAGAGAAAAAGACTGCGGTACTCTGACCTGGATTTCGAGGTAAGTGTCTGCCCAGTCTTCTCTTCTTCCTGATGTCGCAAAGAGACCTCCTTTGCCCCAATAAGATTATTCTTGTGCTCTGCACAGCAGACGTCTATATATGATACAGATCTCTTATCAGTTTCAGTTTGTTACAGACTTAAACTGGTTTAAGAATAATTCCCTCTCCAACACTCGCCCCGCAGAACCTCAGAAGTGTAGTTCTGAGCCTAGGAGGCCTATGAATTTCTAGCTATTCATGTCAAGCAAGGGTTCCCAAGATTCTTTGGAGGAAGGTTGTGCTGGTCTCAAACCAATTAGGTTTGTAGTCTGGATATATGGCGTGCCCCTCCGGACTCTTGTTGTTGTTGGGTATATTTTGCAAACTGTCTTTAATAAAGCAACAGTTTGTTAGTGGTGGATTTATACTGGACCATCCACACGTCATTCCACTTTATTTGCTGTTCTGCAATGCTTCCCTAATGTTATTGCATTGTTGCTAGTCTGGAGGGGGATCTCTTGCACTATAGTGCCAGAAAAGCAGGGCAAAACAAGCAAAATGGAATGTGTGTGTCATAGCAAGTTACAGGATTTTGGCAGGAATTTTTGGGTCACGCATTGATGGGAAACAAAGCAGTATCTCCATCCCTAAACTTCGCAAACAGTATTGAATGTGTGTTCACCCCAATACAATCATGAGCACAATTCATCATGTGACAAGTTAGAGAAGGTTTTGGCTGGCTGGTGTGCGGGTATGTAAGGAGACAAAACAGGATTGGGGAGAGAACCCCCACCCCACCCCTTTACTTAAGGCTCTCTCTTCTCAGAAGCCCAGTCAGTTTCTGGAGAGTCTCATATGTCATGCATGAGAAAGGGAGTAGGCACCGCAATACCCATTTTGTTTATTTCCTCTCTCAAGCCTCTTTTCCTGGTTCTGATTTAAGCATAATCTGATGAAATAGGCCCCCAAGTTTTATAACAGGCAATAAAGAGTGTTAGCAGTTGATTAAAATGCTGGAGCCAGAGACGAGTATTTTAGCTGAGTTTATGGGGGAAGAGGTAATATCCTTCCACTTACTGCAAAAGGTTTGATAGTGGGGTGCAGCTTCAGCCAGCCTTAAAGGCTCATCATCAACTGATTTCTGCCCATAAACGTTGACCTGACAGACTCTCTGGTCGTTGATCTGAGGAAAAGAAAAACAACACTCTGGGCCATCCCGCCAGCCACTTAACATCCAGCAGGGGAGAGGCAATAGCTTTCCAGAGCATTGACACAGGGTATGATAAGGATCTTCCAGGCTGCGCCCACCTCATCCTGTGAACAGAATTTGCTGGGCTTGTAGTGCTTCAGGAACCTGCAACAGCCTGAGACCACAACAGGACACAAGGAATGAGAAAACCACAGGGAACAATGCCTCTTTCAGACCGCCTAGAGCTCTCTTAAAAACTACTGCCTGCCTCCAGCCAGCCCCGGTTCTTTGTGAGTGGAAATTCAACAATGTTTTTGAATTTCCCCTTCAAAAACTAAAAGGTTAGAAGAAGGAGTTTGGATTTGACATCCCAATTTATCACTACCCGAAGGAGTCTCAACATTCTCCTTTCCCTTCCTCCCCCACAACAAACACTCTGTGCGGTGAGTGGGGCTGAGAGACTTCAAAGAAGTGTGCCTAGCCCAAGGTCACCCAGCAGCTGCATGTGGAGGAGCGGAGATGCAAATCCGGTTCACCAGATTACGAGTCTACCACTCTTAACCACTACACCACACTGGTTAGAGTAGATGACCCCCTGGGTCCCTTCCAACTTTACAGTTCTATGATGGAGTTTGCTTCATGCTTGTTATCTAAGTGGCTACTCCTTGTGCCACACTAATCAGGATAATATATTTATTATTAGTGTATTATTGGTCATCCCAGCTCAGCTGATATGGCGAAATAAAGAGATTTTCCCTTAAGAGCACAAAACTCTTCACATTCAAAAATCTTCAGAACAGCCCTGCAATGTTGTCCAGTACTGACTATTCTCATCTTCTGCAACAAGGATGCGGGGCATTTTTCAGCCTGAGGGCCACATTCCCTTCTGCACAACCTTTCGGGGTGAGGGGAACCTGCCAGGGTGAAAGGCAAAAAAGTGGGTGGAGTAATGGAGGTGACTCTTCTTCTTCTTCTTCTTCTTCTTCTTCTTCTTCTTCTTCTTCTTCTTCTTCTTCTTCTTCTTCTTCTTCTTCTTCTTCTTCTTTTTAGCATTAAGGTACATTCCAGCCATGCAAATGTCAGAGCTTACACACACATACCCAAAAGGCATTATCACAGTTCAGAGGATGCTGAGCTAGAAGGACCAAGTGCTTGGGGAGGAGGGTGTGCAGGAGGGATGTGGACAGAGGAGGAATCTGCAGAAGTCCACATGAGGTTCTCCACTGCTGCTGCACAAGCAAGTGCTGGCTTAAGGCTGCCAAGGGAGTCCAAGGCTCAGGCTGGGATGGGAAAGGGGCTCCTCACATTTCATGTGCTTTGAACCATCAGAGTTGCTTTGGGGAGATGAGCTCCTGTGCCCACTGACTTCTCTGCTCTTTCTCTGCTCTTCCCTCCCTCCCCGCTCGGGACTCGTTGATTTAAAAATCTGCAGAAAGTCATGCATACAAGAAAGCGCCACTCAGAACTTTACCACGAGCTGAATCAAAAGTTCCACACACTGGACCGGTATCGGGCTCCAGCTACCAACGCAGCAAAGGTAAGAATGGGAGGAAAGCAAAGGAACATAATCCTTCCTCATTAAGGCTCGGAGAGCATCTGGCAATAGTATTGAGCAGGGATTAATCTGATTGGCGGGGGTGGGGTGTGTGGCTCAAACTCAGCACCTGTTTTGAATGTCTCTGGAACATGTGACATCATAATGCTCCTGAGCATATGCAGAAGTCAGGGCAGATGAAATAATTTAATTGGTGCAACACAGATTTCACATTTCGGGTCTGTTTGGACAGGATGACCACTGATGTGTTTTTTAAAGAAAGTTCCATTAAAACATGAAAGATTTTTTTTAAAAGAGTCTCATGACACCTTAAAAACTAGGAATCTTATTATGGACCAATAGAGTCAACTTCTTGATTAACAGAATTGAATTTCTTTGGGTCTGAATAGAAACAATGGTTTTCTCTCCCAATACTATACTCACCTGCTATATAGGAGGCATCCACAGTAGGGTGTTTCTGAAAGCAGCTAAGAGGACATTGGGTTGTATCCAACTAGGTTTTACACAGAGTTGACCTGCTGAAGTTAAAGAACTTAAGTTAGTCATGTCCATTAACTCCAAACAGGTCTAGCATTGCATCCAACCCATTTGTTTGCTTGGGCTTTTCTGCAACTACATTATTTGCCAATTTTAGATAGTGTACATATGCCCATCATTGTTTAGAGTTTGCTGTTGATTTTATTTAGATTTTATGCTCCTTACACTTGAGTGATGAATTTTGTTATGTAAACTACTTTGGGGTCCTTGAATGGATTTTAATAAATAAAACAATAAATAATTAACCCAGCATTGCCAAATTGATTGTCACTTATCACTGCTATTGGAAAAGGGTCACTGTGCTTATCTTACATGTATTCTGGCTCTAACTGAATTGTCACTATATGTACTTTTTCTGTTGTTTCCACCTGACCAACCCAAACCATCCACACTGCTTACAATTTCACCCCTGTTACAACATGTGCATAGCTAAGCTGTGCCTGCAACTGGGGATGTTTAAAATGCATATTAAATGTGGAGACAAGAAGAAAACACACTACAAAGTGACATAGACTAGGAATTCTCCGATTCACCCATCCTTAGTGTAAACTCTGCTGAATTCCACACCAAGAAATACCACAGTTTGGTCCCAGGTTGAGTTGGATCACAGAGTGGGAGGGGAGGGATAATCTATGGGCTTAATTCTTCTTCTTGTTCTCACACAGAGAGAAAAGCGGTGGAGCGTCTCTTCAGGGAGTGGGGAAAAGAATATGCCTGGCGTAAGTTTTTGTTACCCTTTGATAACGGGAGAGAGGAAGGAAGAAGAGAGGTGCATTATGGGAGAGGATTTGCTGGTGCTGGTCACCTAATATACAAAGTAGGAAACAGGCCAGAGCCATCAAGAAGAGCATCTGTAGCTTCTAAAGCTATTGCTGAGTCCACAGGACACCAGAGAGCCTTGGCAAAGGCAACTGCTATATGTAGAGAATACCACAGTCATGCTATGAAGAGTTTTGGACAGGATTCCAGTCCCACCTAGAGATACCAGAGATTGAACCTTTGGCAGGCATCCTTGTATGTGCTCTGCTACAGTTATTTCTGGGCCAGCCATTTTCAGCGGAAGCTGCTCTGTGTATCTTGTGTAGTTTATTTTTCACTCTGTAGCCTAACAGCACACACCCACACCCCTCGCTCTCTCTTCTTTCCCCAGCAGGAAGTCACCAGCCCAGAGAGCCGGCAGCAGAAGCAGAAGTCTTGGAGCACCTTCAAGGCCATGACGCTGAGCTCCCTGCCCTCCAGGCACCGGGAGAAACTAGAGCTGCACTCTGCTGACTGGGAGAAGCATTGCATGAGCCTGGATCTATCCGAGGGGGACTTCCAGACAGAAGTGTGAGCCTCGTGAACTCTGGGATTTATCGATCTATAAATATATATAAATATATATATATATATTTTCACACTGACACTTTGGAAAAAAGAAGACAAAAAGGAAAAGACAGCTCCATCCCCTTCCGGTGGTTTTACTGAGGAGGGGGGCAGTTTTGGAAACAGCGGCCACCTCTTTAGATGGTCCTGGAGAGGAGGAGGAGGAGAGGGGGCGGGATAGCAGGAGCTGCACCCTCCCCAAGTGTCACAAAGGCACAGCCATGCACACACCCCACATAAGCACTTGCTCCACTTGGAGGTCATGAGGCGGGGAGGCATTCACACACAGAGAGAAAGACACACACCTTCTGCCAGTCCCTCTTTTTTCCCGTGCAGTGATTCACCGCCAGGATCCAAAAGCGCTCACACAATCACGCCAGCGGCTGTTCCGGCCTCAGGACTTGGAGGGGCAGGGGCAGGTTTTCCCCCACTTGGGGGCAAGAGAACCAACCTTAACTCTTTTCTATCTGGACCTTTCCTCACGCCATGCACTGTGTGCACGGCCAGCAATCTGGGATAGATACCGCCACTGCCCTGCGTCTCCCCATTTGAGACTCGGCTCCTTGCACCGTCCTCCCTCCAACACCAGATCTCCCTGCCTGGGCAGCGGGGGAGAAGACCTGGCTCTTTCTCTGCCCCATTCTGCCCCAGGTTGAATCTGAGTCTCCCTCCCTACCTGGAACACCCTCCCCACGTCTTCCTTCCCCATCCTCACCTGCTCTATCCCAGGCCGGGCGGGCGCTATGTTTGTTGGAAATAAAACATTCACTCTGTGGAACTTTTGCTGCTGTTTCGTTCTTGGTTTTACTGCTCTTTGACTGATGATGTAAGAACAAGCACAGGATGCACTGCCTTATACCAAGTCAGTATACGACTTACAAAAATTCATTAACAGTAATGTACCAAATCCAACACCTTCTAATACTTAAGAGTCTTAAATGGTAATTACAATGCCAAAATAACATACACAACTCAATATTTCAAAACCAAGCAGTCCAATATTCTTGCAATAATTCTTGCAGTGCTTTTTTGGGGGGGGGGGAGCGCAGGGGGACACATACCCCTAAACATTTTGTGAATCTAAGTTTGGCCTCATTGAAGGGCAGTCTTTCAATGTGAGTAGGAAAATGAGAGTACCCCTAAACATTTTTTTAAAGAAAAAAAGCACTCAGTCCAAGAAAATAACTCTCTATTTCTATATTTGTTGCTGATGCGATTCCGATGGAACTCTGGCAACAAGATAACTTAATATCAATCTCTGTTTCATAAATCTTCTTCTGGTGTGCCCGAAATGGAACTATGCAATGGCAATTCAATGCTCAACCAAATAGGTGAACTCCAGCTTTGAGAAGGCACTCTTTTCAAAGAGAGCAGAGCTGGCTCATGCTTGAGCCGCTGTCCTTGTTTTTGCATTGACAGCAAAGTAGCAAAATCTGAACGCTTACTGAACCCCTAACAAGCCTCCATAATGGATATTATTGGGCTGTCTTCAGCCTGGAAGGTAACACAGGTTGGGTAGGCTTGTTCTCCCTTAAAAGGGGGAAGGTAATATTGTGTGCAATTTTGATCTGACTTCCCCAGTTTGTGACCTGCTAAGCCAAATGTAGCCCACCAGCGTGCGCTAAGGTCCTTTCAGATGCTTGAAATGCAGGCTTCTGACCAGACAGTAAAACCAAAACATTAACTGAGGGTCATCTGTTCCAACCCCTTGCAATACAAGAATCTTTTGCCCAATTTGGGACTTGAACCCACAACCCCGAACTGTCCTCATAAAGCTTGGTTTCCAGCCCTTGACCATCTCGATCACCCTCCTCTGCACACATTCCAGAAGCTTGTCAATATCTTTACAGGGAACCAGACAGAGGGCCTTCTCGGTAGCAGCACCCGCCCTGTGGAACGCCCTTCCATCAGATGTCAAGGAAATAAGCAGTTATCCAAATTTTAAAAGACATCTGAAGGCAGCCCTGTTTAGGGAAGCTTTTAATATTTAATGCTGTATTGTTTTAATATTCAATTGGGAGCCGCCCAGAGTGGCTGGGGAGACTCAGCCAGATGGGTGGGGTATAAATAATATATTATTATTATTATTATTATTATTATTATTATTATTATTTCTTAAATTGTGGTGCTCAGAACTGGGCACAGGACTCCAGGTATGCTCTGACCAAGACAGAACAGAGTGGTGAAATTACTTTCCGTGATCTGTATACACCAGGTATCCCCAAACTTTGGCCCTTCAGATGTTTTGGACTACAATCCCCATCATCCCTGACCACTGGTCCTGTTAGCTAGGGATCATGGGAGTTGTAGGCCAAAACATCTGGAGGGCTGCAGTTTGGGGATGCCTGATATACACTGTTGGTTGTGGCTCTCTAGTGTTTCAGACAGGGGACATTCCCAGCCCTATTTAGAGATGCGAGGGATCAAACTTGCGGTGGATGCAAGTCTCAGGATTTTTGCACGTCAAAGAACCAGGATTCCTTGAACCCAGGGTAACTCTGGCTACACACTGCTTAGGCCATATATATCACAGTGACAATGTATCTGAGTGAGGCTTTGCACACCCCTGGGCTGGCGCTGTTTATTTCTGCTGGGCTCCAGAGTACCCTGAAAGGAAAATGACAAAATGACTGTGCATCTTCAGCGGCTCTGCATGTTTGCAGAGCCAGCAGGGAAGGCAAAAACTGTTTGGCAATAAATACAGCCAGCGGGGAGTTTGGAGAACACCTTCAGCCTGAGTCACCTTGTTAGAACAGATGGGAAGCAGCCACATTGGACTGGTTCCTTGGGAGGGCTCTGCTGCCAAGTGCAGGCTCTGCTTGGCAGCTGTTTCAGCGCAACACAAAAGGAAGAAGGGAAGAGTGGCGATTATTGATCCTTCCTTGCCCACAAAGAGGAGGAGGAGGAGTCTAGGACTGCTGGAGATTTCCAACCCAGCTGCAGTTCAGAGTTTGCAGGTTTGATTGGGAAATGATGTTTTCTGAAATGAGGGGAGGCACCAAACACCATCTGTGACATGTGCCCCATGCCCCATCTGTCCACACCACCGCCCTGCCCTCCACCAAGGCCTTCAGGCTGGGGCTGAAGTGAAACAACTCACACGCCTCACAATTGCAACTGGTGAATCTAGAAGGTTTTTTCCCATTATTATTTGGTGGGGGCTGCCTTTGAACTGGTTTGTCTGGGTTTGGGGGATCTTATTGGTGGTAGTGGCTCCCCCCCCCATTTCTTTTTATCGACCTTCAGGTGTTTGCAATTTATCAAAAGATTTATATCTTGGTTTTCATTTACAAAAGAAATTCTGAAGCAGTTCAGACAATAATAAAATGTAAGACTATCCAATAAAAAAATAATCAATAAAGTTAACACAATAACCAAGGTAAGTGGTTATTAACAATATTACAGATCAGGGAAAGCCTGGCTCAGGGTTCTGAATAGCAGCTCCCATCCTCCTCTCCCACTGGCCATGATGACTGGGGCTGATGTGAGTTCTGAAGGGGCATGTGCTGGCTACCTGCGGCCCAAGTGAACAGGTATGTCTTTAACAACAGCAACAAAATTATTATACCCCGCCCATCTGACTGGGCTGCCCCAACCACTCTAGGCAGCTTTCAACAAAAATGCAGAGGGAAAGGATAAGGATAAGGATAAGGATAAGGATAAGGATAAGGATAAGGATAACGATAACATAACATAACATAACATAACATAACATAACATAACATAACATAACATAACATAACAACATAACTACCAAGCCTTAAAAGCTTCCCTAAAGAGGGCTTCCTTCAGATGTCTATGAAAAGTTACAGGTATATAGTTGTTAACTTTTTGACATCTGCTGTGAAGATGTTCCACAGGGTGGGCACCACTACTGAGAAGGCCCTCTGCTTGGTTCCTTGTAATTTCGCTTCTCGCAATGGGGAAACTGCCAGAAGGCCCTCTGAACTGGGCATCAGTGTCCAGGCTGAACAATGAGGGTGGAGGCGCTCCTTCAGGTACATAGGGCCAAAGCCATTTAGGGATTTAAAGGTCAACACCAACACTTTGAATTGTGCTCAGAAACATACCACGAGACAACATAGATCTTTCAAGACCGGTGTTATGTGGTCCCAGCAGCTGCTCCCAGTCACCAGTCTAGCTGCCGCATTCTGGATTAGTTGTAGTTTCTGAGTCACTTTCAAAGGTAGCCCCATGTAGAGCACATTGCAGTAGTTCAAGCGGAAGATAACCAGACCATGTACTATTCTGGCGAGACATGGTTGGTGTTCACCAGATCTTGATAAGGAAGAGTATTCCTCATGGTAAGTGCTACCATGGAGAAGCCCCTCCCCTGTGCCCCTACCAGAAGGGTGTCTGAAGGTTATTGTATGGCCAGGAGGACCCCAACCACAGACCAGAGAACAGTCTCTCAGCTAACAAGACTAACACCTTAAACCTAGCTTGTTTGCTGATTGGCAACCAAGACAGCTCATTCAGTGCAGGAGATTATGAGTTGCCCAACAGGGTGCCCCATTGTGAGATCCCAACTCCCATTCACCCCAGTCACCATTGTCTAGTGATCAGAGATTGTGGGAGTGGCAGCTCCCTTGTTTTGAAAGCTGCCAGCAGTGAAGGCCACCACACACACAAACACATGTTTAAAACAGAAAGGCGTTTAAAAGGCCATAGAAAGGCAGGGTGTAATTCTCTAGTTCCACAAAAGGGTTGCCTCTTCATGCCCTTCCATTAAAAGAATGGAATTTTAAAAGGGCAGGGGCCAAAGAAAAATAATAATTCTGAGTTGCTGGAACCAGGACCGTGGGAAGTTTATGTTTGGAGGATTCTGTCCTGGAACAGAGCTCTGGAGTTGATGATTCCCTGCTCTATGAGGCCACGGACAAGAAAAAGTCCTAAACACAGCACACTCACCCATTAACACCAGTCCCACCAGTTTTGTCTGCATCCCCCAATCCACTGTGTGCCTCTTGGCTTTCCTTGGACACTGCTTATTTGCTGCCTCCTGTAATAGTTGTCCATGTGGCACTGAAGCATCTGGCTGGGTTTCTAATGAGACTGACCCCCAGACAATTCCTGAGAACTGCAGACTTTTAAAAGCAGGTTTGATGTGTGGGAGTAAGATTTAATCCAAGTCTATAATGGGCAGACAGGTTAGTAATAAGGGACCACACTGCCAAAAGCAGAGATACCAGAACTTTATACAAAGGGAGTGTTCGGATTCTTGTTACCCTCCCTCTGTTCCTTCATTATGAAGTTCCTGCTCAGGCCAGGGGATAAATGCAGTCTTCAGGACTCTGACCAGGCCAGGCTTCTCAGTGACTCCGGCTCCTGGAGTGTCTGAGCCAGGCTGAAATGTGTCCTCAAATGTGTTCTGTAGTGATGCCTCTGGCTCACCTGAATGGAAGATGGAGAGATTGTAGGGCAGGTGTGATTGGGGCAGCTGTTGATGTAGGAATGGATTTAAGCACAAGGAGAGGATATATTGTAAAGTTATTATCCTTGCTCACGTGAGTGAGATTAGTAGAGTACCACTCTTTGCAGCTTAAATTTAGAAGCTAAAACAAGGTTGATTTAACCTTCTAGAAACAATAATCCAGGATGCTTTCAGGAAATTTGGATTTTTCTGGTATTACTAGGGTTGATTTTTTTATTTTATTTTTAAGGAAAACCCAAATAGGTATTACCCCATTTTGCCTCCTTAAAAACATCAACCACAAACATATTGTTTTGTGAAGAAATAAAAGTAGTATTTACTTACATAATCTAGGTCTTGAAGCATCAGCTACAGTAGCAAAATGAAGGCAGGTTTATAACTACTATGTTACAGAAGTACAAAATGTAAGTTTAAAAATGGTGTCTGAGCTGCGGAACTCAGACATGTACAAGTGGACAGCATGGAAGAAGAAGATGATAAAGAAAGAGAAAGATGCCCAGGCAAGCAGGAAGTATATAGGGTTACAGCTCCCTGTCAAGACAGACAAAGCAAGTGATCTCACAGAGTTCTCTCTAGCAAATTTTTCAGGAAATCTCAGTGAGCCTCAGCTCCTTCATGTGCCTATCTGGCAAAACATGAATTGTTGGCTTGGCTGAAACAATGTCCCACAGTTGACTAGGCAAAGAGAGAAGAAGAAGCCTATCCAAGAAAAGCCTTGCTATAAAGCAGTGGGGGAGGGTTGCTTTTCTGCCCAAGGGCCACATTCCTTTCTGGGGAACCTTCTGGGGACACATGCCAGGGGTGGTCAGGGCCAGAAGGGGAAATGGTTAGCAGGGGTCAGCAAACTTTTTCAGCAGGGGGCCAGTCCACTGTCCCTCAGACCTTGTGGAGGGCTGGACTATATTTTGAAGGGGGGGGAGAATTCCTATGCCCCACAAATAACCCAGAGATGCATTTTAAATAAAAGGACACATTCTACTCATATAAAAACAAGCTGATTCCCAGATCATCCATGGGCCGGATTTAGAAGGCAATTGGGCCTGATCCGGGCCCCAGGCCTTAGTTTGCCTACCCATGGGTCAGAGCAAAAGATGAAAATGTGACTTTTGTTTTTACACACACCCGTCTCTGTCACCCATCCAGGCAAGCAAGAAACATATTCAGAGTTCAAGGACACATTTGAAGCCAAACACCAAAATATCGGGAGGGAATGAAGCAGAGCCATTGTGAGGGGTGTGGTTGAGGAGGAGGTGTAGCCCAAGGAGAGTCTCAAGGGCCAAAGAGGGAGGTCAGAAGGCCACATTTGACCCCTAGGCCTGAGGTTCCCCACCCCTGTTCTAAAGTGCATAGGGTTCCTGTGCTCAGTCAGGGCAACTGGTTGCAGAGGTATGTCTCAAGCTCCCCCTCTGTACTGCTGTGGGCCACCTACTGGTCTGCTGGTCTGCTCTACCATAGTTATTTGTCACTCTTTCAGCGAAAAGCCCGGAAGCTAGCTGCATCTCTCTCTCTCTCTCTCTCTCTCTCTCTCTCTCTCTCTCTCTCTCTCTCTCTCTCTCTCTCTGTGTGTGTGTGTGTGAGAGAGAGAGAGAGAGAGAGAGAGAGAGAGAGAGATGTGGGTGGTTGGGTGGGTGTTAGGGGAATGCTCTTGTTTACTATTGTTATCATTGCCTCTCAAGTTGCAAGGCTGAAAGGAAAGCCTCCTCGTTTTCAGCCTCCATTTAAGATTGGTTCACCCATGGGCATGTAGAGGTGCCACTAAATTTTGACCAAAGCAGAATTTCCTCAGTTAAACCATGCAAGGAATTTTGAGTGGGGCAAAAAGAATGTTGATAAGAATGAAATTTCTCAGGCATGCTGTCATACAACCCTGCCTAAGATGCAGAGAGGACATGAATGTAGATTGAGGCAAATGGTGATGGAGGCAGTTGGTGGCACCACTGCCTCTGACCATCAAACCCTTGGGAGACGGGGGCTGGAGAAAAAGACCCCCACCCAGGGACTGAAGTTGATAAGGCCAAGGGCAGAAGTTGCCACCAGGTATGTCCAATGTGAAATTTCCAGGTGAATTTGAACATTCCCAAATCTAAAGCAGTCTTCTCCAGCCTGGTGCCCTCTAGATGCTATGGACTACAATATCCACCAGTATTCAGAATTGTAGTTCAAAACATCCAGAGGACACACAGGTTGTGGAAGGCTAATCTAATGCACCCTGAGGGAAGCCAAAAAAAGCATTTCAATACAACTCGTGAGTTTTTCTTAGATAGGTTTGAGACATTCCTACAAACAGAGTCTTCATCTGACAGATGCCCTTGAATAGGTGATTCAGGATCAAACTCCTGTACATCATTGCACTGCCTCACAAGCAATTATTTGCAACGTCTTTCCTTTGACACAATCAACTATGATGGTAGGCAGCTAACATGGAAGGGACTCTGAATTTGGACTGGTGGAGAGTTGGGTTGAAATCTCTGCTCAGCCACAAAGTTCACTGGACTCAGCACTGTTTCTTAGCCTAGCCTAGCCTACCCTGACGGGTTGTTGTTGGGATAAATTGGAGCAGGAGAAGAGGCAAGGATCACACACTCACCAATTCCTTGGTGGAAGATCTGGGTATAACGGATTAAGCAAATCACCAAGCAATGCATATTTATGTGAGAAAGAGCTCCTGGCTCCCAACTCCTCTGGAGTGGGTGACCCTCTTAGTAACCCTCTTTTCTCCCATGTCTTCTTGCGTTCATTCGCCTTGCCACTTCCTCCCTCCTGCCTTTCTCCTCTCGTCACAAGCACCAAGAGATTGAGCTGGCATGGCACAAAGGTTGCATGTCGGTTCTTCCATTCACTTGGCAGGGAGTCAGGCAGTTGCCCCCGCGGATTCGGGCAAATGCATTTTCATTTTCCTCCTGGAAAACGAAAAGGCGGGCCATTACCTAGGGAGGGAGCTGACCCCTTTTTCAGAAGGGAGAGAGGAAAGGAGGGTGTGAGGCTCCCATCACTCAGCCACATAATGGATGGCTTGGCTCTAGGGCCAGAGACCAGTCTTGGCTCTTAATTGAGAGCACGCACATGCAGGCACGCGTAAGTGTGCTTTGTGCCTTGAGTTACAATTCAATTTTTTTAATATTTCAGATGGCTCAGGAATAGAATGGAACAAATCACCCACACAGTCAGTCGTGACTTTTTATTTCTTTTGAATAACAGGACTGCCCTTGAACATGAAGACAGGAGTGAATGTGTGTGTTTGTGTGCTGTTGGAACCACCTTTGTACCTTGAACTCCATCTTCATGGTTGGGGGTTTGTGGTGCTTAACATGATGCTGCCCGATGCTCACTCTTCTGCCAGAGTCCCAGGGCACACGAAGCTGTCCCCCACAACAAACAGCCCACCAGGCTGGATGCAGCACAACAGCTGTGCACAGTGGTCCACCCGAGGCTCAATGAGCCCACCTGGGTCTGCTAGAACAACTGCTCAGATAAAACTGCTGGTTGCTGCTGGCCTGGGTCTGCAGAAAGGAATGAATAAACCTAAAATGTGGGGTTTCCGAGTACCCAGCAGGCCACAAAATGGGAGACATGGGATGCATTCAACTTGGTGGGCCAAAGGCTTCTAAAAACAAACGCATCTGCAATCTAAGCAATGGATGTAACTGTTCTCTTGGTACAATGGGCTAGTTTCGACATGCACTCACATATCCTCCGTCCAGGCAAGCAAGAAGCATGGTCGGAGTTCCAGGACGCCTCCCAGTCAGGCAAACACACTCAAGGCATTTGCAAAGTAAGTCCATTAGGGGGTGCAGCCTGCAGAGAGTCTCAAAGGCTAGATGGAGAGACCCAGAGGGCTGTAATTGGCCTCTGGTCCTGAGGGACCCACTTCCTGGAGTATGAAAAGAAGCAGCCATTCACACCTCATCTTCTCCCTTGAGTAGGTGATGGGCTCAGAGAAAGAGGAGGCCAGCTAGGCAGCAGTAACAGCAGTGAAGCAGAGGCGGCAAACTTACTCAGGGAGGGGGCACCTGATGAAAAGAACTTGCCTAATGCCCTACCCATCCTCTAGCTCAGTGGTTCCCAACAGGTGGTCCGGGGACCCCCAGGGGTCCGCGAGCTATGCCAGAGGGGTCCGCAAGATGCTATTAGAATAAAAAATATATTAAATATATTTCGTATGGTAACAGATTTTTTGTTTTGGCCGCTTCCTGCATGAGCAGAGTCTAGCGCAAAACTAGAATTAGATAGAGGCAGTAGTTCTGCTGTATGCCGTTAGGTGGCGCTTTACAAACACTACTGTTTTGCAAAGAGGCAGCGCGCGCATTCTACTAACACTCACCTCCCCAAGATGCTTTGCGCGCGCTGGCTTCATTTGTGCGCTACTGCGCATGTACCCTGTCTTCTCCATTCCCCTCCCTCCTCCCTGGCACGCACTGCCTCTTTGCAAAACAGTAGTGTTTGTAAACAAAGCGTTGTTTTTCGCGGAAGCTACAGTTCGCGTAGTTAAAAATGGACCGTTGGTTGAAAAGTGGTTCGTTAAAACGACATAGGCCTACAGATGAAGAGGAAGATAATGCATTTGATGTTCAAGCAAGTAAGTAAGTGACTCTCGAACCGATCTTGTCAGTGTCCATTGAACCTAAATTAAAACTAACTGTATACTGATGGAGTACTCTGTTGTAACTGTAAAAAACGTATAAATATAAAATATAAAAAGACTCTTAATTTGGCTCTCACTTTTTAATTTTAGGATTAGGAATTAATGGGGGTCCTTGTCACAATAGCGGCTCGATGAGGGGCCCTCGAGAAAATTTTGTTGGGAACCCCTGCTCTAGCTTAATGCACCAGGGAGCTTGAAATAGAGAACCTGGAAACAGGGGGCAGGTGATTTAACTCCCTGCTCCACTGGGGCAGTCTGTAGGCTGAAGGAGAGAATAGCCCACTACAGCATCCCCGGAGGGGTACTGCATCTTATCCGCCCAGCCAGACCAGGTGATCTGAAGAGCCAATGGCAAACGGCCCAGCCTAACTGTTGAATGAGGCTTGGCTATTTGGTTGGTGCAACTCTGGCTGCTAAGCATATAGAGACAGATAAGAAGGTCTCCCTTCCCTGCCCCTTGGACACCTGTCTTTTTGGAACAGGACCACCTATCCTGCCTCTCCCCATCTGATGAACTGGAACTCATGACAGCAGTTTTGCAAACAAAAAGAAAGGAAAACAAAACAAAACAAAACCCCATCCATTTTCGGATTAGAATAGGACATAAGGCAAGTCCCATATAGAGGAGGGAGCAAGGTTGTTTTCTGCTGCTCCAGAGAAGAGGACACGGAGCAATGGATTCAAACTACAAGAAAGAAGATTCCACCTAAACATTAGGAAGAACTTCCTGACAGTAAGAGCTGTTCGGCAGTGGAATTTGCTACCAAGGAGTGTGGTGGAGTCTCCTTCTTTGGAGGTCTTTAAGCAGAGGCTTGACAGGCATATGTCAAGAATGCTTTGATGGTGTTTCCTGCTTGGCAGGGGGTTGGACTGGATGGCCCTTGTGGTCTCTTCCAACTCAATGATTCTATGATTCTAGGTTGCAAGGCTGGGTGATTGCACGTGGGGTCAAAGGCACAAGCTCAGATGATGAGCCAGCCAGTGACATGGCCCCTGTACCTTTCTCTGAAAGAGAGGGTTGGCACAGACATTTAACAGCTGTAATTCCATGACTGGGCAAGGAAATGGGCACTCCTTCTAGTGGGCCGACTAGGGGAGGTTTGTGTGCACTGGCATCTTTTGCCTGCTTGGAATGTGTCCTTGATCTGTGTACAACGTCTTCCTTGCCTGGACTGAAAGGGTTTTCTGGGGGGAAGGGAAGCTGAGAGGTGTGCAGAAATATCCCACTGCTGCATGGCTGGAATGGGGCACAACTGTAGAAAAATCTCATCCATTGTTCTGCCTCCTTTGCCATTTGTCACACCCACCCCTGGCATGCGCCCCCCCCCCCGAAGGCTCCCGATGAGGGTACGCGGCCTCAGGCTCCCCACCCTGAACTAGAATAATACAAGTCCACTGCAGTGTCACAGTTTTAAACGAAGATAGATATGTCAAGAGAGGACCGGCGAAGAAATGGGAAACGGATTGAATTGTCATAGCACAAGAGATGATCTCTCAAAATTTCATTTTTTCAGCACACAACACCCCCCCCCAGAACTGTTGTAGAATTTAAACACTCCCACACCCACACCCACACAAACACATGACTCCTCAATATCAGCATCCCTAAATAAGATTCTTGGACATAATCATGGATCCAGTTTTAATATTATTCTTTTACAAAAAGTAATGGGCTGCTTGATCCCCCTGTTCATTCCAGTCTCCTCTCTTAGCTCAGTGTTTCCTTCATCTACCCATATAAACTAACCATATAATTCTCCCCCTCTGCTCCCCAACTCAGAGAACATTTTGGATGTGTTTGGGGAGAGTCCTGAGGGCCAGGTAGACAGGAGTGGATAGCTACATTTGGCCCCTGAGTCTAATATTTCCCATTCCAGGTGAGATATCCAGCCAGACCAGTAAGAAGCAATAAGTAAGTATGGACCAATAAGAAGCATCCCTATCACTAGGGTACTACTACTACTACTACTACTACTAATAATAATAATAATAATTTATTATTTATACCCCGCCCATCTGGCTGGGTTTCCCCAGCCACTCTGGGCGGCTTCTAACAGAAAAATAAAATACAGTAATCTATTAAACATTAAAAGCCTCCCTGAACAGCGCTGCCTTCAGATGTCTTATAAAAATCTGGTAGTTGTTTTTCTCTTTGACATCTGAATGGGACGGCGTTCCACAGGGCGGGCGCCACTACCGAGAAGGCCCTCTACCTGGTTCCCTGCAACTTGGCTTCTCACAACGAGGGAATCGCCAGAAGGCCCTCGGTGCTGGACCTCAGTGTCTGGGCAGAACGATGGGGGTGGAGATGCTCCTTCAGGTATACAGGACTGAGGCCATTTAGGGCTTTAAATGTCAGCACCAACACTTTGAATTGTGCTCGGGAACGTACTGGGAGCCAATGTAGGTCCTTCAAGACCAGTGTTATGTGGTCTCAGCAGCAGCCACTCCCAGTCACCAGTCTAGCTGTCACATTCTGGATTAGTTGTAGTTTCCGGGTCACCTTCAAAGGTAGCCCCACTTAGAGTGCATTGCAGTAGTCCAAGCCCAGGAAGACTGGCTGGAGGTGGGCGAGGGGAGGCTACCACCAGCACCTTCCTGTTCCCTGGCATATGGTTGCCTTACTGTGCCTCATGGCAGGACCAGTCCTGCACACTATGAACACCGGGGGTGCCTCCCCTCTTCCACTTGCCTTCCCTCCTCATTATGGAGGCTCCCTCCTTCTTTCTCCCTCTGCTGTCTTCTCTGTTATTCTCCTCCAGTGCCAGTTTATTCATTTCAGCCCCATTAGGGAACTGAAAAGCAAAAAACAGGAAACACCACCCGACTGCAAATGGACTCATTCTTTTAAAGGAGAGAGATGCTGGTCTAATTGCTCTCGGATGCAGAAAGAGATGTGTTTGGAATGCAGGAGAAGGGAACCGTGGAGGGGGGGGGGGAGCTCCACAATCAGATCAAATCTCCTTTGGAGCCATTTCTGAGAACAGAATTGTGGGGGTCTCTTTCTCTTCCCACCCCACCCCCAATGCAAGGTAAAGGTAAAGGGATCCCTGACCATTAGGTCCAGTTACGGACGACTCTGGGGTTGAAGCGCTCATCTCACTTTATTGCCTGAGGGAGTCATTTTGCCAGCATGACTAAGCCACTTCTGGCGAACCAGAGTAGTGCACGGAAACGCCATTTACCTTCCCACCAGAGTGGTACCTATTTATCTACTGTAGTTCCATCTAGAGTAGACTATTTGGTGACAATTGTCTTACATCTTCTAGAGCTGGTAATTTCAACCTTTTCAGACCCAGGCCCCACTTCTAACCCAAACATGCATTTGGCAAACCATTTTGTAATCTTTTACCACATGTTTGCATGGTGGTAGTGCTCCTGTTGTGATCCACCTTGGATCAGGTCATGACCCACCAGTGGATCCCGACCCACTAGATGAAGACCAGCATTCTAGAGATATTCAAAACTCCCTTAAAAAAGTTTTGCTTATCTCATCCACAGTCTTAACATAATTCCCGTGGATTTCTTGCCTGCACTAGACCATCTAAATGCACCTCAAATTTCACAACCTCAAGCTGTGTGGAACTCACACGGCCAATTTTATTGAAATTCCATTCCTACCCTGAAAAAACTAATAATCCTAGAGTTGTTTTGCCTGGGCATAATTCTTCACATACATCTCAAATTTAGCTTTTGGGCAGTATAGATTGCCAATTTTTACTGTTATACTTCAAGTATTACAGCCAAGCTGGTTTCTTCAAGAGCAAACAAACAAAAAACAAGGCCAGACTCACTATGTGCTCTACTTGCTACAACATTCCACTATCCCCACCTCTTTAACCATAGTGTTTCTGTGATTCATGCTATGCAAAGCAGTAGTTTTTCTTATGGAAAACTGGGGAAATCACTATGCAATGGCCTTCAACAAGTTCAGTGCTCTTAAACTAAATATAATTCACTTTAAATGATTTCATGTGCACTGCCAGGGCCAATGGTCACGAATTAGCATACAGGGAGATAAAAGGAGCCACAGGATGATGAGCTTGTCCCTGTTGTTGTTGATGTTGTTGTTGTCGTCATCATCGTCTTTGTGGGATGGAATACTGGGGCAGACAAGTCACAACAGTTCCTAGAGTGTCCACTAAGAGGAACTCACCTGGAGGAACACCTGACTAAGTTCAGTTTCCTGTTCCTCCAGACATGCGATGGATTAGCTGGCAGATAAAAGCCCCTAGCCAGCAGCCATTCTCTCTCTTAGCCATCTCTTCTTCAATGGGAACACATCTCCAGAGAATCTACAGTTAGGATGGTTCTCCCTCTCGGCCTGCTGCCAAGAGAGAGATCAGATGGAGCCTTACTCTACTAAGTAGGCTCCAGATGTATATATTTGTAACTTTTCTACGTAAGCCTGCCTTTCTGAGATTATGCTGTTAACTCAGGATGAACCTGTAAGTAAACTCTATCTTATTTTATGAACACTGTGTTGTGTATTTCTTTTAGGAGGGACAAAGGGGATTTGCCAGGAAGTATAATATTGTTATAGAGGTTCTAACAAACCTAACGCTCGCTCACGCTTTGCTGCGCACAAAAGGGGAATGTCACTCTGCTAAAATTGGAAGCTTGACAACACAAGCTTGGATAGGCTCTATCTAATAATATATCCTAATCCACATCCCTAACATTCCGACAGTCTTGGTGATCTCACCTACTTTTAGTTATAACTAATTGCCTCTATTCATTGCCAAGAGTTTTCCATGACCGATGACAGTGCCTGTCCTGTGTGGGCCCCTTCTCACCCTGCCCACATTCCCTCCTCCATTTTGCCAAATGGAAGCAGCAGATGTTGGAACTGCTGACATTTTTGCTTTCCAACTACATTCTGGAGTGATGCTACACCAGAGGGTTGTGGGAACATCAAAACAGTAGGTGGTTCACAGATTATGGGATCTGCTTACAAGGCAACTTGAGGAGGGGCTGCCAGTACTGTGAGGGGCCGACGGAGGGCAATTTGCCACTGGCCTCCTTGTACCTGGAGCTACCAGCTTTGCCATTATTATTATTATTATTATTATTATTATTATTATTATTATGCATCAATTTGATCGGCATTTGTCGGAAAGTGACCGAAAAGCCCTGCAAGTGCATTCTGGGACTGACCCAACAGGTTCTGGGACAGAGCTTTGTGAAGCCCTCTAAATGATCCCCTAAGCAGAATGTGCTGGTTTGTGGATGGGGGTTGGATTGCAGAGATCACCCTGCCCTCTGTTGCCTTTGTGTTGTGAATGAAAAGCCCCTTCATCTTCTGCAGGTTCATTACCTTCCCATTACAGCTCCTCTCATCCCTCATTGGGCCAGGGAGCTGGTGCTCTGGGGGAAAACCAATCCCTCTAAATTATGTCTCCTGCTGCTGCTGCTGCTGCATTGTTGTTCACCTATTTCATCTGGCTGACATGATAGTGGGGAGGGCAAAAGGCCAGTGCTCTTCTTTTTGCCACACAAGAACAGAAATATTGCAGTAAAAGGGCAGGGCAGTGGGGTTCCCCCCAACGGGGACATCTCAAGTGTCAAAGATTCCCCACCCCTGATTTAAAAGTCAAAGCCAACACTTTGAGTTGGGCCCCTTTGACAGGGGCCATATGCTCCAATTGTTGTGCATGCACGAGCAGAATTCTGCTCCGCTGTCTTCAAGGGCAGCCCCATGCAGAATGCATGACTACTCTTTACTGGATTACAGAAACCAATCTATCTAAATACAGCTGGCACCAGCTCTCTAACCAAGCTACTGGCTGATCCCTGAGCTGCACTGCAATTCTTCACCTGATGCTGTGCAACAGTACCTTAGTGGTCCCCAGTGGAGCCTCTGAGCCTGGAGGTCAGAAACAGAGATTGTCTGCCACTTGTATGATGCCGATACCCAGGGGTTTGCTAAGAAACAGTTCAAGGCTCTCAACGCCTTGCTGCTTCTCATACAACATGGGAAGTTTTATGGATCCTGTCTCCGGCTGAGGCTGCCGGTAGATCTAGGGATGCTGCTGAAGTCAATTACCCTCTTTGGCGCTTGGCCAGGCTGCAGAGCCTGCTGCCTTTTAACATTTATGAATGTTGCTGTGGCTTTCTTTAATGACCATCCAGAGGTCAGGGCCAGTTGGCGCTCACTGTCTTTGGAGAGGTGACTCTCTGAAGCTGGTGCATTGTTACCATTCACAGCAACACATAGTGAACTGT